>NW_023270433.1:11666568-11951525 GCF_011800145.1 Mirounga leonina
GGCAGGAGGACGGGGCAGGAGGTCGGGCAGGAGGACGGGGCAGGAGGACGGGCAGGAGGTCAGGCAGGAGGACGGGGCAGGAGGACGGGCAGGAGGACGGGCTGTGCCACCTCCGCATCCACCGGCCTAGGATGTGAGGAATCCGTCAGCGCCACACTCAACGGCCGACGGTTTACAGACACTTGACAGACTCTCGAGTCAGCACGAGATCCGAGTTTAGGAAAGAACAGGACCAGTTTAGTTATGTTCTTAAAACTCAACCCGCCAGGGAGAGAAGTGGTTCCACAGCATGTGACCACACGTGAACACGAGGCCGCAAGGGCAGGGTGGCTTTCATTTCTTAAATGCCTGTTTATAAATGCTGGGCACTATGCCTGGCTCTCTACAGACCTGATCTTGCGGAATCCTCACGACAGTTCTCTGGGACAGTGGTCATTTCTCCTGTGTCAGCGCTGAGGAACAGTGAGGTCACTTGCCCAGTGAAGTCACCGGTCGGTGCAGGCGGCAGGCGGGTGTGGAGGGGACGCATTTAGCCAGACAAGCAGGGCTTCCAGAATACATGGCCCACTCACAGGGTGCTCAGACTCACCTGCTTGTAGTCACCAATGATAGAACTGTTTTTTCTAATCTCAGATTCTGCTTTGTCAAGTTCCCGACGACACATTTCTTTTAACTATATACGTTAAAAAAACAAAAAAAAAAAGGAAAAGTGAATGTTTTAAGGAAAATATAAAGCTCTGGTACTAACTGCCTCGTTCTGGGCTTCCCAAAATTACCGACTTTTTGACTACTCTGGAAGGGCTGTACTTCACCTACCTGGTCTTGATGCCAGGAAAGGGAGAGAAAAGTCAAAACTCCCCAAAAGCTCAAACCCCATTTTGGAGTGGGGCTTTGGCTAAGGTTCCTCCCTGCCTGTGAACCTAAGCTGAGGAGGCAGCACAGACCCAACAGATTAAAGCTCATCAGAGGACTGCTGTGTCTTCCGTACAGAGACAGTGCCTTGTCGTCTCTCACCTCAGGCAGTCCTGCCAGAGACCAGAGAGTGTCACCATTACAGAGAACCATGGGGGCAAGAGGAGCTTCCTGCAGGCTGTGCAGCATCCTGTGGCCCCAAGTGATTGTGGAGAGCTGGCTCAAGACAGGCCTTCCAGAGTCTGCTCTTTGGGGGAGGGCGGTGGTGCCAGTGGACAGGTAGAGGAAGAGCCAGACACTATAAGATGTCTGCTTTTCTTCTGCAGAAATGCTAACTCTCCTCTGGTTACATTCAGTTGCTGACACACAGGAATTTCTCTTGTCCCAAGGAAGGATGGGCTTTGCCCCAGTGTCTCCACCTATGCTCTAATTATTAATAACTATTATGCTTTACACAGTAAATAGAAAAAAGCCTTCGGAGAGAAACTGAAGCCAGCTGTCTGTGGTCCCCCAGTGCCAACAGGAAGCCTCCAGCTGGACTCGTGACTCTCAGGCCCTGACAAGACACGGAGGCATGTGGCGGGGCAGCGCTCCCCTTACCTGAGCGGACTCGTCTTCCAGCCGTCTTTTCTCTTCTTCAGCATCAATCAACTTCTGTTTGGTCATAAGCAGCTCCTTATTGAGTGCATCTGCCTTCTCTTCAGCCTGAAACATGTAAGAGATGCCATCACAGAACAAGAATTGAGAACCGGATGGGATTTGAATTGCTCAGGACAATCCCTTTTTAACGTGACAGGGAAAGTGAGCCAGAGAGGGGAAAGTTATGCCAGAGGTCACACAGACACTAGACTGATGCAGAAGTGCCTGGCCCAGTCTTTTGCACAGACATTGTGCGGGACAGTGGTTAGGAGCTCAGTCTTTGGCATAAGACAGCCTGGGCTCAACCCCCATCGTTCTCTGACCATGTGCCACTTGGACAAGTCACTGAGAATCTTTCTGAGCTTCGGGCTTGTCATCTGAGGGATAAGGCACACGAAGGACTCAGCACAGCACAGCACCTAGCAGATGGTAAACACTCAATAAAAGGTAGCAGTCATGATCACTAATAGTAATAATAAATCCTGGTTTTCTTCCCTGAGACTCTCAGTATTTCCTCTGCTTCCTCAAACAAGGTCTACATCTCATTCTCATCACTTGATAAAGGAGGATGCCTCTTTCCTGGCACTCGCTGACCCGTGATCTGAAATGCCCCCCTCCACTCCAGTTCTTTTTGAAAACATGCAAAGGTCTGGTGGGTAGATCTGTGGGTCTAAGTGAAAATGACACCTGTGCCTGGCGCAGGAGTCCCTGACACTGGACATTCCAAGGATAACCAAAGATGAGCGTGTCAGAGGGCAGCCACAGAAATGGGAGAGAAGCTCCTAGTCCCACAGCACCAGATATAGAGGGTCTTTGCTGGCTCCTTATACACAGCCCCCTTTTTAACAACGAATGGAGGTGGATTCCCTGAAATTAAATGGCGTTTCTGATGTCACCTAGCTGAAGAGGTGTCACGGAGCCCCTGCACTTTCTACCACACCACACTTGCTCTGAAGTATCTTCTTTGGGAGGAACAGGAGCTGTAGGGCTGGGGCCTCACATGGAGAACTGAGAATGGCTTGATAACACAACCTCAAAAGGCCATTAATTACGGCAAGCTGCACATGTATGCAGTTAAGTGGGGTCTTAGAGTTCAGGCCTGTCCTGTCTGGGCTGTGGCCTGTCAGCTCCTTCTCTAGCTCAAACCCAATTATCAGTGAAAGGAAATGAGAACCAAACAACAGAGAAAATAACTAGTAAGGAGAACTAAGTCCTGTTACAGATTCGTTTTACTTCAATCTGTGGAGCAACCTGTTACCTTTCTCCTCTCTCCCCTGGACTCCATTACCATTTTCTGAGCAGTGCTCTGGAGCCTGGAGACACACAAATGTTCACTCAGTCACTCAGCACCACTACCATGGTAGTGATTCTGAGAAGTGTGAAACAGCCAGGTTATGAACTGGGTCTTTGAAGTCAAGTCTCCCCTGCCCACCCTTGTTCCCCTCAAGTTCTCACAACGCACATAGCAGAGCTATAATCTGCAATCAGGTGGCGTGACATTAAGCCCAGTGTTTGTGCCACCTCTCAAAGAGCTGATGACTCTCAACGCTGTGTGAAAGGGAGGTGCACAGAAGCTACTGGACTGCCTAACCAGCGTCCCCTCAGGGTACCACACTCCCTGCACTCTCTCTGCACGAGCATATGAAGAGGGAGCATCTGGAGATAATAAAGACAAATCCAGACTTCCACTTTTTGTCATGAAGGACTAACAGGGACCAGATTTACCCTCCCACTGTAAACAAAAAACTGGACAAAGTGTATGAAACTGTTTTCAGACACTGAAAACAATACATGCAGAACTGTGGTTCCTGGGAGAAAGAAGACAAGATGAGTCCCACTATCTACCCTGGGTTTCTACCTAGAGGCACATTCTGGACCAAGAAGGAGGGTGAAGGGTTCCAAACAGAGCATGTCTCAAAAGGTCAAGGAGGCAGAGTTAAGGGACCAGGGATGCTGAGGTGGTTGGGAGCTGGGGGACAGAGGCCTGGAGATAGGAGAGCTCTGGAATAGCTAATATGGCAACAGAGGAGATAAACCGAAAACATGGAAATATCCAATTAAACCAAAGAAGACAGAGGGGTGCCTGCCTGGCTCAGTCAGAAGAGTGTAAACTCTTGATCTCAGGGCTGTGATTTCAAGCCCCATGTTGGGTGTAGAGATTACTTAAAAAAAAAAAATCTTTAGGGATGCCTGGGTGGCTCAGTTGGTTAAGCAGCTGCCTTTGGCTCAGGTCATGATCTCAGGGTCCTGGGATCAAGTCCCGCATCGTGCTCCTTGCTCAGCGGGGAGCCTGCTTCTCCCTCTGTCTGCTTCTCCCTCTGTCTGCTGTACCCCCTGCTTGTGCTCTCTGACAAATAAATAAATAAAATCTTAAAAAAAAAAAAATCTTCAAACCAAAGGAGGCAGAAAAGAAGAAAGAAAAAGCAAATGCAACAGAGAATAAATAAGGTGGTAGACTTAAATCTACTATATAAGTAATTACATTAAATGTAACTGGTCTAAACATTCCAATTAAAAGGAGGAGATTATCAGACTGAGTAAAATAAGCAAGACCCAACTATACTCTGGCTACAAAAAACAGTTTTAAATATAAAGACACAGATATATTAAAGGTCAAAGGATGGAAAAGGATGTATACCAGGCAATACCATGAAAGTTGGAGTGACTATTAATATCAAAGTAGATTTCAGAGCAGAGTATTACTAGGGACAAAGAGGGACATTTCATAATAAAAGACTTGCTCCATTGAGAAGGTGTAATAATCTGAAATGTATAAGTTCAAATTATAGGAAACAAAAACTAACATAATTGAAAGGTGAAATAAATGCACAGTCAGAGACTTCCTCACTGTCCTCTCAGTAAGTGATAGAACAAGTAGAGAGGGAAAACCAGTATGTTCATGGAAGATTTCAATAATCAATAATACTCGGGTGCCTGAGTGGCTCAGTCAGTTAAGCATCTGCCTTTGGCTCAGGTCATGATCCCAGGGTCCTGGGACTGAGTTCCACATCAGGCTCCCTGCTCAGCGGGGAGTCTGCTTCTCCCTCTGACCCTCCCCCATCTAGTGCTCTTTCTCTGAAATAAAATCTTTAAAAAAAAAAACTCAACCAACTTGACCAAACTGACATTTATAGAACATTGCACCCACAACAACAAAACACACACATTTTCCACTTGCAAATGGACATGTGGGACATGCACCCAAATAGACCACAAGGTAGGCCCTAAAATAAGCATAAATATATTTTAAAAAGATTAAAATCAGAAAGGATATGTACTCTGATCATAACTGAATTAAATTAGAAATTAACAACAGAAAAATTTCTGGGAGGGGTGCCTGGATGGCTCAGTCAGTTAGGCTTTGGCTCAGGTTGTGATCTCGAGGTCCTGGGATTGGGCCCTGGGTCCTGCTCCCTCTGACCCTCCCCTCTGCTTGTTCTTGCTTTCTCAAATAGATAAATGAAATCTAAAAAAAAAGAAAGAAAAAGGAAGGAAGGGAGGGAGGGAGGAAGATTGATTTCTGGGAAAAATCCCTAATAGTTGAAAATTAAACAATACACTACTAATCAATTCACAGGTCAAAGAAAAAATAGTAAGAACTGAATGAAAATAAAAACATATCAGAATGTGTGGGATGCAGCTGAAAGAGTGCTTCAGGGAGATTTATAACTTTAAATGCTTATTTTAGAAAAACAGGGTCTAGAACTAAAAAGACTAGCTAGAAAAAGAGCAGGGGTGCCTGGGTGGCTCAGTCGGTTAAGTGTTGAACTCTTAATTTCAGTTTAGGTCATGATCTCAGGATCATGGGATCGAGTCCTGAGTCTAGCCCAGACTCTACGCTCAGTGGGGAGTCTGCTTGAGATTCTCCCTCTCTCCTTCTGCCCCTCCCCCTGCGTGTGTGCTGGCTCTTTCTCTTCTCTCTAAAATACATAATCTTAAAAAAAAAAAAAAAAGATCAGCTAGGAAAAGGAGCAAATTAAATCAAAAATGAAGTTAGGAAAAAATAACGAAAAGCAGAAATCAATGAAACAAAACAAAGAGAGAATAAAATCAAACCAAAAACTGGGTTTTGAAGAAACCAACACACCTGATAAATTCCTAGTCAGATTAAGGAAAAAGGAGAAAAGACACAAATTACTCTTACCAGGAATGAAAGACATCTCAACAGATCCTATAAACATTAAAAGAGTAAGGAAATAACAATGACTTTTATCAACACCTTTGCCAACTAAAATGATTAAGTTATCGGAAAGACACAATTATAAAAATAGACACAAGAATTAGAAAATTTTCATTATCTGGAAATAAACCGAATTCATAATTAAATAATTTCCTAAGAAAAGTCCAGGCCCACATGGCATTACTAGGGAATCAAAGATTTAATCAAGGAATAATCCTACACAAATTCCTTAAGAAAACAGGAGGGGACACTTCCCAGTTCATTTTGAAGGCCATCATTACCCTGATACCAAAACAAGACAAAACATTATGGAAACTCCAGACAAATACTTCCCCTTGAACACAAAAAGTTTAATTAAAAATCTTAAGGAAAAAAAAAGAAACCCCAAGTTTCCTACGGATGCAAAAGTTGGTTTACACTGAAAATTACATCACCATAGTCACAGAATTAGGAGAAATAGCAAATAATCATCTCAACAGATGCCTAGCATCTGACAAAATTCAACACCCATTCATGACAAAAACTCAACAAACAGGAAGAAAGGAGAACTTCCTCAACCTGATCTATGAAAACCCTCCAGGTGATGCCTGGAACAAAGCAATGATGCCCACTCTTTCCATTCAACATTGTTCTGAAGATCCTGGTCGGTGCAAGAAGGCAAGGAAAAGAAAAAGGCATAAAGACTTGAAAGAAAGTAAACTGTCTTTATTCAGAGATGAAATGATCGTGTACATGGAAAATCCTAAATAGTAAACAAAAAAGCTACTAGAATTGTAAGTGAATTCAGTGGGGTCATAGGACAGAAGGTCATGTAATCAATTTTCTTTCTAGAGACTAGCAATAAACAATTTGAAAACGCCGTTAGGAAAACAAGATCCTTTACAATAAATTAAAAAATGTGCAAGCTTTGTTAACTGAGAACTAAAAAACAATGCTGAAATTGAAAAAGACACAAATAAATGAAAATTATAACCTATTCATGGGTTGGAAAGTCCAATTATTATTCAGATGATAACTCTCCCCAAGCTGATTTACAGGTTCAATGCCACCCCACTCAAAACCCCAGAGTCTTTTATTTCTAGAAGCTGACAAACTGATCCTAGTGCTTATGTGGAAATGTAAATGACAGAACAGCCAAACTATTTTTTAAAAAGAACAATGAAGTTAGAGGACTCCATGACCTGATTTTCAGATTGTAAAGCTGTAGTAATTAAGACTATGGTGTTAGCATGAGGATACACATATAGATCAATGGAGCAGGTATGGAATTGAGGAGAGCATCCATACAATCGATTTTTTATAAAGAAGCCAAAGTAATTCATTCAGTAAAGGTTTGCAAGCTGCTCAAGGTCACAGATCTAGCGTGCAGTGTAGCCAGACTGTAAATCTTGGCAGGTGGGCTCCTGAGTGTTTCCCTCACTTTGATTACACTCAGTGTAGACAGTGTGCCAGAGGGGACTCAGGTATGGTCCTGCTGGCCCTGTGCAATGTTAGGTCTGGGCAGGACTCCCGTTTCATAGAGGAGACAGCATGGCTGGGCTCACCTGGGGACTCCGTGGCTAACTAGCAATTTCTCCTGTAACAAAAGTGACATAAAACATCAACTGAAAATTCAAAGAGTGTTCTGGAAACCTGGTAAGGCATACGCCAGAGTTTTACTCTGGGATGCAAAAAAGGAAAAGCTAAAAATAATGAATTTCTTTCAAAAACCTGACTGAGGGGGCAGCTTGGTGGCTCAGGTCATCATCTCCGGGTCCTGGGATCGAGCCCTGCAGCAGGGAGTCTACTTGTCCCTCTCCCTCTGTCCCTCCCCCTACTCATGTGCTCTCTCTCAAAAAAACCCCCAAAAAACCTGAGTCCCTGAAGGCTGAAAACAAACCAAAAAAGGGGGTGAGAGGACCCCATGCCCCTCACTTCAGAACCTAGCTGATTTTCAGTGATGATTCTGAAGAACAAGAGAAGACAGACTTGGCAAGGGACTCCACGTCCAGTGTGGGGAAGGTCTGTCTTCTCAGCACTGTAGTAGCCGGCTGGAGGAGGGAACCCCAGTTTGAAGTTCCTGAGCCCTAAGGGCAGTAGGAGCCCTGCTCCTTTGAGCCAAGTTAGGAGTGTGACCTCTGGTGTCAGGCCATTTGGGTTTCAATCTGAAATGTCACACTATGCCTCATCAGTAAAGCGGGGATCATAGTGTATCCCTGACACAACATGGGTTGTTTTGAGGACAAAAGCACTTAGAGCAATGCCTAGAACTTGGTAAGTGCTTAGGAAACATTTGCTTGTTATGTGTCACTATATATGTTTTTGATGTAGTTATTACACCAAATCGTAGCTTCTTGTTCCATATTTATTTTGAAGATAGCGTGGCATTGTAGACAAGTCTGGGGCATTCCAATCAGATGGGCCTGGGTTAGATTCCTGGCTCTGCTTTCTCCACGGCGCCTCCATCTCTCTCTGAATCTCAAGTTTCACGACTGTTACAAAAATCCTCATCTATCAGTGGGGCTCATGTAACTCTCCTCACGAGGCTGAAGCAAGGGTAAGAGATACTAGATGTCAGCAAAGTGCTTATCACAGTGCTGGTCACACAGATCATCAGGAAATGGGAGTTCACATTATTCTGACTATTTCTCACTCCTGGTATCAGGAATGTTAAAGAACCTAGCTCTTTACCGTCTCAGGATAAGACAACTTGAAAAAAGGTTTATACCATTTAGGAGCAGACTTCAAGAACACAAGAAGTCTGTGCCCACCTTCAACAGGGGAACATCAGTGTGATGGCTGGGCCTGGCAGGTGACCATGCAGCAGCTCAAACTAAACAATCCGCCCGGGATCTTAGCTCAAGTTGCCTCTTCATACAATTTTTTTGAACACAAAGCTCCTATCCAGGACCCATTTTCTTTTGTCTTTTCCACCTCCTTCCTGCATGATGTCCAGCTGCTGTGGGGCACCTTAGGTGCGCGCTGTGGCCTGGCTTCAGTAGATGCTGCTCAGCGCCAGCCGCCTCCCTCCACGCGCTGGGCAGAAAGGCCTCAACAAGGAGGGGACCATTCCTCCAGCGCTCCTACAAAGAACAGGGCAGGCCAGGAATCTGCACCAGAAGGTGGGGACTCAAACCTAAGGGCCAGACTGTGTTAAACCATGAAGCAGTCAGGGCTCCAGGTTCCGGTTACTGAGGGTTAATGACCTCGAAACTGCCTCCCCCCCCTCCCCGAAACTGGAAAAAGCAGCCTTCCCAGTCACCTGCAGCCATGTGTAGCTGACAAGCAAGAGGAAGGAACACTGCCTGGGCTGGCTGTGTTTGGCGGTGCTTTTCATATTCACTATAGTCATGGCGCTCTCCCTGTACCATGGGACGCAGCTGATACTCCACCTTCCCACTTTTTGCTCTACTTGAATGGAGAGTGGTACTAGAATACAGGTCTATTTGGAGTGCCTGGGTGGTGCAGTCGGTTAAGCATCCAACTCTTGGTTTTGGCTCAGGTTGTAATCTCAGGGTCGCTCTCCTTCCCTCTCCCTCTGCCCTTCCTCCAATCCCCCCCGCCCCCGCACTTTCCATCTCAAATAAATACATCTTTTTTTTTTCAAATAAATAAATAAATCTTAAAAAAAAAAAAAACAGGTCTGCTCAAAACTGTTTACTCTACAACTCTATTTCTAAAGAAAATAAAAACTGGTAGATACCACCATCTTGCTCTCTCTTCATCTGATGTGTGAGCCACTTTGAGAATCTAATTGAAGTACAGACTTTCAAAGAAATACAGAACACAGTATTTTCATACACATTTGGTGGATGTCAAGGACCTTGTGAAGTTCATAGATCTTACGGGGTTCAACACATCATGCAAGTCCCCTGTAAACCCTTAACAGAGAGCCTCTCTCTAGAACCTTAGGAAACCAATGAACAGAACAGTAATCTTAGGAGCCTCACAGGGAAATATGAGTCAGATGTTGGCAAACTACAGTCCATGTGCCAAATCCAGCCTCTACCTATTCTCGTAAATAAAGTTTTATTGGAACACAGCCATGCTCATTCCTTTACTTATTGTCTACGGCTACTTCTGTGCCGATGGCAGAGTTTGATGTTGCAACAGAGACCATATGGCCCACAAAGCCTAAAATATTTACTATCCATCCCTTCAGAGAAAAAGTTTGCCAACTTCTGACCTAAACGATGAATGAAAGACCACACTTTTTCAAAGGGAGGCTTGTAGTATAGAAAATGGACAAATATCCTGCCAGGAAAGCCATCATCTTGAACTTTTTAAGATTAGGAGAAGCAAAGAAAGAACATCTGCCAACTGAACTTACTGGTGAAACCACAAGCTGCTGAAGCACTGACAATTAGCAATGCTTATTCAACAAGCGCCTAATATGCAGGATAACAGAATCTCTTCTTAGGGAAGGTAAGTAAAGGATAATGATTAAATGCTACTGTCAATTGTCGGAACATAAGAATTAGTCAAAAAGCCTGTCATCAAACACTGGTGGACAAGGAGTTCAGGGACGGCCTGTGTAACAAGAGAAGAGTGTGGGAGGGAGGGCTTACAGGAAAACCCCTGAAGGAAAGGAGGGAAGCTAGAGTGACACGAGCAAGTGGTTCTGCAAGAGGGACACTTCACAGGTGACACACTAGGACAAGAGACACTACAATTCAAGGACTGGACTTGATAAAGGGAGAAGCTGAGAGTTTCAAAATAATCCATCCCTTTGGCCACGTCAGACTCACGTTATCCAGGTCCTTCCGCAGCGCAATCTTGCTGGTCACCAGCTCATGGGCTAAGTCATCGTTTTCCTGTTCCAACCTCATGTTAGCTTCTTGTAGACGCCGGTTCTCCCGCTGAAGGGTAGAAAGAAACTAGTTACAGACATGTAAAAATCAGATGGCAATGACAACTTCTCAGGGTTAACCCTCAAAACTCATTTCTGAGTCCTATGGAAATCATGGGAGGAGTGGCTGGTCCTAAAATGCTAGCAAGCAACAATTTCTTCTTTTCCATCTCCAATGAGAAATACTTAACTGGTCCCAGTGACCTTGTCAAGCAGCTACTTCTGATTAACCGTGATGAAAGGCTACTGAACTGTGACAATCTAGGCAGCTGGTTTAAAGCACCATAGATCTGGGCGCTTGGGTGGCTCAGTTGGTTAAGCGACTGCCTTCGGCTCAGGTCATGATCCTGGAGTCCCTGGATCGAGTCCCGCATCGGGCTCCCTGCTCAGCAAGGAGCCTGCTTCTCCCTCTGACCCTCCCCCCTCTCATGTGCTCTCTCTCTCTCATTCTCTCTGTCTCAAAAAAAAAAAAAAAAAAAAAAAATCTAAAGCACCATAGATCTTACTTTCTCATTTGCAAATTCAAACTGAAACTTGAACCTAGAAACAGTGGATCTGAATTTAAATTTAAAAGAACTCAGCAAAGCCAGTTACAGGCACGATTACAGGAAATGAAAGGCTGAAATGAAAGCTCTTCACATCGACCCAGGCCATAAGCAAACGAACCTCAAATCGCTCGATAGGGTCTTCTTGTTGGGCCTGCTGTTCCCTCATGGTGTGATACTCTTTTTCATATTTTTTCAACTTCTTCTGACTAATCTGTAGGATAAACCACAGCACAAATTAAAAAGTATCAGAAAGTGGTAGCTGTCTCAGGGCCTGCGCTGACCTGGGCATCTTCAGTCACTATGGAAGTGGTGTAGCCCCTCCAACCTGAGCTCTGAGTCCTGTTGTCCCTAATCATCACCCTCTTCCTCCACCATTTTATTTTGCATACACCAGCACTGCTGCAAGGTGCTTTCAATCTGTGACCTCAGGATACCTCGACAAGATACGGTATTACCATCCTCATTTTATAGGCAACTTACTGGAGGCTTAAGGAGGTTATGTAATCTGACCAAGGTCACTCAGTTAAGGACTGGCAGATATGGGAGTGGAGCCCAGGCAGCTAAACTCCATGCAAAGCCCAAGCTGCACTCACCACACTACCCTACACTGATCACCTTCCCTCCCTACTAGCTCCTTCTGTGCTGCTATCAAACAGACACAATTCTCTCTGCCCTTAAAACCACCATTGCAGGGCGCCTGGGTGGCTCAGTCGGTTGGGCGACTGCCTTCGGCTCAGGTCACGATCCTGGAGTCCCGGGATCGAGTCCCGCATCGGGCTCCCTGCTCGGCGGGGAGTCTGCTTCTCCCTCTGACCCTCCCCCCTCTCATGTGCTCTCTCTCTCATTCTCGCTCTCTCAAATAAATAAAATCTTTAAAAACAAAACAAAACACCATTCCACTGACCATTCTACTTAGCTGCTCTTCTGCCCCTCCCAACTACTGTCCTCTTGCTCTCAAGCTGCTTCTTAGCAGCCATGGCAAACCACAGGTGTATACATTCCACTTCCAGTGCTTCATGGCCTCTTTAACCTCTCTAAATCAACCTTTTGCTCTGACTACTCTATAGAAAGTACTCTCTTGAAAGTCACTAGTAGTTTCTTTTTCACTCCATCCAGTGGGTCCTAACTCTCCCCAACTAGACTTCAAAATTCCTGCCTTTCATTCTTTAACATGACCAAAGGACCCTTCTCCCGTCCAGGAAATCATCTCTCTTTATTCTCTTGTCTCTCCTTCTACCTAAACAGTCCCCAACCCGCCCCCACCCGCTTACAGGCTAGCCTCTTTTTTCCTTCAATCTAAACATAACCAAAGGCATCCCTTCAAGATGCAACTCTTACTCTTTTGATTCCTTCCTCTAAACCACTAACCCATTCCCTTTGGTATTTTTTAAATTACACCTTTAAATACTTTGAAATATAAGAAATAGAGAAGTGCTAAAATCAGTATGTGCAATGTAATGACTGATTATAAAGCCAACACTCACTCCCTCCCAAGACTTTAACATAATCAGCACGGCATGGCTGGCTCACAAATCTGACTTTCAGCGCCCCCAGCTCTGGGTAATTAGGAATCTCAGAGCTGTGCTAGTCTAACTTCCTTATCTTACAGGCAAAGAAACAGAGACCTCGAAAGGGGACAGGACAGCCCCAGTGTGCAGCATCTCCAGTCTCTTGTTCCAGGATTCCCTTTCCATCTCACTGGAGCTGCCTGTTTCCTCCCACTGACTCTCTGGACACTGCCCTTGTCAGATGTTTACAGGTCTGCCTCAATCAGAGCTTATTCCTGGAGTCTGGCTACTGCCTGTGGGCAGGCAGCCAGGAACATAACCCTATGCCCTGGCTGCCATCTTTAGCGAGATGCCCATTAAACACTTGGGGTGAGGCCACGAGCTGGACAGTGACATCTTTAAAGCCAGATCCTCTGTGGTTGAAGGACAATGCTGGGGTAAATGTTTGTGTACATAAGTGATTCACAAAGAAAGCACCTAAGTAAAACACTGGTGTGATCAGTAAATTTATAAACAATCCAAACAGATCAATAGTAGAGGAACAGACAATAAATGAGGCCTGTGGGCAAGCAAACACTCCCTCCCAGAGTTCTCTGCGCCCAGTCTGGATAACTGACAAGGGAGCACAGTGGTTAGGAGGCCCCCCAGTGCTTGATTAAAAAAAAAAAAAAAAAGAGTTGACCCTACATCCTACAAAACATTCTCATAAATCTGCAGGATTCTTTAACTTCTCATTCTCATGCTGGAGTAAGGAAGAGCTAACATTTTTTCCCCATAAACATACATTATAAAAAGCTAATTACAAAATAATTTCTTCTACATTTCCTTATCCCTTAAGATAAATGCCTCATTCTCCGAGCCAAAGGGTTGACTCTGCCTCAGCCCTGTAACAGCATTATTATACACTGGGTACCTGAGAGATACAAGATCCTTTACTCATGCTATCTCATTTTGGTTCTGACATTTTCATGATAAGATAGAGGCATTTCTTTATGTACTTCCCACATTCTCCAAATTTTGTGCCTTGAGTACGATTTATTTTTATAATTAATTGAACAAAATAGGGGCACTTGGGTGGCTCAGTTGGTTAAAGCATCTGCCTTCAGCTCAGGTCATGATCCCAGGGTCCTGGGATCGAGCCCCACATAGGGTTCCCTGCTCAGTAGGGAGTTTGCTTCTCCCTCTCCCTCTGCCCCTCCCCTGCTCACGTTCTCTCTTTTGCTTGTTCTCTCTCTCTCAAATAAATAAGATCTTTTAAAAAAGAAACAAAATAAATGCTTGTTTAACAATAATTCTCTTAATTATTCTAGACTTCTCTAAGACAGGGCTCTTCTTGCTCACTTCTCTAGATAGTGGTCCCCACCTGTGCTTCTGAGTCAGTCCTCAGGGGTCACCCCTTAGGACTGATACAAACAGACCGCCACCACCTTCCTCACTGGTCCAGAGTTCTGACTTCACCAGCTCTGGCTTGCTTTCCCATTTCTCATCCTCACTTGTTCCTGGTCTCCCCCTCTCTTACCCCCTTACCCTTCACCCCACCCCCACCACAGACAAAAGAGAAATAAAACCAACACAGCTTATAATGGGTTCACACCTGATCCTCACTTTCGGAGCATGGGCGGCTATATACCAGAGCCAACTAGTTCAGGCTTCCTCTGAGGAATGGACCCCATGAAAAGGCAGATGCCTGATACCCAAATGGGGAACCAAGAGGTACCAGCTGCAAAAGCCACAATTCCAGCCTCCTTATTAGGCTGCACCCCAGAGAAACCAGCACCTCTCAGCCTGTCTGTCCCATTATCAGTGCGTTCCCCAGGTCAGAACTATCTCACTCGTCATCCCCTGCCCATGCACAAAGAGAGTGCCCACAAATGCTTGTTAAAGTAATGAGAAAGGACCCCCTCTTCTTTGCATCAACCTATCTTCTGAACAGAAATGGCAACCACAGTGAACATACAGTGCAAGCCTGGTCCCCTGCCTGGACAACCCCGCACTTGGTTCACTCCTATTCACCTTTCAGATCTGAGCTCTAACGTCACTTTAGTGTACCCTTCCCCGGCAACTTCTTCCCCCTATCAGGCCAGGTCTTCATTATATATTCTCATAACATCAAGTCAATTCCTTCATGGCACCTGTCCAAGTTCACGATTATTTATGTGCTTACTTGTCTTGTCTTCCCACTGGGAAACAGGCCACATCTTGTTTTGCTTACCCCATATCTCCTGTACCTAGCTCAATGCCTGGAACATAATTGGGACTCAATAATCAGATGCTGAACAAATCAAAGCCAATGGCCTTCCTTTTAACCTAATAAGGATGCAGCAGGACATTTATTTATCCAACAGTTGAGCAGTGTTCCTTGTGAGGCATTAGTGATACAAAGATGTATACAGAACACAATATGCAAGCTCCATAAAGGTAGGGATTTTTATTTACTATAAAATTCCTAATGCCTCATAGACCGCAAGCATGAAAATGCTCAATGAACAAAGTCCCCACTCTTAAAAGTCTAAGGTTCATTTGATCTCTTACTTATCCCAATAACATTTTAATTGAATTCAGGAAGCAGGGCAGCTATGGACTCAGCCCCAGAGCTCTGAAGCATACCCACTATTAGTGGACTCCTATCAGAAGGCTGGGAAAGCCACAGCTCCACATACACAGATATTTTTGCCCTCAAAGAAGCTTAGTTTTGAAATTTGTTCTGTTTGAATGTACTTTCAGGGGGGAAAAACTCTAATATAATTTCCTGGGATAAGACTATGTTTGTAATTTAGATAAAACCAATTTTATGTCCCACTGCAATTAGTACATTGTTTCTTAACACTGTTAGAGACAGTACTATTTTTTTTTTTTAAAGATTTTATCTATCTATTTGAGACAGAGAGAATGAGAGACAGAGAGCATGAGAGGGAGGAGGGTCAGAGGGAGAAGCAGACTCCCCGCTGAGCAGGGAGCCCGACGCGGGACTCGATCCCGGGACTCCAGGATCATGACCTGAGCCGAAGGCAGTCGCTTAACCAACTGAGCCACCCAGGCGCCCCGAGACAGTACTATTTTGAAAGTCTCCTGAAAGCCGTGGTTCCCATGAAAGCACTGTTCCTGTAAAAGAGCACAGAAGCCAGGGCGCCTGGGTGGCTTAGTCTGGTTGAGCGTCTGCCTTCGGCTCAGGTCCTGATCCCAGGGTCCTGGGATTGAGCCCCGTGTCGGGCTCCCTGCTTCAGCAGGGAGTCTGCTTCTCCCTCTGCCTCTGCTCCTCCTCCTGCCTTGTGCACCTGCACACTCTTGCGCTCTGTCTCAAATAAATAAAATCTTAAAAAAAAACAGAGCACAGAAGCCAACTCTGCCTCAACCCTACACCAGCAGTAAAGCATTCTGCATACCATTTTAGAGGACTCATGAGCTCCCAGAGGCCACCCACAAGTCCCAAGTTAAGAAATCCTGAATCAGAGCGAAGGTGGAGACTTGGACCATGCCAGTTTGATATTTTGGTAGAAGTACGTATTTAATCCCAAACACCTCTTTCTCTGTCACAGGAATTGGATAATGCTCTCTCTTAAAACATGTGCTACCTGCCCCAGGAGAGCTGGTACCTGATCTGATAAAGTGAGAGAGTGGCCACTGACATGGGTCGGGGGAAGTGGAACAGTCTGTCACGGAGAGCTTGGGCTTTGTAGGTGGACAAACCCAGGCCTGAGCTCTGGTTCTGCCACTGACTCACTCCGTCACTGAGGGTGAGCTGCCTTACCTCAGCCTCAGGTTCCTCGTCTGAGAAAATTCCAACAGTCCTATGAGGACTACTGTTAGGAGGATCACATGATATAAAACATATCAAGAGCTCAGAAGAGAGCCTAGCACATGAGGTCTTTTTAATTAAAAGGGTAGTTATTATGTGTTATTATTAATATCTACATTCTTGTCCTGACTCAGAGACAGAGTTACCCTCTGAACATGTTCTGCAAGCAATGAGCCATTTAAATAAGTCTATTTAACACCGGAGAGCAGGAAATAGGCTGTGGAGAGGAAATGGGAGCTGATTTACAAGTTTGGCTTAAGAACCTGTTGCAGGTGGGAATCCCCACTGGGCTAGAGTCACAGGTAGTCCAGGAAAGGCGCGAGGTTGAATGTTATTAGTAGCTCTACATGGCAGGGGTGAAGTATACTGTGCAGGTGAGTGGGTGGGTATGAAGATGTCTGGTACACTAAGGAGATCTTGAACCCAAAGTCCTCACTGCTAAATAAAGAAATCTGACACAAATCCATCTTCCTTTTCTAGAATGCTAATGGCAGGGACTTCACTTTTTAGTTACTGATTTAAAAACCTGAGATTTACATTGGACTTTCAAGATAGTAAGATACCTCTACACCTACTATTTTATTTAATCCCCCAAACAACTGAGATCACCTCACTTTACTGATGGGGAATTGAGACCTAGATAGATAAAGTGACATGTCAAAAGCCAAGGACCCAGTCCATTAGGTGGCAAGAGCAGCACAAGAACACAAATCGGGGATAACTGTTTCTCATCCATCTCTGTAGTATGTTCAACACTGAGCACAGTTCTTGGCACGTAAGAAAATCTACAACTGTCTGTTGCTGTGAATGGACTTAAGGAAAGTAGATGTCTGGGCAGAGGAGGTCAAACAGGGCAGGCCAAATGAGCATGGATGATGATGATAATAATGGTCATCAGTAGAACATCGGCTATTTTAAAGGCATCATCTGACTTCTCTCTCTACAACCCTGCCGTGTTAACCTACCTTGGGTCACAGAGCAGAGGCAGAGCCAGGATGAGAGCCAAGGTCCGTGGGACTCCAAGGCCTGCACTCATAACCACTTGAAACAAATCAACATCCTATTTAATTTCTGAGCCCTTTTATTTAATTTGTTCAAATAGTTCAGGCTCAAACTCCCTCAAAGATCACTTAATAGAATTAGGCATTCTGGTTCTAACATCTGAGTATTTTTCTAAAATGCAAGTAGCAAATTAGTAGCAGAAAACCCAAACACAGATAAGAACCAAGAGAGACCAGCTTATTAAAATAAAATAAGAAGGTAGCGGGCACTGCTCCCCTTGTGACAACCAGCAAAATTTAGAGTTCACTACAGAGAAAACGAGCTCTCACTCAGAAGTTTCATGAAATTCAATCTAAAAGGTAGAAAACAAGCACAGAGGTAAAACTATAGCCTGATCTAGTCATAAGGAAAACTGAACTTAGCTAAACTTTGCTACAACTGAGCTAAACTGACAGAGACTGAGCTTACCCGCCATTACAAGACAAACATCACCAAAAATACAAGGAGCCCCTGTCCCACTCATTCAATCCCTCCTTTCCAGAATGGCACACTGATGGTAAGCACTGACTTTAGAGTCTGAAATTCCTGGGATCTAACCCCAGCTCCATCACTTCTTAACTTTACACCTTTCGAGAGTTTTCTTCAATTCTCTAAGCTTCAGTATATGCATCTGTAAAATGACCTCATGATCACTGTAAGGATTGAGTCACTATGTGCAGACACTACGCAAGATTCTGTGAACACATTAAGAAGCAACACTGATGAAGGCACTGCAATCATAGAGCTTAAAATCCTAACATACACTAATATACAAATGATCTGAGCAGAGAATGAAGTTCAAACTAATACTACTTTTAGCTCCTGAATAAAAATATCCCCCAAAGGCAAATATTTCCAAATGCCAGGGTTTTCTGTTTCTCCAAAGACCAAATGGTTAGGATTACATTAGTTTGGAGACACTGCTATTTGGTTTCTGTAATATCTTTTTCTATAGGTAGTTTGAAGTCTTGCACATTCACTTTAAGTTTGAAATAACACATCCCAATGATGCAATCAATGGTTCAGAAGATCCATTTCACCTCAGATAGGATTCCAGAGTGAAAGGGTCAAGTTTTCAAACTCAGGTTTGTTCTAAGAAACCCACCGGCCATCTCTGTTATGGCTCCTACTTCTTCTGAACTAGCCTTACATATCTGACTTCTCTCAAACATCTCAAAAAACCAGTTGCTCTCATATTTCTTGAATCAAAAAAATTTAAGACCTACGAATTAATTTTTACCCATTTTCTCCCTTTAAATACAATGCATAGCCCAGTTATGAGTATGAAAGAGTTATGGAGCTCCTAGGACCACTGATGATCTCCTGGAACAATCTATTTAAAGTGAAATTCCTGGGGTGCCTGGCTGGTTCATTTGGTGGAGCATGGGACTTCTGATCGTGGGGTTGTGGGTTTGAGCCCCACGTTGGCTGTAGAGATTACTTAAAAAGAAAATCTTAAAAAAAAAAAAGTGAAATTCCTTTTAGATCTTCTATCAGAAGTGGAAACGATCTTTCTATCTCAAGACAATGACCCATAAAGGGAGAGCAACTCAATGGACAGCTCAATGAATTCTGATGTATGCTGTTAAATTTGAGATTAAGAGCAGAGGATCTAAGACTCTTTAAAAAGTAAACAAAATATTTCAGTTCCATAATAAAAGTAAGGAGCAACAGCGAGAAGGGGAGAAGTAAAAGGACTGAAAAGAGAGAAATTAAGAAAGAGGCAGAAAGAGAAATTAAAGATTGACACAAAGATTTATAGAGAAAAGGAAGACACACAGGCAGAGAGGAATACAGACCTTTTTGAGCAACACCCCCGCCTGGTGGCCATTTCAGATATTGCCACACCTGACTTAATTCCTACTGCAATTCTGCAGTTAAGAGGCCACACAATGTTGTGGAAGGCTCTGGGAATGTGGAGCCAGAAGGCCTGAATTCCACAAGGGCCCCCATCACTGCCCAGCTAGGTCCAGTGGGTAAGTCACTTAACTTCTATAAGCCTCAGGTGCCACACGTGACTTGCCCTGCACACCTCACAGGGAACTGAAGGGAAGAAAGGAGATATCCATAAAAACTACACAAATACCGGAAATTACAACATCAAACTGTTAAAACACAACAGCAACAAAAGTAGGTAACTGTTTCCTCAACTGGCATGTGAGGCAAAGTATTCCTAATTCCCACCCTAGTCAGGAAGTACAACTGAGAAAACCAAGCCACAATATTTAAGAAATTAAAAAATAATGGAATGGGATTTCAATGAGTTACAAAGCCAATGTTTCTTTTCTAAATTCTACACCAGAAAGTTCAAAAGCTAGTTTCCAAGCCATTCATAAAGCAAGAATCCCCTTCTCCATGTCCAGAGGGGGTTCCAAACCCACAGATGATCGTTTGTCCTTTCCTGCTGACGGAGGCACTCCCACATGATGCAGTCCACATAATGCAGGGCTCATGACTGAGCCTGCTGATGAGTTTCCTTATTTTTGAGCTAGCAAATTATCACTGTGCCTGAGGTTCTTTGCCAATAATTGGCTCAACTACTGCCTATATTTCTCTTAATAATTTTTGGCATTAATATACCTACCAGAGTACAAGTAACCATCACTAACTACACTGCATCCCGCCTTTTAGCAGAACAATTTCATTCTCATGTCCTTCTCAATATGCAGGCTTTCCACACCGTGAATCAATTTTAAGAAAAATTACTTTCTCACCCGAAACCATATGCAAGTAGGGGGAATCATCCAAAGTGTACCCCAGCCATGCAGAGTTCTCCAGGGCCAGAAGGAATTATGTATCTAAGCACAAAATATGTGTGCTGTGCAGCCTGGTCTACCTTAACTCCTTGAAAGCACAGGCAAAAAAAAAAAAAAAAAAGATATTAGACACCTCCAACCTGGACTATGGAAATAAAGGATCCATATATTATTAAAGTGTTTCAAGCTACTAAAAACCCAAAAGGTAAAACCTTCAGCTGGAAGCTATTTTAAGCCTTCCCCAAAGCCACGTTAACTCTCCAACTCTTCATAAGACAACACTTGGTAGAAACTCAGCAGCATATTCATTTAATTCACTCATTCAACTAATTTTTATATGTCAAGTCCTGTTCTTATGCTGGGGATCTGACAATAAATGAGATCAAGTTCTCTCTGCTGCAGGCTTAGTTTGGGGAGGGGGCAGGCAGACAATAATCAAATAAACATAAGATAATGTTAAGTAACAGTAAGTGATAGGAGGAAAATAAGACAGGGTAAAGAGATCAGGGTGTAAAGTGTTGAGGGAGCTGCTACTTTAGACAAGGTAATTAGAGAAGGCCTCTGATGGCATGATATCTGAGCTTAAGACTCAATGAGGTGACCATGACACCACGTGGACATCGAGAAGAACACGATGGGTGGAGAGACCAGCCAGTGAAGGGGCCTGAGGAGTGAACATGCTCAGCATGTTTGAGAACAGCAAGAAGGCCAGGTTGTCTGAAGTGGAAGGTGTAAGGGGGAAAAAGAGGAGGAGGTAAAATCAGAGAGATGGTCAGAGGTCAGACGGTACGGCACCTTGTAGGCCAAAGCAAAAACTCTTGAGTTTCATTCTGAGATAAGAAGCCATTAGAGTTTTAAGTAAGGGAGAGATGGAATTAAAAAAGAAAACCATTGGGGCGCCTGGGTGACTCAGTCCGTTGAGCATCTGACTCTTGGTTTCAGCTTAGGTCATGATCTCAGGGTCCTGGGATCAAGCCCAGCACGGTCACTGGGCTCCGTGCTCAGTGGGGAGTCTGCTTCTCTCTCTCCCTCTGCCTCTCCCCACTGCTCTCTCTCTCAAGTTAATAAATCTTAAAAAAAAAGAAAACCACTGCAGAAATGGGAAGGCATGGAGTCCACTGGAACATTCCAGAAGACAAGTGACAGTGATGGTTACACTAGGGTGTTAGTGAGAAGGGGCCAAAGCAATCAGATTCCGGGTGTACTGTGAAAACAGGGCTGGGATGGAGGACCAAGATGTGGTGTGAGAGAGAAAGAGGTATGGAGAATAAGCAAGGGTTTTGGCCTGAGCAGCCAAGTTCCAGGAACTTAAGATGGGACACTAAAAAAGGAGATTTTGGAAGGGAAGAAATCAGCAACTAAGAGGCCTCCTCTTGTGTGAACCAGGCTGAAGTGGAAAGAATGACTCAGAGAACCTCAGAGTTCACCTGATTCTGTGCTCTGTGCACAAACCCACCATCTGAAAATGTTTCTAAAAAGTGTGCATTTGATATCTGCTTGAAAAACCAGGGGGCGCCTGGGTGGCTCAGTTGGTTAAGCGTCGGCTTTTGGCTCAGGTCATGATCCCAGGATCTCCTTGCTCGGCGGGGAGCCTGCCTCTCCCTCTTCCCCTGCTTGTGCTCTCTCTTTCTCAAATAAATAAATAAAATCTTAAAAAAAAAAAAGAAAGAAAAAAGAAAAACCAGAGAGGGAATAACCACGGTAAGAGCCATCATTTCTTGAATGCCTACTAATTACCAGGCATCATGGTAAGCACTGTACACAGTGTAGTTAATCCTCACACATGACAGCACTTAACCACAGTACCTGGCACATGGGAAAAGATCATCAAATCTTATCCAGAGTATTTGTGAGGTATGTAACATTTTAAGCTGAACAATAACTTTAATAATTATTTCACTAACTAGAGGCTCTATTTCTTTTTCAAATCCTTGATTTAATTTATATTAGGATTTCTATTGTTTCTCAAGCTTAATAGGTAGGTAGTTTTAGTACTTCCTTCCCCCTTTCACAAAGAGGGCAGGCATTCCAAGGTCCTAACTTTACATAGAGATTCCAGGTTCAGCTACCTCCTGAAGGCCCATTTTTATATTATATGGCTTCATGAGCATTAAAACCCTCATACCTACACCTAAGGTTCCTTCCATATTCCCCTGAGATGTTGTTTTACCACTTCACACACACTAGCTTTGAGCTACTGTGATTTAGGTACCTGGGATTTCTCTTTTTTCTTTCAAGTTCATCCAGGTATTTGCTACCTCCAAGTGTTTAAAGAAGGGCAGCCTGGGGGGTGCCTGGGTGGCTCAGTCGGTTAAGCGGCTGCCTTTGGCTCAGGTCATGATCCCAGGGTCCTGATCAAACCCCGCATCGGGCTCCCTGCTCATCGGAGAGCCTGCTTCTCCCTCTCCTTCTGCCTGCCACTCTGCCCACTTGTGCTCTCTCTCTCTGTCAAATAAATAAATAAATAAAATCTTAAAAAAAAAAAAAAAAGAAGGGCAGCCTGAGTTAGCTTAGTCTGACATATAACCAGAACCGGAGGTCCACTATTATTTTACATATGAGGAAATTGTGCCTTAAATAGGTAAAGTAACTTTGAATTCAGATCTCTCTGATTCCAAGTCCATGCTCTGGTTAGCAGATACCGAAGTTTCTCCTACTCACATTACAAAGTGAATACAAGGAGATGCTACATTTTTTTTTTTTACCTTAAAAAATTATACAAATCATAAATACCATTGAAAGTGATAAAAATGAGTTTCCCTCATTAATTATTAGTTTCATTTGAGGGAATTTCTGACCATAACCACAACTATGTAAAGTTAAAGAACACAGTGGGAATCATGAAACCTGAGTCCTGCCACTGCTTAGCTGTATGACGCTAGGAACTACAGCCTCTTTTTGTTTCCTGGGTCTTCAAAATGAGAAGAATACCTTCCCTAGAGTCCAAAGGCTGGGATTTGAACAATGAGATTTAATGCATAGGGTATATAATATGTAAGAAAATATCTGGAAAAAAATATACAATACAAACATCATTATTATTAATGTATTATAAATTTCATAGTTTGATCAGGAATAATGAGACATCAACTAAACTAAAGAATCTAAATTAATGCAAATATTATTTTACCTTCATGCTGCAAGCTAATTCCATTAGTTTTTTTGCATTTTCTTCTGAGCGGTATCTCTTAGGAAGCTGAACCCTGAAGAACTTCAAGGCACCTTCAAAGTCTGTCAACAGCAAGTCATCCTTAGAAGTCTTGAAGAAAGAAAGAAAACACAACCATGTATAGGAAAAGTTCTTTGCTATGAAGATGCACAAGAAGCATTTTAAAACACCAGCACCTTTACAATCCCCAGAAGATACTTCTTAGCCAGGGCCTGAGTCACTGAGACGGCCACGGCTACCGCACGGTGGCTGCTTAGGAGATCAAGACCAACATACTTCGAGCGCTGGACAGGGGATGTCACTCAATTTACAAATAAATGTGTACCTTTAATAATCCAAGGGCGACATTAAAAATCACACTTATTCCCTAAAAGAGAAAACACAAAAAGAAGATTTTCAGTGATTACATCTGGACCAGTCAGCTGTCTGTCCCCAGAATGCCCCACAATTTTAAAGTATAAAAACTAAGTAAAGAAATGGAGTATCTTGAAAATATCTTGGAAAATAATAATTACAGATCTGCTACTGAAAAACAGCTTAAAATAGACCCAGTCTCCCATTCTTCTAGACTTTTTTAGCCCTAGTCTCACAATCAACAAGAAAGAATGCTTTTCCAAAGTATTCTATGCTTCCCAACCAAAGCATCTGACCCATAAAATTGTGATCTTTCAGGAAATAACCGCAGGTGGCCTTTTCCTTTATCTTGTGCTACCCCACTCCAAATACAGCAGCAGTCACTCTGTCTGTGAACCCTCCATCCCACAACAGAACCTGCTCAGGGCTCCCTCAAATCTGCCTTTCATCAAATCAGCTAACCATTCTGAGAGTGCTAGGGGCAAAGGAAAGATAAGGGGAGGCACGAAGACCTGCTAAATTCTTTAAGTTCCTGGACGTTGGTTTCTATAACTAATACTCTCCCTCGAGGGTTTTCTGAGCTAATTAGTTGAAAAGTTCGTTTAAATTACTTAACATGACCAGGCCGGTGGTAACCACTTAAAACAAATGGTTGTTTATAATGCTGAGAAATTATAAAACTTAAAGGTCTGAGACTAGCAGTTGATTACATAAACTATGGAATCCCCAAAGAATGAGATACTTGGCAGCAGGTAAGAATAATAGTGTATTTGGTATCAGTGTTTCTGACAGTGTTTTAAGCTGGGTAGAAGGTACAAATGCTTTAATGGATTTTTGTATGCCTTGAAAACGGCATAATTAAACGTGAAGAAGGATGGTATAGATGTGTGTCTATAAGTGTTCAAGTGTATGAAATGAAAAGAGGTTATTGAAGAGCATAGGCATAAAATATATACTTACAGAGCCATAATTACATTATTACATAATACTCCATATGAAAAAAGTTATTCTGTATAGAAGTAACACATGTACATAAGTAAACACAAAATAAGGCTGAAAGAATATATACCAAAATGTTAAGAGTTACTCTCTAGAGAGTGGGATTAAAGTATTTTAAAATCCTTTTGCTTGTGTTTTCCAGTTTCTGTAATAAATATGTATTATTTTTGAAATTATTTTTTTCTTAAACACATACACCCCAAAACTATGCTGTGGCAAAGACTGTTATGTATTCTGATATCTTATTTTTGTTTTAGTAACAGACCCTCTAATTGTTAGCAAATTCCTACCCAGCTTTTAAAAAACTCTCCTTTGTGGCTAGATGTGGTCAGGCCAATAAGAGATAAGTGAAAATTTGGGTAGAACCTCCAGGAAGTCTTTTTTAAAGAGGGGACACATCCTCCCCTGTCCCCTGGCTCTCTAGGAAAGGCAGGTAACTGCCAACGTTCTGGCTTCTTTCACATGAGAGAGAAATGTACCTCTACTTTATTTAGTCATTGTTATTTTGGGTTTCTTCAATAAATGCAGCCAGACCTAACAGTAATACAAATGTGTAACAGTAGGTTGTTTGTTTTTTCAGCAGAGAACACCTTTAACAAAACTTGATTGTTAGCTTTAGCCCAAGGGAGAGTTACTTAAATCTGGATTTTTGAGCACAAAAATAAAATTAACTAAGAAGAAATTCTATTTAATGGAGCTGACACAGGAAGATACTGAGAACAAAAGCCAAAGTGCTGTGGCCTCTGATACATACCTCACATAAAAGCAGGTCAATGATATGGAAGACCATGTAGAGAGGGAATTTTGCAGTGAAAAGTGTAAGAAACCACTGGGAGGCATACATGTGCGCCTCAAGGCTTATATCCAGGAAGTGGTTGTACAGGTCAGGGATGTATTCCTGAAATGGCAAACTAATTAGTTTTGGGCACATATGCAGATGTTCAACTCCCACTTGGGAGGCTCATAAATCTGCCAGGAATAGGCCAAAAAAGTCACATATTTGTGCTTTTCTACAAACCTCCAATGTGCTCAGAAGAACACTTATTATCTGACACTTGGCTCCCCTTTCCAGCCCACAAACTAGCTCAGAGGAGGAATCCCCAAGATGGTGACAAATATTTGGAATGATAGTTTTTCTTTCCAAGTTTATGAAATGTTTGGAAAAGTTTGTTTCACTTTTATTATGATATTCCTAACCAGTTAGCTTCAGAGCCTTGGCAGATATTTCTTGACTTAGTTTGCTGTGTTAAAGGCCCCTACAAAGTCATCTGATCTTTTGGGTGAAAACCTAGCTCACACCCATCAGGTTCACACCTTATTAATCTTGGCATCGTCATCACATAGTGAGAAATGAAAAACATCAAATTAGTCCTTAACCCTGGATGGCTAAGGCAATCACCACTGGTCCTTAGCACCAGTTCATCAACCTGGTTCTCCCAAGTCCTGCACTCTTAGTGGCAAATGCAAGCTGGTTTCTCTTTTTACCTGCATGAGGCGCTCCAACTGGTAAAATTTGCAATGTAAATCTTCAAAGTTTTGCTTGAAAAGTTCCCTGAGACCATAGTCAAACATGATCTTGACCAGAACACTGAATGCCTGTTCTTCAGGCATCTGTAACAGATAGGGAAAGGGGTGGGGATCACAAAACATATACAGAAGTTTTCTCAGTATGTTAATTCGTCCTTCCACTCCTATCTAAAAACTAGGAAATTTCAGTGATACGTAGTAACTCAGATAGTTGTGTTTTATGACAGTCGTTCACTCAACCAAGGGATATTAACGACGCCTATTCTTTGTCAGATAGTGTTGCTATCCTCAAGAAGCTTCCCATACAATCAATCAGTACATAATAAGTATGAATTAGGTAGAACTCATATTCACAACTTCCTTGAATTAGGTAGAAAGATCAGTGGAGATACAAGAACAAGAAAGCCTGAGTCTGCCTGAGGGAGCCAAGAACAGGCTTGTAGGACCATATCTGAACTGAGTAGCAAGAGGCTGCTTCACAAGTACAGGCTTCATCTTCCTCAAACCATTTCACCTCCTTAGCTATTTTCTTCTTCCTCGTTGTTACAAACACGGCCAGTTACAGCAGAACCTTAAATATTCTAAGGTTTAACAGTAATGTTCAAAGTACTTTGTAATGTTTATGGTAATACTTAAAATACTACACAACCCCTCACTTCACTTCTATTTACAGATGTTACCCATTTATAATAATACCTTCATCTTTCATAGCTTTGTGGAAAAAATATTTCCCTGATAACCTGGCAAAATGTCTAGTTTTCAAAATAGAAAAAAGTACTGGAAATGTTATTTAAGGCTTGGTATGACTGTAGCAAGCCTTCAAAATGTCAAGAAGGCGGGCGGGCTTCTGTGGAACAAGGGGATGAGGTGGGCTGAACATAGACATCACTGGAATAAAGCAGAGCTAAAGAACAAATGACATTAAGTAATAAAGGAGAAAAGCACAGCAAATTATTAATGGACAAGTAAGAGCATTTGGAGCAAAGGACCAGATCTCAGAGGTCTCTATCATGGAGGGCAATTTCATAATTTCTTCCACATGCTGAGGGATACTTGGTACTGCCCCAGAGTAGCATTTCTGATGTCAGGTAGCACAATTGCTTTTCCTCTGAAACAAGCATTTATCTCAACACAATGGCAAGCAGCGCAGAGTTCAAACCAAGACACTGCGGATTTATCTGGGAAACCCATTTTATTTTATTTTTTTCCAAAGATTTTATTTATTTATTTGACAGTGCGTGAGAGAGTGCACAAGCAGGGGGACCGGCAGGCAGGGGCAGAAGGAGAAGCAGGCTCCTGCCAAGCAGGGAGCCAGATGTGGGATTCGATCCCAGGACCCTGGGATCATGACCTGAGCTGAAGGCAACCGCTTAACTGACTGAGCCACCCAGGCGCCCCAGGATACCCATTTTAAAGGGGTTGTGATACTTAAATGGGGACAAATGTTCTTGGACTGAAGTTGAGAACAAAGACAAACCACACAAGCCTGAGAGACTCTGAGATATAAAGTCTTACTAAAACAACAAAATTTTAAAACTTTACCCTTTGATGGATGTTAATTAGCTTGACTGTGGATCAATTCGCAATGTATAGCCTATCAACTCATCAAATTATACACCATACACACACACACATTTTTATTTGTCAATTATATCTCAATAAAGCTGGGGAAAAAACTTGACCCTTTTATTAATGTCATAGCTTTATCATACTTTTACATGGTTACTAATATCAATAAGCTAGGTTCTCACAGAAAGAAGATACAAAGTGGTTTTGGTTTTACTTGTATTACAAGCTATACAAAACGGCTTAAAACTCTTCCAAAGCTTCCCCTTGTTTAGGGAAACAAAATCCAAACTCCTTGAGTTGGCCTCTCCAGCTCCCTCCCCAACCCTCATCACAGGTAATGCTCCAGTCACATTGTCCAGCTTCCGGTTCCTTTCATAGGCCAAGTCTTCCCCATTTCAGTGCTTCTATAGGTTGTACTATTCTCTTTGGTGGGAGTGCTCTACTCTCCACTTTTTCTTTTAAAATAGTTTTCTTATTTTCATAATAATGTTAGCTTAAAAAAGTTAAATGATACAGATAAGTACAAAAGAAAATGGATACCTCTTATTTTTCAGCATTCACCTTAATTAAAGGTTACCTCCCTAGAGAAGCCTGTGATATAAATAAGGCTCCTTTGTTACAATCTTGCATCAAACTTTTTGCTATACCTTCATGTCGCCATTGAGGTAATAAAGACATACTTCTGTGACTTTCTGATTATAGCTAGTCAGCTTCACTAGCTCTGTATCCACAAAGATTGGGACCCTGTCTACTTTATTCACTCCTCATCTCTAGCATCTACTGTGCTAAAGATGGAGGTGCCCACAAACTCTCTAACATCACCTGTGTGGTGTTTTTCACCCAGCATTTTAATTTTAATCACGAGGAAATGGTAAGACAAATCAAGAATGTGGAATATTTTACAAGACAATTTGCCTGAATTTTCCAAGACTGTCAATGGCATAAAGCACAAGAAAGCAGGGGAGGGGAGTAGTTTAGATTAAAAAAGTAAAGAAAAATGACACTAAATGCACTGCTTGAATCTTCACTGATCTTGGTTAGGGGGAAATAAAGCTATAAAGGACTTTACTGCGTAAACAATTGGGGAAAATCAAATGCGGACTCTGTGTAAGACATTACTGAATCAGTGTGGAATTTCTTGGATGTGACCACAGTATTATGGTTATGTCCTTAGGAGATACATGCTCAAGTATATAGAAGTGAAGTACCCTGATGTTTGCTACTGATTTTCCAAAAATAATTTCAAAAAATGTTTTTTAGTAAAAAATAAAATTTGTGTAACAAAAGAGGAAAAGAGAAGCAGACAGAGAAAGTGTGGTAAAATATTAATTGGTAAAATAGAAGAAGAGTTTATGGGTATTCCACCTTAATGATTTTTCAGTTCTGCTGTGGATTTGAAAGAATACCAGTAAGTCAGAGGGTAAAGGTCTTTGCTGAATAAATAAATGAATAAAATGGCACTAAAAGAAAGCCAGCTTCTCTGCTTCCTTCCCACCACTAATACACAGATCCCCAAACAAATACTAATGACAGTGGCTACTTTATAGAATATAAAATGTCCCTAAGGGTTCAATCAGCCAAGACAATCATTCTAGCAATAAAAATGAACTCCACTCTTGTACTAGTGCTCAACACTGTCATTTATTCTTACCGTGTTTCTCTTCCATGAGGATGTTAAATTAAGGAAAAGGTTTCCAGCTATAGGAGTAAAACTCATGCACTAGAGTCTGGCCAAAGGCCATATAAAACCATGCTCAAGTCTAAGGCTAGTAGTATAAGCTGAGGCAGGTCATGTGTAAGTCAAAACGGACGACCTAATAATACTCACATGGAGAAGCAGAACAGCAGCGAGAAATGACTGGCCCTGGCAATAGCCAATCTCTTCATCATACACAGAATATGCCTGGAAAAAGAAAAACACAGGAGGTATAAATAAATAAATATAGTCACTCATGGGCCATACTTGCCTATAGGACCTTGAACACAGGAACCTGGAAGACACCCACACTCCACTATGGCATTTTGATGGTCAGTGAATGATGCAAATATTTCTGATTTTTTTTTTTTAATTTTTAAAAAAGATTTTTTTTTTAATTTGAGAGAAAGAGAGAGCACGAGTAGGGGAGGGAGAGGGAGAAGCAGACTCCCCACTAAGCAGGGAGCCTGATGCGGGGCTCCAACCCAGGACCCTGGGATCATGACCTGAGCTAAAGGCAGATGCTTAACTGACTGAGCCACCCAGGCGCCCCTCTTCAATTTTTTCTCTACAATAAACACACTGTCGCCACACCACTTCCCAGGAGTAGAAAAAGTTAAGCAAAAACCACTTCAGCACTAAAAAAAAAGGTTGCCATGACTCTGTCTTGGCCCTTGCTTTGCCCTCTTCCGTCTGAAAAATGTGCTCTTCCTTCAGGTTCCAAACACTCCATTACCCCAGGGTTCCCCCTCTTCTCTGTACTCTGACGGTACTTGCCACACAAGTACAGTTATTACAGCACTCACCACACTGCATTTTATTTTATTTTATTTTATTTTTTTAAATTTTATTTATTTATTTGTGAGAGAGAATGAGAGACAGAGAGCACGAGAGGGAGGAGGGTCAGAGGGAGAAGTAGACTCCCTGCCGAGCAGGGAGCCCGATGTGGGACTCGATCCTGGGACCCCAGGACCATGACCTGAGCCGAAGGCAGTCGCTTAACCGACTGAGCCACCCAGGCGCCCCCCCACACTGCATTTTAAATGTCCATCTTCTCTACTGGACTGTGATCTTCTTAGGGGCTGGGGTGATGCCCTATCCAACCTAGCCAGCAACTCACACCTTCAACCTAGCCAGTCACACAGCAGGCTCTCACTAAACACTGTTAACGTTATTCATTTTTCTTTCTGGGAAAAAATCTTTTGGCAAAGACACCAAAATACAATTTTTTCCACAATGCCAGTAATAACTTTTCTGATAAGAGGGATTACTCTGAAACCATTTGTGGGTTCCTTTGGAATTCTTATTTTGTATTTTTCTTGGCAGCAGAAGATTATTGCCCATCTCTTCTGAACATTATCTTTAACAGAATACTGACATCTAACATTCCTTGTGGTTTACTCTTTTTGGTTCTTTAGTTGTTTTCCAGAGTCTTGTTTTTATGATTAGTATTTCCAGTTCTCATGTAAGCTGTGGTGGAAAGGGAAATTCCTACAGATTCAAGATGTTATTCCCTGTTTAACAAGTTTATTTTTGATGAAATTCCCTTTATTCTCCACTTACTTTTTGTGCCATGCTTCCTCTGCATCCCAAGAAAGCAATTTAGAATGAGTACGTTCAGAATAAAGATCATTTAGCAAAATGTGATGCCAATGCTTTTTAGATGACAATTAAATTAACATATACATGGATTTTATCATTAGCATTTGGTGAAACACTATAGCTTTTAATATATATATACACACACACACATATATATAAAATAATCATGCTTTCATAAATGAGGGTAGAATTTAACAATCTCATTAAATCCCCCATTTCATCGAAGCTTATCTAATGAGAAGGCTACACAAAGAAAACACATATACTTTTCCAAAGACAAGATATGCAGAGGGCTTTTGAAACAATCTGTTTATATAATACAATAAGGCATCACTTTGCACCTGTCAAATTAGTAAACACTAAGAAGCGTTAATAATTTTCTTAAGACTGTGTTATAAACAGGGGTGCCTGGGTGGCTCAGTCAGTTAAGCATCTGCCTTCGGCTCAGGTCATGATCCCAGGGTCTGGGATCGAGCCCCGCATTGGGCTCCCTGCTCAGCGGGGAGCCTGCTTCTCCCTCTCCCTCTGATGCTTCCCTGCTTGTGCTCTCTCTCCCTCTCAAATAAATAAAATCTTAAAAAAAAAACTGTGTTAAAAACAGTAGTAATATATGCCAGTAGAGCTCTGTGGAAAGCAGTTTGACAATGTCTGTGAAGTTATCAATTAATAGTTGATTGGTCAAGAAAGAACAGAGGCTTCAGAGTTAGTCAGAGCTGGACTGAAATCCCACAACTGCTAATGTCTCCGTCTGGATCTTAGGCCCATTACTTATATTTCTTATCTGTAAGATGCAAATAATCACAGTATTTATATGACAGACTTGATGTATTATTCTCAGCTCTCTCGTAAATTGCTCAGCACAGGACTTAATTATGTACCACAATGAAATGTATTGAATTTCTACAGGAAGAAAATTGAGGGGAGCTTATTTTTTAGGCTCATGGAAAAGTCTGAAGGAATACATACAGATGTGAAAGTACATGACACATTTGAGACATGTTTAGGATATAAAATTCATGGGAGCTGTAATGAAATATGGGGAATAAAAGGCATTTCATTAATTCATTAACATTTAATGAGCACCAACTATATATAGGCCAAGCACTGTGCCAAGTGGTACAGATACTAACACACAGAAGTGATTTCTGCCCTTGAGAACTTCACAGTTTAGTTGGGAAGTCTGATGTGTAAATCAACCAGAGTACAGTGAGAAGTTCAATGTAGTTGAAGCATAAAATATTTAGGAATTAAACCAGGATACATTGCAAAATGCCTTTAATGCTAATGCTAAAGCTAAGGAATCTGGGACCGGGAAATGAACTAAGAAATTTTGATTTCATTCTGTGGGTTATGAGGAAGCACCAAAGGCTTTTGTGGAGGCCCTGCAAAAGATCCAATTCTGGGGTCATCATGGAGAAAATAATAAATAGGCTAGAACCCAAAGGGAGGGAGACTAATGCAAGGCAGCTTTTGTGAAAGTGCTAGCACATATGATAGAGGCCTGTAGCAGGCAGTGATTAGAAAGGGAGGTATGGCTATAAGAGACATCAATCCTATCAAACTCCATGTGGCTAAAGGAAGGAACTGAAAACTAAAAGAGAAATGACTGTATCTTCAGCAAGACAATGGCATGGAGGGAAAAAGGAAGACTGTTTCTAATTAAAAGAGCCATAACAACTAAACATATTATGGATACTGCTGGATCCTAATTCTAACCAAATGTATAAAGACATATAGGGAAATCTGAATATGGAGTTTACTGGATGGCACTGATGGATAATGATGGATACTACAGATGAATAATGATCTAATTTTTTAGAGATGTATAGTGAAGAATTTAGATTCATGATATCTGAGATTTGCTTTGAAGTACTTTTTTTTTTTTGAGAGAGAACAAGCGAGTGAGCCTGGGAATGTGAGTGGCGGAGGGGCAGAGAGAGAGAATCTTCAAGCAGACTCCCTGCTGAACGTGGAGCCCGCCACGGGTCTGGATCTCATGACCCATGAGATCATGACCTGAGCCAAAACCAAAAGTAAGACACTTAACCGACTGAGCCACCAGTAGCCCCACTTCAGGAAAATTTTTAAAAGGAATAGAGAAAGCAACTGTGGCAATATGTTCATAAATATTAAATCTGGTGGGGCATATATATGAATTCATTATTCTATTAAACTTTTGTTATCTTTGAAAATTCTAATAAAACATGTTTTTAAATGAACTCTATCTTTAGACCTTTTTGTTTGATGTACTTAACAGACTTTTACATGAAGACCAACTGACAGCTAGAAATTTAGGCCTTGAGCTAAACAGAGATTTGGGAACATCTGTGCAGAGGTTGTAGCTGAAGCTGTGGGGGTGGAAGGAGTCACCAGGGAGATAGTATAGAGCAAAAGGAACCACTGACTGAGCACCCAGGGGAATGCCTCGGTTTTAGGAGCAGGTAGAGAGAGAGACAAAGAGGGAGTCAGCAATGTTGAGAGAGAAGGTGAGAGCAAAACCGGGAGGGTGAGAGAGGTCAAGAGGTCAAGAGCAGAGAGCGTTGCAAGAAGACCATTGTGAGACAGACACTAGAGTGCAGTGGGACCAGGAGTAAGGGCTCAGAGGCAGTGAGCACAGGGTTTCTTTATGGGAAATTTTGCAGTGAGGCACAGCTGGATGGCTGCTTAAGTGGAAAGCACAACTGAGAAGGGCCTAAAAAAGGATGATCAGAGAAGAGGATCAAAACAGAAATGACAACTTTGTGGAAATTAAAGAAACATTTTTCTAAACCTAACTGCCCTTATAGTTGAAGCATCTACTTTATCCCTGGAGAACCTGTCCTTTATTATTAGCCTGCCCTAAAACTTGTTAATTCTACCTTTTCAATCAATAATATATAAGTTTCTTAAGGGCATGTCTCATGCCTAGTCTGTACTTCTTAGATAGTAGATGCTACATAGGTACTTGATTAATTTTGGGGGGAAAAGACTAAAGACAGATCTGAGGACAGATGAAGTTGGAGAACTCTGGTCCCAAGTCCTATTTTAGCCTTACAGCTCTGAAGTACCAAAATCTACTGGAAAATGGATTGCTGAAATTGAACATTTCCTTTACACGTTTCAGGTATAGATCTTTTGACAGACATCAGTATGTCCCACCATTTATTATGCTGCAGTGCTAAAAAGTCCACCTAGGCATCAGCACTTCCCACTGTTGGACATGTCCTAGCTGCCAAGTTCATAACTTACAATGGGAATACCAAAAGGGAGTTTGCAGTGTTATAGGACTCAGAGCTCTTAACGTAAAACCAATTTCTAAAAGTTTAAATGTAGAGCTGGGTGGGGAGGGGTTACCTGGGTGGCTCAGTCGATTAAACATCTGACTCTTGACTTCAGCTCAGGTCATGATCTCAGGGTTGTGAGACTGAACTCTGAACCCTGTGTCGGGCTCTGTGCTGGGTGTGGAGACTGCTGAAGATTCTTTCTCTACCTCTGCCCCTCCCCCATAAAAAAATAATAAATGTGGAGCCAAGGGACTATCATCTGCAAGTCCTGATTAAAAGGGTAAAAGAAACCTTATGATTTTATGTCTCATTGATTTCCTGTTATCAGCATAAAATTAAAGGTAACATCACAATTTCAGAAAGTCTGTGTTCTCCTTTTTTGTCTTTTTTTTCAAAGATTTTTTATTTCTTCATTTGAGCGAGCGAGCGAGAGAGAGCATGAACACGGGGGGAGGGTCAGATGGAAAGGGAGAAGCAGACTCTGAGCTGAGCAGGGATCCTGACTCGGGGGCTCGATCCCAGGATCCTGGGATCATGACCTGAGTCGAAGGCAGACGTTCAACCGACTGAGCCACCCAGGTGCCCCCTTTTTTTGCCTTCTTATACATCAAATACAAATTACACTTTGTAGTTACCTTTTGTGTAATTTCAAAGAACCAAAATCACCTTTCAAAACTAAGATTTTTTTTTGTGATGTGAAATACCTTGCATATTTTATATAAGGAATCTTGTCCATCTCCTCCTGTGTCCTTAAAATAGTCATGAGCTGGGAATGTCCGGTTAATATCCCGAGTGATAGCACTGTCCTGGGGAGACTCCTGTGGAAACATTAGGAAAGAGGTTTAGTAGTTAATCACGTACGTATTTGTATAAGTTTATACAACAAGGTCTTCTCATTTACGTGCTTTAAAATGCTGCAGGGACATACATATACATGTGCATGCCCAGAGTTACTACATCTTCAGGGACCAACTGTTCAAGCAAAAGCAAAATCAAATATTAAGGAAAAAAATATGGAAGAAAAGGAACCTGCTTCCTGTATATACCTCATGTGTATTCATCTCTGTTGCAAGAAGTGCAGCTGGTGACCTTTCTATTGCAAGAGGGAAAATGTGGTAATCAAAATGGATTTCCCACAGGAAAATATTCAAATTAATCTCAAAAGGAGGTAAAATGCTCCCATTAGAAAAACTGGGTATAAAAATCGCTGCTTTAAATGATCTTTTGGCATGACGCCCATATGCCAGGTTCTCAAAAGGAAAAGAGAAGTCCCTTAATTGGAGTTTATCCTAAGGGCAAATGGCATAAAAATGTACACAGCAGTCTACTCAATATGAAACTAGACCACCAAATGTCAAGGGACTCAAATAGGCTATGGGAAAAATATCCCTTCCTTTTGCCAATGGAGAAAACTAAACAAATGTCAATAGTATCACAGCAATCCTTTATACAACAAAGCAAGCATCCAGGTATTTCTAATAAATTCCTTGTTAAATTTCATTTGCTCACATGCTAAAGAACTGGAGCACAGAAACATGACCTTCTATTTTAACAGCGCATTGTTTGTTTTTTTAAGATTTTATTTATTTATTTGACAGAGAGAGACACAGCGAGAGCAGGAACACGAGCAGGGGGAGTGTGAGAGGGAGAAGCAGACTCCCCGCCGAGCAGGGAGCCCGATGCAGGGTTCGATCCCAGGACGCTGGGATCATGACCTGAGTCAAAGGCAGATGCTTAATGGCTGAGCCACCCAGGCGCCCCTCAAAAGCATTTTCTAAGTGACTGGAGAAGCCAGACACAAAAGATTATTTTCCATTAATATCATGCGTATGAAATTCTTATAAAGACAAAATTTTAAGTTATAGAAAGTAAATCAGTGTTTGGAAGAGGCTGGAGTTAAAAGAAGAAAACTGATTCTTAAGAGACATGAAGAGAACTTTTTGACGTTTGAATATGGAAATATTATCCAACACAACTACGGTGGTAGTTAAAATGTACTGAGTCATTCACTTAAAATTCGTGTATTTTACTGTATATAAATTACAACTGAATAAAGATGATTTTAAAATGGAAAAATAAAAGAGGACGCTCATACAAATGAAAGAGAGACCCAAGATGATTCCAGCCCTTTAAAGTAGTAAGAGTTCCCAGTCCTACTTTAGGTATATACAGCTAAGTGATGAAAATGATGTATCCATATTTATCTCAAGGTCTTAAAACCTGGGGCACAGCTTAGAGGCACACATATGTGGGTCTGAAAGTTGTCTCAGTCTCTTAAGCTGAACAACTTTAGGTAAGTTTCATACCTTCTGTGACTAGTATCACCTACCTTATAAAGTTGTAGTAAAAGTTACATTAAATGTATATATAAAATATAAATCTATAAAGAGCTTCTACCAGTATCTGACATGTATATAGAAAAGACTCGATAAAAGAGAAAGGAAGCAATCTCCTCTGAACACACATATGTACACACTCACTAGTTATATGCAGAATACACACATCAGGTTCCTAGAATATCTATTTTTATTTTTATTTTAACTTTCCTATAAAACTATTCACATAGGGATAGAAATTGTGATTCACTTTTGTAATTTCCACAGAGCCTAGCATAATGTAGGGCATAAAATCAGTCAATGCTTGATAAATATACCTAATAAAGTCCAAACGCTTCTTCAGGACTAAGCAATGGCAACACTATGTGGTCAACAGCCCTACCCAAACCAGAATCATTCTAATGTTAATGTTTAATTCAAGATCCATGTGAATGAGGCACCAAATTAAAGCAGGAAAGAACCTTATTAATTGGAAAAATGAACATTTTTCCAAAGATGACATACAGATGGCCAACAGACACATGAAAAGATGCTCAACATCATTCATTACCAGGGAAATGCAAATCAAAACTACAATGAGAGTGGCACCTGGCTGGCTCAGTCGGAGGAGTGTGCACCTCTTGATCTTGGTGTTGTGAGTTCAAGCTCCATGTTGAATGTAAAGATTACTTAAATAAATAAACTTAAAAAAAAAAAAAGGCCCAAACAAAACTACAATGAGCTATCACCTCACACCTGTCAGAATGGCTAAAATCAAAAACACAAGAAACAAGTGTTGGTGAGAATGCGGAGAAAAAGGAAAACCCTTGTGCACTGTTGGTGGGAATGCAAACTGGTGCAGCCACTGTGGAAAACAGTGTGGAGTTGCCTCAGAAAGTTAAAAATGGAACTACCCTACCATCCAGGAATCAAACTACTGGGTATTTACCCCTCAAATACAAAAACATTAATTCAAAGGGATACATGCACCTCTATGTCTATTGTAGCATTATTTACAATAGTCAAATTATGGAAGCAGCCTAAGTGTCTACTGATAGATGAATGGATCAAGAAGATATGCCACATATATATCCATATATATGTATGTATGTATGTGTATAATATATATATGGTATACACACACAAATAGAATATTACTCAGCCATAATACAGAACAAGACCTTGCCATTTGCAACAACATAGATGGAGCTAGAGTAAAATGCTAAGTGAAGTAAGTCAGAGAAAGACAAGTATGATTTCACCCATGTGTGGAATTTAAGAAACAAAACAAACAAGCAAAGGAAAAACACAAAGAGAGACAAACCAAGACACAGACTCTTAACTACAGAGAACAAACTGATGGTTACCAGAGGTGTGGTGGGAGAGGGGATGGGTGAGACAGGTGATGGGTATTAAAGAATACACTTACCACGATGAGCACTGCGCAATGTACAGAATCACTATATAGTACACTTGAAACATGTAACACTGTATGTTAACAATAGTGAAATTAAAATAAACTTAATTAAAAAATAAAACACAACATGACATTTAAAAAAGAAATAGGCAAGTAGTACAGATATGTGAAAAAAACTGTATCTAGAATATATCTAGAACTTAAAGAAAAAGACAATCTAATAAAATGGATAAAAATTTGAGCAGACACTTCATAAAAGAAAATACATAAATGGCAAATAAGCAAATGAAAAGGTTAATTAAAACCACAATGAAATAGCCAGCCAAAATGTCTGCCAAAAGAGGATGATCTCTTGTGCACTGGTAAGAAGGGCTATTACCTGGAATACTCTGAAGGGAGTTATTTAATCAAATGACGATTTGGAAAATCAGAATTATAATTTCAAAGCAGCATTAATGCAGTTTCTGAAAGATTTTGGAGCTTGAAAGAAAAAGAGAAGGGAGACTGAAAACATTAAAACAATGAGTAAGATGAATTTCACATTGACAAAGCTTTCCTGAAATGATGAACAGACATGTCATTGACCTACATTTGGAACAGCTACAAAAAATTATTCTGAAAAAATTGTTAGTTCTATTATTGAATTGTATCTCCACCTCTAAAGAGAATTCTTTTTAAGAAAATGCCAGATGAATTTACTCCAGAAATTCTATGAAGCAGCAATGGAAATTCTGAAACATTCTAAGAGTGACAGATTGTGGCTTAATACAAGTGTGAAGGTTACATAAATTATATTAAGAATTGAGAGGGATATGGAAAACTTCAAAATATACTATGCCAGTTACATCAGTCATATCAGATTGGTGATGAAGATAACTTGAAGACACAGTTATTAGAGATATATGGTTTGGAAATTCAAATGCACGTAGGGTAGGAAAATAACACAACTAAAAATATTCTATAACTGGTCAGTCCTCATCACTCTGCCAACCCTCATCCATTGATCATGGGAGTCATCACAGAATTAAGGGGTAAAATGCCCTTAAGAAAAGGTGAATTTGAAAATTCACATGCTGAAATTCAAAGCCTCAACAATGATAATATATTGGGGAGATCTATGTCAACCACTTACTTAAAATATCTAGTCTTAGGAAATATGCTGAAAAACTTGGAATTAAATCCACTTGACTTGCCAGAAGTTAAGCTGTACAAAAATGATCAAGGAATTCTAACAACAATGAATTTAGTAAGTTTGTATCAGAATAGTGACATCACTAACTTTGAAAAGATTCTGAAAACAAATCACAGCAACATTATGGAAAATTTCTTCCTAAGAGAACACAGCAAAGAGCTGTAAAATATCCAAACCCAAGTGCTTATGAACATTAAGGTTTATATAATACACAGTGCTTTTATTTCCAAGGAGTTAAGCATAGGTGTAGCTGGTACAAGAAACTTGCTGGTGGAATGCATTTTACAGAACACTATTCATGGCCAAACTGATGAAGTCAACCAAATACATCCTCTCAACCAGACTATAGTTAGTAAAATGATTTCACAGAGAATAAGCTGTTACAAAGGTACTTAAGACAATCGTGCAGAGATGTAAACCTTAAAAGAACAGGGAATGACAAAACTGTCAGTTGGTAAGTGTCCTGAAAATTATCAAAGGTATGGCAGAAGTGGGTTTTTTTATTTTCATCAACTGGTTTTATGTTTCTGCCACTTTAAAAAGGGCTTTAATCTCCAGAAGAAACTAAAATGCCATATGATTATGCAGTATTAACATCTTGCAAACTTTTTCTGTTAAGAGGCAGACGGCGAATAGGTTTGGCTTTGCGGGTCATTTAGCATTAAAATTACTCAATTCTCCCTTTGCAGAGTAAAAGTAGCCATAGACAATATATAAATAAACAAGCATTTCTGTATTCTAATAAAACTTTATTTACAAAAACAAGAAGCATGCTGGATTTGGCCCTTAGGCCACAGTTTGCCAAGTCCTGCTCTAAATATATACCACAGTAATTTTTCATGGGCAATATGAACAGAGATTTGTAATGATTTTAAATATACTGACATGCTACTGTTGATTAATTTCATATATGTTTTACAAGCATAAATTCTGTCACAAATAAGCTGCAATAACTTGAAATGTATATCCCTTTGAACATATGCACTTTTTCATGTAATAATGAATGTTAATGATGGGGCAAAATCGGAGGGGGAGATGAACCATGAGAGACTATGGACTCTGAGAAACAAACTGAGGGTTCTAGAGGGGAGGGGTGTGGGAGGATGGGTTAGCTTGGTGATGGGTATTAAAAGAGGGCATGTACTGAATGGAGCACTGGGTATTATAATACGCAAACAATGAATCATGGAACACTACATCAAAAACTAATGATGTAATATATGGTGATTAACATAATAAAATAAAAGAAAGAATAAATGTCAAGCTACAAAAAAAAAATGTTAAAAATGTTTGCTACATTTTACAGAAGTCAGTTCCCCAAAAGTCTGTAAATTTCTGTATCCCCAATGTAGCAGAAGTTTAAATTAAATCCTATAAGTATACTGTTCCTTACATTTCAATTAGCAATGCTCAGAAATCATATGTACTGTATGTACAGCTCAGAAATCATAAATATATGCACTGAAACATACTAGACTGTCTAAAATAAAAAGACAATACCAAATGTTGGTAAGGATATGAAACAACTGGCACTCTCAATTGTTGTTAATGGAGGTGTAAAATGATACTGTGGTGAATTACACAGCAGTTTCTTGTAAAGGTAAAAACATATATATCCAGACCCAGCAATTCTCCTCCTTAATATTACACAGGAGAACCAAAAACATACAATCAAGAGGGGGAAAAAATTAAGAATGTTCATAATAACCTGATTTGTAAAAACCCCAAACGTCCATCAACAGAAAAAGAGATAAATTATGGTATAATCATATAATGGAATACACATGTACATTGTTGGAAATAACTTCATTAAAAATTGTACTCTAGGGGCGCCTGGGTGGCTCAGTCGTTAAGCGTCTGCCTTCGGCTCAGGTCATGACCCCAGGGTCCTGGGATGGAGCCCCACATCAGGCTCCCTGCTCCGCAGGAAGCCTGCTTCTCCCTCTCACACTCCCCTTGTGTTCCCTCTCTTGCTGTCTCTCTCTCTATCAAATAAATAAATAAAATCTTAAAAAAAAAAAATTGTACTCTAAAATCTGAGCACTTTTAAAATTTATTCACTAAACAAATACTGAGAATTAACACCTCATACTAACACCTAAATCTCTTCTATTGCCCCTTCCATACTCCTGCCAAATGGGACTACTCACTGTTGTCCAAACATAACCCAAAATTAACGATACACTTTACTGCTTTTTATTATTTATCACGCGAGTGTGAATGGGGGTGGGGGAGGGTGGTGGTGGTGCGTGGGAAAAAGATAAGGAGGGGCAAAGGGAAAGAGAGAATCTTAAACAGGCTCCACACCCAGCACAGAGCCCAATGTGGGGCTTCATCTCATGACCCTGAGATCACGATCTGAGCTGAAATTAAGAGTTGGATGCTCAACCAACTGAGCCATTGAGGTGACCCACCTTACTGCATTTTAAAAGAAAAAAATCTAGCTTTTTGTTTTCTTCATATAGTAACAAAACCTTTTTGTTTTATTTTAATAAAACTTTTTTTTTGCTTCCTTCTTACGATAATACTGGGAGGAAATAAGAAAAAAGAAAGATAATTTCACAACTCAGAAATAACTATAGCTAATGTCTGGTGGGTATATGCTTAACTTTTTATGTAATTATTTTTATAAAAGTTCATACTGTTTTGAAAATTAATTTTACTAACTGCAAAATGTTGTGAGCATCTTTTCATATCACTTGACAATTATCTACCCTACCATTTTTAATGCACAGTTACCTGTAACATGGCTATACCATAATTTACTATGCTAAATTTTTGACTTTGGAATATTCAGGCTGTTCTACTTCTTCTGCTATAAACAAGGCTGTAAAGTAGAGCCATGATTCCTAAGGGAAAGACAGTTCCCACAATTACATCATTCCTCCAAGATCCAACTTAACCCTTGTCTTTTGGACTGTGAATTATACTGCCAATTTGTCTTCCAGAAAAGTGTACCAATCAGTGTACACAGCATATTAGTAACACCCTTACAGCAATTACCCTGTTTTGGAATAGTCTTTTATGTACTTGTCTTACCCTCCTTCTAGTCTATGTATGACTAATAATTGTATCTAAAGTTGCAAAGAACTACATAGAACGTTTACCATCCCATACTAATTCCAATGCACTGTTTGCTGAACCCACATGGTGACTGATCAAAAGGCATTATTGCACAGATATTTCCTTGCTCTGTCAGTCGATGAGAGGGCCTAGAAGCAATGAAATCCAGTAGCAGTGAGCACACCTAGTGCCAGGATCTTGGTTTCTAATACCAGTTACCAACAAAAGGAACCAGGACTCCTTACAGAAATAGTTGTTTCTAAGACTGGGGCAGGAAATATACAAGATGAACCTGGACTATCTAGAAGTGCCAGAGAGTAAGGAAGTGCTTCCCCTGTATCCTGACTATGAAGAAAACAAACCCGTAACAACAGGAGTATGCCAAAGGGAAAGAGGACCCAAATGAAAGAGTTCCCAATGGCCAAAGCTGGAACAATTTAAACAAAATAAATGAAGTAGTACTGGGATTATAACCTAAGTATAAAATAAAAATCCAGGAGTCTATACTTATATAATTAAATGACTAAATAAATAAATGGGGGGGGGGGGAATGAGACAAATACCCTATGCAGAAGAATTCCCAGTAACTTTCATGCTGCCCTCTTGGAGGAAGCCCAGTCCTGGTATGGGCAACACAGAGGGACTTCCTTTGGAAGAGCAAAGTATGGAAAGGGGAAAAAACAGTGACTTAACAGTGAAGAAATATGACAAATATGCCCTCAGCCAGATGATCAAGGTCAAAATCAACAGTGGTGAGTCACATTGATAGTCCCTACCCTTGATAAGAGATGATGAAAATGGTGCTTTACCTATGTGTTCATCCCCAAAACTCATAATCTCATGAGAAAAACATAAATTCCAGCTGAGGGGCATTCTATAAAATACCTGACCAATATTCCCAAATATGATCCAAGTCATCAAAAACAAGTTAAAGTATAAAGCATTGTTACAGTCAAGAGGAGCCTAAGGAGACATGAGGCCAAAATGTAATATAGTATCCTGGATGGGATCCACTACAGAGAAAGGACATTAGGTAAAAATTAAGCAAAACTAAATAAAGTATAGGGGCACCTGGGTGGCTCAGTCGGTTAAGCGTCTGCCTTCGGCTCAGGTCATGATCCCAGGGTCCTGGGATTGAGCCCCGCATCGGGCTCCCTTCTCTGCAGGAAGCCTGCTCTCCCTCTCCCTCTCCTACTCCCCCTGCTTGTGCTCTTTCTCTTAAATAAATAAAATCTTTAAAAAAAACTAAAGTATAGATTTTGGTTAATATTAATACATCAATATTGGCTACTAATGTAAGATGTTAATAATAGGGGAAAGAATGCAGGGTATATGGGAACACCCTATACTATTTTCACAATTTCTGTAAATCTAAAACCACTCTTGAATATAGCTTATTAGAAGAAAAAAACTGCATTATCTCCTTACACAAAATGGAAGTTTGGGCTTAGCAAGGTTAAGCCACCCAACTTCACATACCAGTACTTACTAGGCACTCAATAAAATGCTGAACAGAATATGTGGAATAAAACTGGTGAAATGAATGCTGTGGGTTTCAGCTCAATAGTAATCAAAAGTAGGCTCTGTTCATGTGACAGATTTATAGATGATTTCTCTCTTGGCCCCAACTCTTACGCCCTTTCAGTGTATATGATATAAAGCAATGGTGAGGCTTTGTTACTTAATTTTTAAGGTTCTTCTAAAAAAAATTTCTGCAGCGAAAAATCTATGGAAATGATAATACTTATATGCTTTTTTCTTCTCTCCATCTAAGTTTTGAAAGTCATCCATTAGTTCAAATCACAGTGGTACCACATTCTGTAATTTTTCTGGATGACTATTTTTATACCTTACTGTGAGAATTGGCCCACTGGGTAACTTCTCAGGATTAACAAGGTACTGGGAACTGGCGGAAACCCTTTGAATACACACCCTTTGTAAACTCAAGTTGAAAAATAGAAAGCTAAGAATGGCAGGAAGAAAAAGAAAGTACCCAAAGAAAATGCAGTGGAAGGCTGCCATGAGAAATAACCAACACAGGGAAGATTATTATTTCCAAAGTAGCTTGTTGCCTAAAGAAAAAAACAGATCTTGGGATTAGTCTGTAATGTTAATAAATGACTTGTTAGGGGCGCCTGGGTGGCTCAGTCGTTAAGCGTCTGCCTTCGGCTTGGGTCATGATCCCAGGATCCTGGGATCGAGCCCCGCATCGGGCTCCCTGCTCAGTGGGAAGCCTGCTTCTCCCTCTCCCACTCTCCCTGCTTGCGTTCCCTCTCTCGCTGTGTCTCTTTCTGTCAAATAAATAAAATCTTAAAAAAAAAAGTAAATGATTTGTTAAAAGCCATCATGTAACACTTAAGAAAACAGAATAAAACAGAAACCACCAAAACCCCACTCAAATCTATTACACCATATTCTATCTTTTCAATGTTTCACAGAAATTAAAAAAAAAAAAAAGGGTTATATTTTGCTCTTAAAAAGTCAGCTATAGCTTGTAAGAAATGATTTTAAAGACTTAATTTTTAAAATCCCCTAGGATAAAAACCCAAAAGAAGAAAACAGAAATTGAAGGGGTGCTAAATGTTTATAAGTGAATAAATGAGGACTAAACACATCCTTGAGGTATAATCATTCTCTCTTAATTACATATAACTCTCATCATTTGTAATTTAATTTTGTATGTTTTGGAAACAGCAGAATTGCTTAAGTGAAAAAATAAAGAAGACTTTTATGCTAATGAAAACAGATGTTCCTGTGTTTGGACAAGACCAAGATGGTCCTACAAAAATCTGCAAAATCTGTAAATTTTATTTCAGTTGATCATGTTAAATCTAAGCATTTCTAATTTGATAGAGCCCAAAAAGGTGATTAAGGAAAACAGTAACAATTATTTTGTCTCTTGAACAACAGCTCTGTCTTTAAAAATCAAATACTGTACCCCTCCTTAAGGAATGCTTCACACAGGAATTCTGACAAAATAAAAAGAAGGTATGCGGGATATTCTTAGAGATTTCTGAAATTTTGGAGATTTCTGAGATGTGTTCGAAGATTCAATAAACAGACTCACAGGTTACCATAAATTCTCTGACACTGTGTGCAATGCTTTGCGTGTATTTTTCTAAGAAAATGTTCAGGAATTTCAAGACTCACTAGAATGTGACGCGCTTCACGAGTGCAGAGATTTGTTTTGTTCACATGCCATCTACAGCTCCTAGAAGAGTGTCTGACAAATGGTAGACATTCAGTAAGTATTTGCTAAATAAATGAATTCTCAAGGGGATATATGATATACTTAAGGTTCAGGGCTTCTTATTTCCTACCGACAAATTTGCTTTTACAGACTTAAAAATAATTAACCAACAATAACAAGAGCTAAGATGGATCTGCTGCCATTGTTTTAACTGCCTTATATATAGACAGATCATATAGACAGATCTATCTATCTTAACCCTCTGACAAAGGGGGGAAGAAGTTAAATCATCTGGGTAGAAAGGGGAGGAGCTGGGCCTGGAACCCAACTGTTTTGGCTTTTTAACTCACATTCTTAACCCAGATAAACATACAGTAAAAGTGAGCAAACTCCCTTATCAGCAGTGAGTGGCATTTTTAGTTCTTAACATATGAAAAAAAAGCTTTTGTTTTCTAGCTCTTGTAACTAAAACCAACATGACACAGACTTTGGGAAAATATGCTTTTTCTTTTGACTCATATGGAAGTGCTTCCTTGGATAAAGACTGTTCAGTTGGTTTAAAACAGGAGTAATTAAGGCCCTAACAACAAGTAGACAGAGAAATATATAATGCTCTTAAACATAAAAACAAGTGAAGAAAACTCAACATGTGGCCCTTCTAGAAGTTATTCAAAGAAAAGGCATTTTCCCTTATTGCTAGGTGGATTCCAACATGTATCTTAATCATAAGACCTTGTACATCAGTGGTGGTTCTTTCCCATCAGACTTGAGATTTATGACGTTGGCATATTTCCAACTTTGGGAGAGAGGCCAACGGACAAAATGTGTATTTGGCAGGTTTTCCTGTTTAGTACCTAGTGCCCTGTGGGGGATCTGCAATTTAGGACATAATTCAGAGAACCACTGTATATTACCAACATCATAATTTATCTCAACCAAATGAAATTTTAAAGAAGATAATTCAGGTAGCAGGAAAAACTGACACATAATATAAATGATGCAATAAGTGTTTTTGTTTTTTTACCTATGAATAATGCTAACCAGAACACCGTAGAGCTCAGTATGAAATACCTTTGCTAATCATCTTTAAAAAAAAAAAAAAATCATTTCTCAGAAGCAAAACCCATTTGGGTTTCTCTATTTTTGTCTCATTTAGGAAAGTGCTCTTCCATTTCTAGACAATCAGATAACTATACTAATGCCCAATGCTACTAGTTTCCTTTACTCTCTTTTTCCCATCCAATAAAGAAAACAACTTACTCTAAACATGCACAACAAAAAGACAACTATGTACTATGACAATGAACTGCCAGAGAATATTATACAGAGCAGACTCAGAAAGCAGGCTCCAGTAATGTCTGCCAGACAAGTAAGTGCCTCTAACTTTAATACATACTTTAGCACTTGTCAGCTAAATAGTTACATACTTCTTACGTTAACTCTATGGGATACAATGTGACAGAAAATTAGATGACTTCTTCAGAAAAGATACCTTTTTAATAAAATAATGTACTGCTACCACATTATTTCAATCCAAATATGGCATTATAGTGCCATTCTAAAAATAAACCTAAGTCCCATGTGATATGCAGTCTTTTAGCTATGTTCATTTCCTTTTAGGGCTCAAGTTTCCCACAGGAAAATAATTCAATGTTTGGCAAAACGGTCCCAAATCATGTATAGATAAGGCATAAATGCTAACTGCACTGTCAACCTTTTCCTGCTTTGTTATTGTTTCTTCTTCTTCATAGTAATCCATCATGGAGAGGCCCAAGAAGCAGGAAATACTCATGAACTGTTACCTGACAAAAGTGAACACAAAAAGTGTCATTTTGATTAAAAAGCTGGTAGGGGAGGTAATCTATGAGTCAGCTAAATTTGAAGTCACAAAACTATTATATACAAAGTCATATTTCAAATACATGTTTCTGATAACTCTGATAATTTCCAAATACTTATTTCAATTATATTACTGAGTAAGACCATGTATCAAATGCCTTCTTAGTACAGCTTAATACTCTATTGTTTGACTTACATTATTTCCTTATTTTATAAAGCATTATATGCCCAGAACCAAATCTTCTCAAAATCACCCATTCATAATACACCACACACACATGATCAAGATACATTCCTCATGCTATATTTTTATAAAATCAAATAATCAAATTATGATTTCTAAGAAAATATTCATATTTCATAATGCTTAAATACTCAGTTTTAAAGTTAGTTTCTTCTGAAAATAACTCTTAAGCTAGAGAACTAAGTTTAGCAGAAATATACAGCAACTACAAAATGGCTAGATATATTAAAATGACTTTACAACTCTATTATAGAGTTCCTAGCTCTTACAACAGTTAACACAATTAAATGAGAATCTGTGTTTGAATGATATTAATCACAAACATCTCCATTTGTGAACTGCTGAACTGCATTTAGAATTCTTTTTTTTTTTTTTTTTTTAAGATTTTATTTATTTATTTGACAGAGAGAGACACAGCGAGAGAGGGAACACCAGCAGGGGGAGGGGGAGAAGGAGAAGCAGGCTCCCCGCAGAGCAGGGAGCCCAATGTGGGACTTGATCCCAGGACCCTGGGATCATGACCTGAGCCAAAGGCAGTCGCTTAACTGACTGAGCCACCCAGGCGCCCCTGCATTTAGAATTCTATAAGAGGTTTGCATTCAGATACATATTCACAGACTATATGTTCTGGGTTTCGACATCTATTTTAGTTATATATTTTTATATAGCTTTCAGGTAAAAATAATGTTTCCTTGAGCCCCAATATATAAAAACAAGTTTGAGATTTTAGTATTTCCCTAAAGAACTAATCTTAAGAAACAATTATCAAGAAACAAATATTTAAAAGCTATCTTATTTCATCATTAATGTATAAAGCTGTAACTATTTAGATATTTTTCTATTAACCTAAAAACTTAAAACTTATCAGCACAAAGGTATAATACCAACCAAACTCTATTAGTACCTTTGTAGTAATGCCTTTCTACATAGGTATTAAGAGCCCTCCTGGAATTAAATTTTTTAAATGTTTTTCTATTTAAAGTTCTTGGGAAACAGCATTTTTAAAAGATACTGGACAAGCAGTGATCTTCAATTTTATTTAAGGAAAAACTTCACCCTCTAATCTCACCAGCAGTACAAATACTGTAATTAGCCATAAAAGCTTTCTAGAACCACCCATGTCATATATTTTCACTTGCCCTAACAAGCTTTTCTGAGGTGGCTGCCAGTGATCAACGGAACTTTCTAACTAAGATTTTTCAAATCTTAATTGGTTTGGTTGAAAGTACCAATGGAAAGACTATTTTTATTTAATAACACATCAAAATCTGAATAGTTTCCTTTTTCCCCAACCCTGCTAGCAACACCCATTTTCTAAGCACTTGACAAATGTTGAACAATCCTTTGGACTTATTTTGGTGGTATGATTGAGTCTAAGGGAGGTATAAGACCTGGCTGGATTTGAGTCCCAGTTCTGCAACTAATTAAGTCACCCTTTGGGTCTCCCTTTCCCCATCTGTGAAGGAAGGGTCTAGACTGCAACCTCTAAGGGGTCTTCTAGCCCTGTCACTTTAGGATTCTATATTATGTTATTTACCTACTCAAAAATCTTAAGTGCATCTCCAATTCCTAATTAAAAGCAAATCCCTTAGCCATTTATTCCAAACTAGGTAGTCTCAATTTATCCTTCTGACCTTACTCTGCATTACACCTCAACTTGAAGCCTCTGGCTCATCCATGCTGCTCTATGCACACAAGGAAGACAGCAGCACCTGTTAACATGTACTGAATGCTTACTATGGGTCAAGAGCTTCACATGCATTCGCTCGTTTAATCCTAATACTTGCATAAAATAGTGCTATTAGGCAACAGAGACTAAGAGGGATTATGTACCTTGTCGTAGTAGGTCACAGCTATTAAGTGGCAGGGCTAGAATTCAAACCCAAGTCTGTTTGCATCTCAAGCACATACTTTTAATCACTACATATTACTTGGTCTATTTCTTAAGTGTATAAATGAGCCCTCTTTATTCAGAGCTTTGAAGCTTAAAACTCCCCTTGCCATGACTTTATTTTTTCCTAATACAACTCATTTTTGAATTTCAATGAAAGGGATACCTCTTCACCACTGCAGTCCCAAATTTCCTTTCTACCTCTAACCTATTAAAGCTCTTACTCTAAGCCTCAATGACTTGTTCCTTGGTGAAGTACATCTAAATATATGTACCTTAATGTCTAAGAATTGTATAGGAGTAATCCTTCTGCAGAACATACTATAAAAGCAGGACAAGATACATAAAACATCAATGGATTGATGGAGCAAATCATTATGGCAATACTTGAGGGGTTTATGAGCCCTGCAAGAAGGGTGGGCCACTCCACATTCACCCAAGAGTTTCCTCTGAGTATATGCCAATTGGTGGCAGGCCCTGGAGGTTACTGGGAGATTCTGACCTCTGTATGACAAAGAAATAATAGCAGCAATCTTTTACTGAGTTTCTTTGATGCCACCATGCACAATTCTACATACTTAAAATGTACAGTATCTGAATTTCACAATAATTCTAATGAAGGGGCATAAGCCCATTTTACAGAGTAGAGAACCAAGGGCCAGAGATTCCAAAATCCATGCTCTTTTCACTACTTTCCTCTTTATCTTAGGAGAAAAGTGATCCAAGAGTACAAAGTAATCACAGTCATAACGTAAAGAGCTTTACATTAATGTAACATGTATCTAATCTTAAACCAACTCCTTTAATGTTGGCATCATCATTACTCAAATATGAGTATCCTTCTGAAGTTCAGACAGATTCAGATTACCTAATAAATTGCCAGAACTAGTACCTAAATTCTGTTTTAACTTCATTTCCAGTGCTCTGTAGGCTACAACACACATCTTCAGTACAATGATGTTAACGATTCATGATGCTAACATAATCTAAGTAGGAAGGGTTTCAATTACTACAAATATCATGTCATGAAGAAAAAGAACTTTTAAAAATGAAAAAGCCTTTTGAGTCAGATTCTGCTCCCCAGGGGCCAATGAAGACAGAGACCCACAAATGGCCTTAATTTTTTTTTTTTGGTCTAGCTATAAATAAATGGTTTTGGCAGTGGGGATTTCCCCAGTCTTTCTGGAAGAAAATTCAGAAATAAATCATGCTGTTTAATGCTGTACCTTCTGCTTTCTCCCCAAAATATTATCTTACTAATTCAACAAGTATTTATTAAAAGCTGATAGACATAGAATTTAAAGTTTCACTTTGAAAAGACTCTTACTTTTGTATTTTGCTCAAAGCCAATACAATCATTTTGTAACAAACTAATAAATCTTTCATTAAGTGATTTCAATCATGGTAATTTAACATAAAGATGTGCTTTTACTCTGTAAAGGGCACTCTTGTGTCATATATTGCCTTGATAATTATAGGTCACTTTATTAGTCTTTTGTCTATAGATCTTTTGGGTTCCTCAAACTCTGGCCCAGCTGGATACTTACGGCAATCTTATTTAAGGGGTGGGCAGAGATAACACTATAGAGATCTTACCTTTCCCAGAACCTAGCCCAGAACTTTTCCCATATACTGCCTTCTAAGGAAATTCACCTAACACACATTTCCTTACCTATGAATACCGCATGGTACTTTGCATTCCACTCATCATGGCAAATTGCCAGGTCTTGTACTATAGATACCTGTACACCATTATACATATACTCGTGTCTCTCTCTCTCTCTCTCTCTCACACACACACACACACACACACACACACACACGCTTGTTTGTTTTCATGATATCCTTCCCAGGATGTCAAAGAAGATGCTTTCTGGTCTGCTGTCTTCCCTTGGTAAAAAACAAAATTAAAAAACCTAAAAAGACCCCAAACAGATACCTATGCAGCATCATGATGTAGCAAACTGGAATCAAAAAGGTCTTCCAGTCCCCAAACCAGGCTTCCACAATTGTAAAAGAGGGAAAATATCCCTTTTGGCTGTCTTCCTAGGAGGATGAGAGGAGATGATGAATAGGAAGTTGCTCTATATAGGACCAAAGATAACAGAGTGCTATTAGGTTCTCATTTTCTACTTTAGTAGTATGTTCTAAACCCATGCTTTCTGGTCTCCCTCTGCTTCTGCTGAAATTTATTTGCCTTTTCCTAAACGTGGTTTATGCTTTTTATAAAAATAATACACCTACCTTGTTGGAAAGGTCACAGTACAAAGCTTACAAAGAAAAATAGCAGACCCTAGACCCCTCACTCCTCCCACTCTGCTCCCTGCTCCCCAGAGGCAACCATTTCTTTCTTTCCTTCTTTTTTTGGCTGTTTTTCTTCTTCCTATTTCTAAATATAACACTTAAATTGCTATTTTCTGGGGGGGGGGGGTTGTGGGTTTTTTTTTTTTTCAGACTCTCTAGTATGGGAGATGATACTGTACTTCTGTTATAGTCACCAACCTCACCCACCTGCCACACACACTTACTTCCGTTCCCTGGACTCTCAATGTAATTTTGCTACAATTGTTAGTTAAATCAATATTGTTCATAAATGAATCACAGAGTGTATCATAACAAGACTTCCTTTTTTCATTAATTTTCCATTTTGTCTGCAGTTACTAATTGCTCCATTTTTCTCCTCAGTATTCTGTGTATATCTATCACCAATTCTTCCCCAACAAATCTGACAGAATTGTAAATTCCTGGGGTGTCTGGGCAGTTCAGTCAGCTAAGCGTCTGACTCTTGATTTCAGCTCAGGTCATGATCTCAGAGTTGAGATCAAGCCCCTCACTAGGCTCTGCACTGGGCATGGAACCAGTTTAGGATTCTCTCTCTCCCCCTCTCCAAATACACCTCTCTCTCTCTCAATAAATAAAAAATAAAATAAAAACTGTAAATTCCTCTCAGTTATTTTTTCCTAGAGACATACTTCCTAGTGCCCTCCTTCCTTCTGCTCCAATTTGGACGAGTTGCATTCTAGGTCTGCTGCACAGCTGATATCCCATGGCTTTTCTTCTCCATCACCAAGGGAATTCTCTTCCCCTCTGTCCTGTGTTGGGAGTCCCCACTTCCTGGGTTCTTGATCTTCCACTTTTTTGATTTCAACCATCATTCTGGGGAAGCATATCCTTCAGTAACTCACTGAGAAAGGATGTAAGGCAGGTAAATATTTTTGAGACCCTGCATATCTCAAAATGGGTTTATTTTACTCTCACACTTGAATGAAAGTTTGGGCATAAAATTCTAGGTTAAAAATCACTTCTTCAAAATTTGAAGTTATTCCCTGTTATCTCCTTGCTTCAATGTGGCAGAAAGTCCAGTGCTATTCAGATCTCTGTACTTAGTATGTTCCCACTCTCCCATCCCTACTCCAGACCAAGAAGCCTTTAAGATTTTCCTTTATCCCCAGTGTTCTGAAATTTTATGATTTGCCATCATAAAATCTTTTTAATACACCAACCTGGTCCTTTTCATTATGGAAACTCATATCCTTCAGTTCTGGAAATTTTTCTTCTGATATTTCTCTGAGAATTTCCTCATTTTCCCCCTCTATTCTGTTTCTGAAAATCATGTTAGCCAGATATTGGGCCTCCTTTATTGAGTCTCTGTCTTGTTGTTACCCACGTTACCGTCTTTTGTTTCACTATCTGGCCTACTTCAATTTTTTTTTTTTAAGATTTTATTTATTTATTTGACAGAGACAGAGATAGTGAGAGCAGGAACACAAGCAGCGGGAGTGGGAGAGGGAGAAGCAGGCTTCCCGTGGAGCAGGGAGCCCAATGTGGGACTCAATCCCAGGACCCTGGGATCATGACCTGAGCCGAAGGCAGACGCTTAACGACTGAGCCACCCAGGCGCCCTGGCCTACTTCAATTTTATCTTCCAACTTTTCTGATTTAAAAAATATCTGATTATAAAAAAAAAAATATCTGATTATACTTTAAATCTCAAGAACTCTTTCTTATTCTCTTTCTGTTCATTTTTTTTTATGGCATCCTATTCTCTTTTAATGGGTGCAAAAGCTTCTCTGAAAATATATTTTGGAAAATATACTGGATTTACTTTTAAAAGTTTTGTGACTTGCACGGTTTCTATGTCCTCTGATTTTTGTTTGTTTTGGGCCTATGTATTATGTGAGATGCCTTTCTCAAAAGACCAGTGATTTTTGGCTAACTGTAAAAGAGGAGTAAACACGCTAATTGAAAGCTCTGTATGCATAGTGGGATTTGTTGACTAACAGGCATCAACTTAAAGTGAATTGGGCAGGCATTATGACGGTTTGGGAGCCCTCAGATATCAGTCCCCAGACTGGACTCCTCTTATCTCCTGCTTAGAAGATTTAAGGCTGGCTGAGAGCATTTTGGGAGCACAGAGGGACAAGAAAACTGATTATTTAAAATATGTAGACTTTTCTACAAGAAAGGAATCATGTGATCCTTCTTTATAACCCTGCCAGTTAGCTGCAATGACTGGGATATAGTAGAGATTGCTGCATAAGGGCTTCTTGACTGTTTCTTAAACTTTCCCTAGAGCCACTGTTATTGTGTAATAGAATTATCCACACCTTCCAAGCAGTATCATCTAAAGCACATCCCTCTGAATACATGACTGATAGCATGTTAAGAAAAGAAGACAAAACTAGAAAAGTGGTTAAGACTGAACGACAAAGCAAAACCGCAGAATTAGTCACCAAGCTAGGCTATACCTCCTCTTTCCTGTGACTGATTTTTACGGGCTACCTTATCTGGATTCAGAGTCAAGAAGGTGATGTGATCCAAATACATATTCCTTATCCAGGCTGGGAGAAACTGACAGTCTGACAGCACTGCCTGAAGTTCCCTTGGCCCAGGCTACCGGGTTTCCAGGAGTAAAGTTACCTGGCATACAAAGAACCGCACATTCCCACACTAGTCTCCTGGTACTACAAAGATACCTTTTATCATTTAGAGTCAAGAATAGCCTTGAGCAAAGAGAAGACTGCTTATAGGCTCTGGCCCACCTTTTGAACATCACTGTTCTATAATCACCAGAAGTAATAATAATAGTGACTAGATGTAAATAAGAAATAAGAAAGAATAAATAATAATAAATAATAATTAAATAAAAAATAAGAAAGAATCATTCATTAATTCCGTAAAGTTGACCAGAACTCCTGCTCTGAGCCAGGTCCCATGTTAGATTTTAGGGATAAAGATATGAAGAGACACTACACTATTCCTGCCTTTAGAGACTTTACAGACAAGTAAAGGAAGTAAATGAAAACTGTTTTATGTTGAATTTAATGCTACTGTCATTTTAGAAAGGTGAGGGTTTATCATGCCTCTCTTCCCAAATTTGGGATTGCTAAAAAGCATGGAATTGCTAACCCCACACTGAGCTTCTAAGACCTTAATGTGGGGGGGACACCAAATCATTATGTAGGGCTTCCTTAGATGTGAAACCATGGTAGATACAAATAATAGTACTTGTTTTTATTGCAAAGCACTTCATGTATTACAAGGTATTTTTACACCCATATCTAATTCAATTGTCAAAGTAACCCTATGAGGGATGAGATTATCTCCTTTTATAGAAGAAATTAAGTGCTTAGAGAAGTGATTCGCCCTTACAAAACTAGTTAATTTGAAACAGAAACCTAGATTTTTTTATTCTCAGTTCAAAGTTCATTTTAATCATATCATGGCGCCCTCGTCACCCAAATTTTGAAGAAAAGCCTAATGACTCATTTGCAGCTATAAGAAAATGTCTAGAATAATGCCAAGATGTGCAAAATATGTTAATAATATGTACATTTAATATAAAATATTAGGTTTCCTTCAACCTGAAATGGAAAAATTATACAAAAACACAGAGAACGATTTGTGAAGACTTTAAAAAATCATAAATGCCACAATTCTCCCATCCTTAATCTTCCCATAATCTGCTCATATAACAATAAATTCTGGTTTGCCAATAATTTATTTCACAAGTCTTCTATGATACAAAAACACAAAGCAAAATTAAAACATTTCCTACAAAGCCACTGTGCAGATTTTTGAATCAAACCTGAAAGGCTGAGGAAACACTCCCAGAAACCACTCTACCATCTGGGAACTTGTAACCCTGTTGCTTTAATTTCAAGTTCAAAGAGTGGACAATGCATTTATAGTACAAAAATTCAAGTTTTCCCAATCCTTAAGATACTGAGACCATTATTCAAGTAAAAAGGAAAAGCCCTTAAAAAGGCTCAAAAAGAAATTCATCAAGCAATAACGCTTAAAGAAAACCCTTTCCAAAATGGAATTTGGGAGTCGGTAGATCCATGAACAATTTAAATATCCTTTCTGGTGTAAGACAGTTCTTTCATTAAAGTAGACCACTTGTCCTTTTGTAACTGCTTTTCTGTTCTAAGAGGAAAAAAAACACATCTTCTCTGAAATCACTGTATAAAAACGTACAACTAATTTATAAATATAATAATTAGTATTGTCTTATTTGAACATTTACTATAAAATAATTTCAACACAATCACCAAAAGCTTATGCTTCCTCTGATATCAGTCATATACCATATATAGTTAAATGCACTGTCTTGCCAAAGCCCAAGGTAACTGAATCTAAAAATATATATATTTTTTCATTCTGAACTAGCCAGATTGGTATTTAAACCAAACGTCATCAAATGTTGCACTAAACATGCCAGGATGAAAAGGTTATTTAAATACAAACTGTCCAGATGTATCACATAGAATATGCTCCTAGCCACCGATGATTGAATGATTATATTCAGGCTCATCCCCTCTCCCCCAACATGCACAAACATAAGAAAATAAAAATTAAAAAACAGTAAAGACAATGAATGTGAGAAAAGAACTGATAAGTGGAAGAAAACGCAGACTTTCTATAGTCCAATGAAGACAATATAAACTAGAAAGACATCTGATATTAAACAAGTATCAGCTGGGGGAGTGGGGGAATTTTTCTTTAAAATTATTATACGTACTTAGTTTCTACTTTAGTTTTAGGTTGAGACATTGACAGAGATTTTAATGTGAAAAAAATATTTCTAATAACATCTAAATTTGGTACTAGGACAAAAAAATAAAAATCTGTTAACAAAAGCTCTTATTAAAAGAGTTATCTTTTGAGTCATTAAAAGATCAGCTTGATTAGCCCACTTCCAGAGAATCAAACAGATATTTTCTCCTTTCCATAAAATTTCCATAAGATCTTTCCCAAAGAGTTTTCTCTTTTCTCACAAGATGGAACTCCACTGCAGGAAAAAATTAAAAGGGCTCAGAACCCCCAAACCTAAAAATCCACTGATTTAACATCAGTTTTCTACAAAAAATAATCTTTAAGATTCTAATCTTTGCTAAACTAAAAACTCACAAGCAAACTGCAAATCTGAACAGGTTACATTCCCCAACATATATGAAAAGGGAATTTTGGTTTTTTTAGATCTGTGCCATGTAAATAAAGGAGAAATGTACAGAACCATTTTTCAGAATCCAAGGGAAAAGGTTTTCCAATTCAAATGGCAATTTAACAGAGCCACTCATTGTTAAAATAACTTGCAATTTCAATGAGTTCTAAATATTGAAACAGCTTGGAATCAAATTTTCTAATAGTAAATATAAAGAGTAAGCAAGTTTTTGGGAAGAATTCAGAATCTGAAATTTCAATGTTTATGTAATACTGATTCACTTACAATTAAGCAGTTGAAGTAGAACACACATTTGAGGTTAAAATCAAACTGATATCTAAAACCTAAAATCATAAGAATGCTGCCCTTTATTTTAAAAGGAGGCAGTAGGTTTTCTAATATATGACAAAAAACCCAAAGCCTATCTCCCTGTTTTATAAATATCCATGTCCTTTCTTGGATTCAAAACTTCACTTTAACCCATTTCCCTTGGGTTTCTTCCATCTCACTGAATACCATTGTTGTATTAAGATTATAACATCTAGCCAAAGGCAGAGAGATCACATAAGTCCTCCTGAAGACTTCCAAAACATTAAAACCAGTTGAAAAGCAGAGGAAATACTCTCATGCTTGGAGCTGCTGGGAAATCCTTCTCTCCTTTTAGAAAAATAAACTTCTTGTTCTAAAGATAATCACTTGAAGAAAACATCACTAGTACATGCAAATACACAGCACTATCGATAATTCTACAGAGTAACAGTAGTAACATCCTACAGATTTTGCTAGTACTTTGACTTAAAAAAAAGAAAGACTAAGTAAAGAACTGTTATATCAAAGGATTTCTTTTCCAGAAAGAGAAGCGCAATAAAGGAGAAGTCCTTTATTGCGCTTCTCTTTCTCATTCTCCTTCTCTCATTCAAATGTGCATTCCTTAACACTAAAAAAGATTGCTTTTAAAAACAATTAGATGCTACTTTGTTGATGCCATTTAACCACAAAGATAACATCTCAATCACCTTCTATTTTATAAATGTATTAGTTAAATATACAGTATATTTTCTCATTCAGTTGCTTAGGACACCTTTCTCCCAGATAGTCTTATATTTCAAAAGTCTCTGGATAAAAAAAAGAGAAGACTAAAGATTTACTTTTATATGTTTCCACCATTATCAAAAGAATGGCAGCAATTAACCTATCATTTGTTTTTCAGCTTATTAAAACACACTTTGCTGTAAAGAGTAATCTAAATTCAAATATTGTCAATACACACATACACAAAGGCATGGGCAAAAACACTACCACACAATCACTTTCTATGCACACAGTTCTTTAGATCTCCATGAAGCATGGCACAGGGAGCAGCTCAACTTTTCATAAAAATTATATGATTTGACTGCACTTTTGCTTCATTTATGGTGCACTGCAAAATTTTAAAATTAGTGTTTAGGTGTTCACATTATTCACTGTACTGAGAATTCTCTCATGAGAATAAGACATAAAACGTAAAACATTTGGCTTTCTAAATGACAGTGCTGAAACTTGCAGCACAGTTTTACTTTGGCATATATAAAGAAAAATTTTATATCCTGTTAATTCATCACGGGTTTTTAATATTCCCCATTAAAATAATTCAATTGCATATGCAGCCCAAACAGCTGGAAAGAACCCAGAAAAGCGACAAGAAAACGACTTTTTAAAAATGCTGACGCTTTTCACACCCAGGTTCAGTCATGCCCGCTGAAGAGAGGTGTTAGATATGGCTTTATTTATTTTAAATCTTAAAAATGTAGTCCTTTCCATGACATTACAAAAACTGGAACCACGAGCAATTTATCTTCACAGTCCTGATTCTCCTGATGCCAAAACACTTTTTAGAAAATAATTTCTGCAAACTTAGAAGGTATTTTCGACGGATCATTTGTTTGCTATTGCTTAGAGTCTAATTATTTTGTCCCAGATTTCCTAGTGAACTAGGAATACAGAGATAAAAAGGAAACACACACACACACACACACACACACACACACACACACACCCCACAGTGACTCAGTGTCTGAACCACTTTAGATATGACATCCATTAAGGGGGTCTTTGCTCCTAACTGTGTAAGGGTCCTTAGCTATGGTCTGACTTGCACAAGAAGTACACATGGCCCCTGAGAGGCGCTTTAGTCCCCTTTGGAAGACACTGTTGGAGAGACTATAAATGACACAGTTGCAGAAACTGTTACTAATAGCAAGCCAGGTGGTCAAGAAGGAGGCGAAGCGGTTGCTGTGGCCAGTGGAGCTCTCCAATAAGAAGTAGATGATGTATGGCAACCAGAGGATGTAAAATACACTAGTAATTCGGAACAGGACCATGGCATAGCGCTTATCGGGACAGGTCTGTACCTCCCCAGTCTCCCCACTCTGGCTGCTGAAGCGGGCTTGCCTTTCGCTGATCTCCTTTGTGTGCTGTTGGCAGATGCGGAAGATGTTGAAATAGGTGAAGCACACAATAAGGGCTGCCGGGGCATACAACATCACCACGATGAAGAGGGTGAAGTAGGGGTCGGTGTGCCAGGACTCTGCACACCACTGAAACACATCTCCATGATATCCAGGTTTGCCCCAGTGGAAAAAGGAAGGCAGGAAGACCAGGGTGGAATATAGCCAAATCAGGAAAATACAAACACGTAGTCTCCAAGGCGTAACCAGGGTATTATAGGTTAAAGGTTTAGTGATGGCAATATATCTATCAATGCTGATACAGGCCAGAGAGGCCATGGAGACACTCTTCAGAACAGATACTACAAAACCGAATACCTGGCAAGTCAAAGACTCCTCCACTGGAAGGGGGTAGTGGAGGAGTGATAAAGAAGGGACCAGGCAGCTGACCCCAACCAACAGGTCAGCATATGCCATAGTCTGAATAAAATAACTTGTAGTATGATGGTTCAACAAAGGTGCACAGTGAAATACAAAAATCACAATGATGTTGCCAGAAATAATCAATACAGTGAGAAAGACAATAATCAATACTTCCAAAAGGCAAAAATCGACAGTTTCCAAATTGCCAAATGTCAAGAGGCAAAAAGGGTGGCTGCTCTGATTACCATCCAAGGTAGAGTTCATCTTGAGCTCGGGAGTGATCTCTCACTTCATGCTGCCGCTTGGCTGCTGCCAACAGTTCAGAGGAGCAGCTGCAGTCATTGCGGTCAGCTGTGTGGGTCTGTAATAATGCCAGACGAGCCTTAGTCCCCAAGCTCCTGATGCTGCTCTGGTGCACTGCCTGCAGTACAATTCCCCTTTAAATCCTTCTTGGAATAGGGAGAACCAGCAGCAGTTGTCTGGCCAGTCCCAGATGCGGCCATAGTACCAGGTTTACCATACACATAGCACCAGGGGAGTAAGGCAAACCCCGGGTACAATGTCTTCAGGCCAATGAGGGTAGGGGGTAGGGGCAGAAGAGAAGGGAGGAAGATTAGGAGCTTCAGCAGGAGTTGTAATGAGGCTCCTCTGAACAGCTGATAGAAGAAAAGGAGAGAGCATTTTACATTTTGCATCCAATGCCCTGATCAAAGAACCTGGCTAGCTCAGGCTGGTATCAACCCTCCCACTCCATCCCACCCCACCCGGTACAACCATTCATGGCTACTCTCAACGGCACCCCACATAACTGGTCCTGACTCTACAGAGGAGGAGCAACAACAGCAAGCTTTCATGATCAACATAAAACAAAATCAATTGCAAGCCAGATCAATCTAACCCCATTTCCTTTCATTTGAGCCTTTTGGGGGAAGAAAAGGAATCTGCTTATAGCATTTCCAAAAATATTTTACCATAACTACCACTAATAAAATTACTTAAGATAATTTATTTTCTTCACTGATTCCAATGTAACATTTTGCCTCTTTGAAAACATTTCAACAGAATTTATCTGTCTAGCTCGATTTCAGAGTGTTACCTGTAATTCTGCATGCTGCAATCCAAACAAAAGCCACAAAACATCCTTAACAGAAAGCCTTGCAGTGCAGGAATGTGCCTCAGCCCCGTTTACTGCAGAACTGAGACACAGAGGGAGGGGATAAAGGAGGAGGAGGGGAAAGAGGGAGAAGAGGGGGCTTGGGAAAAGGAAGAAATGGGGGAGGGGAAAGAAAACGCCTATGCGCACACACCCTTCGGCATCTTTAGCAGCTCATTAGAATTCATCGCCAGAGAAGTGGTCCCTGATTTCCCGACTGCACAGTGGGGGAATAACTTAATATGCCTGCAGTGCAGTGTTTGAAAGCTGTTTCCTCGTCTGTCTGGAATCCCCCTTTTAGTTGATGAGCAAAATTTAGACTGCTAGTAAGGACAAGGGGTTGTAACCGGGACAGAATGCCAGCCAGGAATTAGACTGAAACAAAAGCCAAAGGGGTAATGGTGAGAGGAAATTCCAATTTTCTTATAGCATTTTCCTCAGGGACAAAGAGCAATGCTAAAGAATGAAAGTGTGTTAACAGTGCAGTGTTAACTGAGGAATTCTAATTCAGTGACACAAGAAGTTCTAGCTGGAAGTCTAAATGTTCAGCATTAATTTTCTCTCACGATTCCCTGGATATTGGCTAATTTTAAGAAAGATGACAAAAATAACAAGCAAACTTAAAAATCAGTTTTTCAAGAGAAAAAATAAAGAAAACCTCACCCATTCTGAACACTGAGGAAACAGCATACAAGCACGCTGTTGCTGTATTCAGTGCTACCCTATAGTTTGGAGATGCCATTTCTTGCTTTTAGTTTACTGAGAAGCAGTACACAAAAATACACACAAAAGGTGGACAGATATATATACCCATTTCCACTCAGGCTTTAAAACTGCAAGAAGTTTCCTGGTACAAATCAGCTTATGTATCTTAGAATAAACAATCTCATTTGTGCCTATTTAAAACAATGCAAGTTGGGATTATATTGTGGGATATATTATACTGTGTTGGGATTATATTCTGGCATTCTAGAAAGATGGCACACCTGGGCAAGGATACATGTTATGTGATCCAATTTTCATTTTTGTTTCACACACATGCCTCCTCACTGCAAGCAAATGGTCCCCCATAATCAGAATCCAATTAATTATATCTTAAGAGCTAAAGCACTCCACTTATTATAGGAAGGCAACACTAAAAAACCTACTGAGCATAAGCTTGATAGCTATATTTGACAGATCTTACTGGAAAACATGGCTAAGTGTGGCATATAAAAAACCCATGGCACTGACCACCCAACTGGTTCAAATCTTGGTCTTACATTACTAAGCCTCTTACCCTCAGTTTCATCATCTGTTAAAATGAGGATCATACTCCCTATTTCACAGAGTTATTGCGAAATAAAGGAGACAGTGTATACATACAAAAGGCTTACCAATATTTAGCACATAGTGGGTATCTAACTTTATTCCCTTTCTTCTCCTAGAACTAAAATACCCTTCGTAGGTAGTCTGTGTTTTTCTGCCAACCATGTTTGCACTGCTTGAGGATGGGGTCCTCTGATTCCTAAAATGCCTCTCTTATTGTGACTGCCCAGTTCTGAGGCACAACAGAATATCCAACAGTTATTTGGATATTTTGCTGTCACACGTTCCTCAAATACATTGAGGCTATACATACGTAAGGCAGTAAAAGTATCTATAAAGAACGAATGATGATATGGCATCAATTATTCCCTCTACACTAATAATTTCTCTGCCTATGTCTCCAGCCCTGACTTCACTCCTGAGCATTCTTTCCCATTTACAATTTGCCTGCTAGCCAATACCTCTTCCACCTGGATGTCCTGTAGACTTCACCCACAGCATGTCCAAAATAAAATACATTTTTCTCAACAAATTGGCCTCTTTTATCTTTTTCCAACACTTTTATTTTTCCCAGGCACTCAGTTAAGAAACTCAGGAATCATTCTGACCACTCTCTCCCCACTCAATGTACTACTCTTATTCACCAGGTTCCTGGAAATCTATATCTACAGTGGCTCTCAATTCAGTTTTTAATACTTTAGGCCATCATTAAATATTGTCTGGGCTTTTAATCTTCTTCATTTTTCAATCTATTCATTTCTGCCTAAACATCTAACTGTATATGCTTTATTATGGTATCCACAGCTCAATAAAAGTCAATGGCTCCCTAGTGCCTCTCCAATCTAATCTCCCTATTCCACACCGCCCCCCCCCCATCTTGCCCTCCAGACAAACCAGGTTACTCACTTTCTTTTTGAACTGTCATTGTTTGAGTGCTAATATTGAATGAAAACAAATGATTTCTGAGAGTTATATTTCAATAAACAGAAATAACATTTACCAAAGTCAATAGTACAAGCTTTTCTAACTACTTGTGAAGTTTGTCCTGTTTCTCATTTCGGGTGTCTCATGTATAAAACTAGACAGTTACGCTGATTAAAAAAAAGACATCACACTGGTTAATAACTTGAAAGAATTAAAAATGTAATAAAAATACAAGCTGTTACATTACTATCACTAGTATAATAATAGTTCTTTCAACTTCATTTCTATTTTAATAAAATCACTTGGAGCTATGATCAAAATATTCATATAGGAAACCTAAAACAACAAAAAGCTTGAGAGCCACACTTTACCAAATCAGTCAAGAGTTAAGTGTTTTGTTTCAGATTAAAGAAAAACATTTTCTTCAGAAGAAAAACATTAAGGACATAAAGTGGCAATAAATCTATGTCCTCAACAAAAATCTATACAGGGGCGCCTGGGTGGCACAGCTTTAAGCCTCTGACTCTTGGTTTCTCGGCTCAGGTGGTGATCTGGGATATTGAGATTGAGCCTGGGGGTGTTACGCTCCCCTCTCAGCATGAAGTCGGCTTGGGACTCTCCCTTCCCCTCTGCTCTTCCCCCCTGCACAAACACATAAATCTTTTTTTTTTTTAAGTTTTTTAAATTTATTTATTCAACAGAGAGATAAGAGAGCATAAGCAGGCAGAGCGGCAGGTAGAGGGAGCGGGAGAAGCAGGCTCCCCGCTGAGCCGGGAGCCTGACGCAGGGCTCGATCCCAGGACCCTGGGATCATGACCTGAGCCAAAGGCAGCCGCTTAACGACTGAGACACCCAGGAGCCCCAAATACATAGATCTTACAAAAAAAATCTATACGGGTGCCTGGGTGGCTCAGGTCATGATCCTGGGGCCCTGGGATAGAGCCCCACATCGGGCTCCCTGCTCAGCAGGAAGCCTGCTTCTCCCTCTTCCATTCCCCCTGCTTGTATTCCCTCTCTCGCTCTGTCAAATAAATAAATAAAATCTTTAAAAAAAAAATCTATATATACTTCCCTTTTTTTTTTAAGTTTTTATTTAAATTCTAGTTAGTTTACAGTATAATATTAGTTTTAGGTGTACAATATAGTGACTCAACATTTCCATATAACATTTGGTGCTCATCACCTATTTAACCTATCCCCCTTCTTCCCCACCTCTAGTAACCATCAGTTTGTTCTCTATAGTTAAGAGTCTGTTTCCTGGGGCGCCTGGGTGGCTCAGTCATTAAGTGTCTGCCTTCAGCTCAGGTCATGATCCCCGGGTCCTGGGACTGAGCCCTACATCGGGCTCTCTGCTCAGCAGAGAGCGTACTTCTCCTTCTCCTGCTCCTCTTGCTTGTACGCCCTCTCTGTCATATAAATAAATAAAATCTTAAAAAAAAATAATGCAATCTCATGATATACTTGTGGCTTTTTATTTCTGTATGTGTATATATATATATCTATATATATATCTATATATATATGATTGGAAGGAAAGACACTGGAAATCAACTCTACTTTTTAGTGGATCGTGGGTGGGATTACAAGCAATTTTTTATTTTATGTTTTTCTATATTTTATGAATTTCCCAATTTCTTTGTACAGTTGATCCTTGAACAACATGGGTTTAAACTGCACAGGTCCACTTATAAGTGAATTTTTTCAATAAATACTGCAGTACTGTAAATGTATTTTCTCTTCTCCTTATGATTTAAATAACATTCTTTTCTCTAGCTTACTTTACTGTAAGAATACAGTATTTAATACGTATAACATATGTGCTAACCAACTGTTTATGTTATTGGTAAGGCCTCTAGTCAACAGTAGGCTATTAGTAGTAGAGTTTTGGGGGAGTCAAAAGTTTTATGTGGATTTTCAAATGTTGGGGGGGGGTCACTGCCCCTAAGCTGCATGCTGGTCAAGAGTCAAATGTACCATTTTTATAACCAGGTTTGAAAAAACATCGAGGGGCGCCTGGGTGGCTCAGTCGTTAAGCCTCTGCCTTCGGCTCAGGTCATGATCCCGGGGTCCTGGGATCGAGCCCCGCGTGGGGTTCCCTGCTCAGCAGGAAGCCTGTTTCTCCCTCTCCCACTCCCCCTGCTTGTGTTCCCTCTCTTGCTCTCTCTCTGTCAAATAAATAAATAAGATATTAAAAAAAAAAAACCATCGAAAATAATATATAACATGTCTCTTTCGGTAAAGCTAACAAAAACTCTGGCCACGAGATGTCCTCCCAGAGCCACACTGAATGGATGATACCAGGTTTAAGTCACCTACTTCATGGGACTTCATTTCACTGGTCCTTATGTCATCACAGCAACATTCTTTCAGATAGGCTTAGATGCTCAATTTAACTCAAAAGGGACCCTCAGAGCCCTGGTTAAAAATTCTTACAGAATAAGAATACAACTGGATGAACCATGTAAAATGGCCAATATTTAACCATTTCATTTCTGGTTAAATAGTTTCTGATCTACAAAACTGGAAACTTTTTTTTTTTTAAAGATTTTATTTATTTGAGAGAGAGAGAGAGAGAGAGCATGAGGGGGGGGAGGGTGAGAGGGAGAAGCAGACTCCCCGCTGAGCAGGAAGCCCGATGCGGGACTCGATCCCAGGAGTCCAGGATCATGACCTGAGCCGAAAGCAGTCGCTTAACCAACTGAGCCACCCAGGCGCCCAAAACTGGAAACTTCTATATGGTTCAACCTAAAACTAAAAAATGAAAGTGACAGAACTAAAAAGGAAATAAGGCAAAAAAGAGGAAACATGAAACAGAAAAGGGAAATGACTGCTCAAGTTGTATTTATTCTTCTCTCAACTTATTCAGTGGTTTAAATATTACAGAGGAGAAAGGATCGATCTCAGTTCTTCAAATTCCTAAGATTCACTTCTGGGCATTATCTACTACTTATTATTCTGTAAAAATAAGCTTTAAATGTTGATTTATTTAATTAACATATTATTTAAATGCAGTTGATAGGGGTGTATTTGTACCAATGTCATTCCAAAACCAATCTGAGGTCCTTGACTCATCATCTTTTACTCTTCCCTCTCCCTCATCTCCCACATTCACTCAATCACCAAATGCCAAGTATTTCTGAAACTTCTCTCAAATAGTATCTTTCCCTATCTGTTTTGCCACTACTCCAATCCAAGTCACAATCATCTTTTGCCTAAATTACTAACAGGTTTTGCTTCAATTAATCTTACTCCATTCTAACTCAAGTAACTGGAATGACCATTCTAAAACTAATAATGATAATACAAATAATACCAATAACTAAGGAATAATTTATACTTACTATGGGCTAAAATTGTACCTAGTGTTTTCACACATTATCTAAGTTCATTTAACAGCTCTACAAATAAGGTACTATTGTCATCTCATTTTACAGATAAACAAAAGTCTAATGTAATTTATTGCCCAATGTTAATGGCTTAAATACAGTAGGAAGAACGATTTGAATCAAGACAATCCGCCTTTAGACAATACTCTAATCCACTTTGCATAGTGCCTTCTAATGTTTCAATGACTTTCTATTGCTAAAAATCTCGAATATGCCTTATTTAAGCTTTCGAAGATCCAGCCCCTATCTATCTTTTCTGGCCTCATTTCATTCTGCATTTTTCCCACTACTTCTAACATCACACATGCCATGCAGCACCTTATCCCACCACAACAATCCCCTTCCCTCAATAATTTCTGAACAAGAGACCTTTTTGAATCCTTAGATTGAAAAGTTCTTGTCGCGTGCCACATGGCACTATTTTCTCTTCTGTAACTCTCATATAATTTTATTAAATGGTTAGTTAATTGCTTATTTACCTCATTAGACTATAGTCTCTCTCAAACCAGGGAGCAGATACATTTTATTCACGGGCATAGCCATGAAACCTAGCACAGGGCTGACATAAAGTAGGCTTTCAAAGGTATTTACGGCTGACTAAACAACAAATGCCTAATAAAAACAACAGGCAATTCTACTTTTAGATGGGAAGATGTTTCAAATAAAACCCTAGCATAATAACTGTTTAATTCACCTATTAGGTTGATGTATATGAAATTACCTATCTGTAGATAAAAAATTATCAAATATCAGATATTTTAATATGATCAAGCCTATTATGTTTCCAGTCTTATAATTCAGGAAACCTTTAGAACTCCCTGGACAGATACAACTTACAGCAACTCACTACAGGGGACAGGACATTACAGAGATGGGATATGGAGACCTGAAATGATTTTCACAAATAACAATTTGAGAAAAACTTGTCTTAGTCCATTCAGGTTGTTGTAACAAAAATACCAGACTGACTTACAAAAAACAGAAATTTAGCACAGTTCTGGAGGCTAGGAAGTCCAAAATTTAGGTGTTGGCAGATGTGGTGTACCGTGAGGACCCATGGCCATCTACTGCTATGTCCTCATAAGGTAGAAGGGGCAATGTAGCGATCTGGAGTCTTTTTTTAAAAAGATACTAATTGCATTCTTGAGGATTGCTCTCTTTCAACCTACTAACCTCCCAAAGACCCACTTCCAAATACTATCAGGTTCTAGGGGTTAGGATTTCAACATATAAATTTTAAGGGGACATAAACATTCAGTCTATAGCAGACCAACTACAGCAACTGCTATATGGGAGCACACAATATAGTTCTTAAAAGTGTACTCAAAACCTATTTTCCTATAGAATCAGATAGCAAGAGTACTCAATTGTGAAATCATGGGCTATTTTGGGGGGCAGGACTCAAACAGGTTACATATCTAATTTTCTAGAATTTTTAAGCTTAAAGGACGATCATCCAATTACTTTAGCAACCTAATGTCAGAGAAGAGGAGGTGAATGGCCACAAGTGCAGAACTCATTTGAGTTCATAAGCTAACGGCAGAGCTGAAACCAGTACTCAGGCTTCCTAACTCTATGATCAGTGCTCTTTTTGCTAAATGGACCCCCTTTTTGCTTGGTACCTACAGGCAGGTTATATGATTATATATTATTGAATCTTTTACTATTAACATATCTATTAAAGAGATAATTTTAATTAAAACCAAAAATCTGCATAATAATGACATTATAATTAGATATTTGAATTATTTTTCCAGACTGGTAAAATGTGGCTAGGCCTCTAGGACTTCCCTCGGATAGACAATTAAAAATGTAAATATTGGTTACATGGACTTGTCACTAGTTTAGATTTTGGATAAAAACTTCAAATTCATAACAAAAGATTCTTATCACTGAAGTTTATCAATAAAATCACTACAAAAACAAAAGCAAACAGGTTTCAGAAAACACAAGGCTGACTGGATGAAAGGAATGAGAACCCTCAGAATATGTTGTTATTTCATTATTCTTTCATTAAAAGGATCCATTAAGGAAGCAATTTTGACATAAATCTTTGCTACTAAGCAAAAAAACAAACAAAAAAACCAGAATCACTGACATACAAGGTGAGAAATAACCAAAAGGAAGGGCCAGAGGCTGATTCTGGAAGTTGGAAACCAGCAAGTGTCTCTATTTTCCTTCATTTATTTGATTCACCAGACCCAAACAGCTATAGGTCTTACAAATGGGGGTAAGAGGGGCCATGGGAGTCCCCGTGGCTTACTTATTAGGGTAAGCCACACTTAATCCCAATGAGTCTGACAAGTTGTCTCTAGACACCAGGATTAAGGAACCTTTGGTTAAAGGCCGGAAAGAACAGAAAACAAAGAATTTAGGAATATTTGGTCTGCAGAAATTTATTCCATGAAGCCAAGGGTAGTTCAATATCAATAAGTCTATCATAATGTTGATAATGTGTAAAAATCATATTAAGGGCTAAAAAACCTCTTGATAAAATTTAGTACACATTCTTAATAAAATCTTCAAAGCCAAAGATGGAAGAAAATCACTTAAGTAAAATAAAAATTATTTACAAAAAACCAAAAATGAACAGCATGCCTTCCAAAAGATTAAAAAACTAAAACCACCTTAATTAAAATGAAGAATTCAAGGATGCTAGTTATCACCATCATCATTTAGCATTGTCTTAATGTTTCTTTTTTCTTTTTAAGATTTTATTTGACAGAGAGCGAGTGAGCATGTGCGCACACATGCACACATATACACACACACGCACGCACACGCATGCACACGCACGGGGGAGGGGCAGAAGGAGAAGCAGGCTCCCCACTGAGCAGAGAGCCCAATGCAGGGCTCCATCCAAGGACCCTGGGATCATGACCTGAGCTGAATAAAGGCACACACTTAACCGACTGAACCACCCAGGTGCCCCTGTCTTAATGTTTCCAACATATAAACAAAGAAAATTTAACAGCCTGCAGAAACAGTGAAAAAAGAAGTGCAACTGTTTTTGCTGCTGACATAATTACATACCTGAAAATCTCAAAAGATGCTAGTACAAAATTAGGAGAACTAATCGAAATATCAAAAGGCAGATGGACAGGGAATAAAAAAAAAGAACCAATGTCTATTCTCTTTTGTAGCAATTAGCACCCTGAAATAGAAAGGAAAAAATACTCCATTTGCAATAGCAAGAACACTCTAGAATAATTATTAGGAATAAATTTAACAAAAAAGGCACAAGATGTAAAGGAAAGCAACTCTAAAGTCTTTAACAGACATAAAAGTGGCAAGACATACCATACTCTTAGATGTAAAGACACTATAACAATGTAATTTATAGCCTAAATTAATATGTAAGTTCTAATTAGAATCCTCACATAACCTTATAGGGAGATAGTGGTGGTGAGATTGAAGAAAGTGATTTTAAGGTTTATATGGAAGATTAAATATATAAGAATATATAAGAAAAATATGGAATAAGAAATAGTGAAAAAAGATTTGCTTTACCAGATATCAGAACATAACTTGAAGCCTCTTTAACCGAAACAGTATTGGCATAGGAGTAACACAAACAGATCAATAAACAGAAAAATCCAGAACTCAATTTCAGTATATGTAAGAATTTCAGATCTAACAAAGATGGTAGTTCTATTCAGTAGGAAAACAGGAGTAGCACAACTAGTTATCCATCCGGGAAAAAATTAAAATTGGGCCGCTATCATATGCTATGTACAAAAATAAGTTCCAGATGGATTAAAGATATAAATATATAACACATACAACAAAAATCTTGCAAGAAAATCTTAGAAACTGCACTTAACAAAACTTAAAGGTAGGAGACCTTAACCGAGACACAATTTTCTACATAAAAATTGAAAATGTTTTGTATGGCATGAAACCATCAATAAAGTCAATAAGGAATTAGTTTTAGAAAGGTATTTATAATGAAGATAAAGGAGTAATATACATAATAGAGAATACTTAGAGAGTTCTTTTTTTGGTAAATAATTTTTATTTTATTTAAGTGATTTTCTTCCATCTCTGGCTTTGAGATTTTATGTTTAATAAAGATAAAGAGGTAACTCACAGAAGAGCAAATCGCTCAAATTTACTGGTAGGCAGAGAACTGCCTGAAGATATGCTGGTATCACTTACATCCATTGAGAGCAAAAAATTAAATACAGTTACTGGTAACTAATACTGTTTGGGATGTGGGGCTACAGATACTTTGCTACATTGCTGGTGAACTATGAACAGTAATAGCCTTTCAGAGAACCAAACTGGATATAAGTAAATTAAATATAAAAATTAAAAGTTACTTTAAAAAACATGTGACCCTTTGATCCAGCAATCATACTCCTGAGACTCTATTCCATAAAAGATTTAGAACACATACAAGGATGTCTGGAGAGGCTAGAATCTGGAAACAAAGTAAATGCCTACCAAGAGAAGAGTAACTGAATAAAAATCTACACATAAAAATAAGCATGTTTATGTGTCCACATGAAATTCTGTATGAGTACACATATGGCTGTATACAAAAATTTTTATTTAAGTTCAAGGATAGACAAGTAGGGAGAATAATGGAAAAGAACCAGCTTTGGAGTCGTTCCTGAGTTCAAATTCTGCCTCTATCATTTATTTACATGCTGAATGACTGAAAGCAAATTACTAAGTTTCACTGAACCTCTGCTTCATTTCTAAAACGGAAATAGTAATTACCACTTCATGGGGATTTTCTTAGAATAATGACATAATGACTATAAAGTGCTCAATTCGGCATGTGACACATGTGCTCAAAAGGGGCAGCTATTATTATTATACTTTTTCATTCTTGAGATGAAAAAGCAAAAAACAAAACCCCAGACAAACATAAAACAAAAACAAAAACAAGAGTGCCTCCAAACTCCATTGCTTTTATAAATAAGAAGCACCTTGGGGCGCCTGGGTGGTGCAGCTGGTTAAGCATCCAACTTTTGATTTCAACTCAGGTCATGATCTCAGGGTCGTTGGATGGAGCACCACGTCAGGCTCCTTGTTCAGCAGGGAGTCTGCTGGAGATTCTTCTCTCCCTCTGCCCCTCCCCCTCCACATGCTCTTGCTCTCTCTAACACAAAAATAAATCTTAAAAAAACCTTAAAAATATATATACCTATGTATTTTCTATTACTGAAAGGCCTTTGTCCTTGGATTACAAAAGTCACATGGGAAAAATCCTACATATATCCCATTATAAATCAAGCTTGACAAAGCAAGATGATGATGAAGACATTCATCAGTTTTGTTTGCAAGTTAATTTTCGGGGGGGGGGGCTTCACTCTACAAATCAAATCCCTGTGTCCTATCTTAAATTTAGTCTTTGAAGAAGCTAAGCAAAATAAACCTCGAGGGGGGCCTGGGTGGCTCAGTCAGTTAAGCGTCTGCCTTCGGCTCAGGTTCTCATCTCAAGGTCCTGGAACCGAGCCCCATGTGGAGCTCTCTGCTCAGCAGGGAGCCTGCTTCTCCCTCTCCCTCTGTGCTCTTTCAAATAAATAAATAAATAAATAAATAACCCTCTAAGGTAATATTACAGGTGGAATTTCAGAACATAAAGCATGTATCTGGCAAAGAACCCATGTCCAAAATAAATTAAAAATACATATACATAAGTAAATATTATTGTCAATACATGTATACTAATATGTACAAATCCTGCTGTTTTAGTCCATCTGGACTGCTATAACAAATACCACAGACTGGATGGCTTAAAAACAGCGGAAATTTATTGCACATAGTTCTGGAGGCAGGAAATCCAAGATCAGGGTGTGAACATGGTTGGGATGTGATGAAGACCCTCTCCTTCACTGCAGACTACTGACTTCTTGCTGTGCCCTCAAACGATGGAAGGCAGCGAGGGAGCTTTCTGGACCCTCTTTTATAAGGGTGCTAATCGCTATCATGAGATCTCTGTCATGACCTAATCACCTCCCAAAGTCCCCATCTCCTAATACTAACACCATCACTTTGGAAATTAAACTTCACCACATGAATTTTGAGGGAGACAAACATTCAGACCATAACATTTGCTAAATGCAAGAACGCTCATAGCAGCTTTGCTCATAATGGCTAAAACTGGAAAAGAACAAAGCAAAACCAAACATCTGTAACAGCAGCATAGATTTTTTTCAAGTGTGGCTTTTTCAAGTGTGGCTTATTCATACAGTGGAATACTCTCAGCAATTAAAAAAATGAAAACAAAAAACAAAAAAATGAAGACGCCTCCTGATACACTCCCAAAATAGAATGATCAAAAGAAGTCACATACAAACAAGGACATGCTGCACAACTGCATGATTGCATTTAAATGAAGCTCAGGAACAACTGAAACTAATGGTAGGGAAAGAAGAGTCAGAATAATGGTTATTCAAGGGCAGAGAAGGGGCGGTTATGATTGGAATGCGACAGAAATAACTTTTTGGGGTGCTGGGTATATTCTTCCTCTTAGTAGTAGTCACAGCGGTGTATTTATATGTAAAATATCACTGAGTTGTATACCTCAAAGTTGTATATTTTAGCCTATATAAATTACACCTTGCTGTGAAAATAAATTTAAAAAATTTTAAAGTAATTTTTCCCCTAAAAAAATTTCAGAACAAAATTTAAAATATCAATACCATTCCTATACAACAATAACTATTATTTCCAGTAAGGCTGAAAAGAAAAGCAATATAAACTTACATTAAATAATACTGCAGTGTAAAACAAAAAGAAGCATTCACCAATATTATGATGGTTAAATAATCTGTATTTTCTGATCATCTACCAGCAATTAATTAATTAATTCTTTTTTTATTTTATTTGACAGAGAGACACAGTGAGAGAGGGAACACAAGCAGGGGGAGTGGGAGAGGGAGAAGCAGGCTTCCCGCAGAGCAGGGAGCCCGATGCGGGGCTCGATCCCAGGACTCTGGGATCACGACCTGAGCCGAAGGCAGATGCTTAACGACTGAGCCACCCAGGCGCCCCTAAATAATTATACATCCATGAGAAATCTTTTTAGGTTCTAGCCACCCACACAGTAGAAGTTTAATGTGAAATAAAAAGCACATGACACCAGCATATATAAAACGTTAATCAAATAGATCAGAGTTTGTTAATAAAGTGATCTTTTACACATCATATAACTACCAGGTTCCTATTCAAGAACCACCATTTTCATGGAACCAGAAAAACTGGACAGTTCGTATCTTTAAAAATTATCTGTCTGAAAATCCACACCAAAAACATTTAAGAAACAATTTTTGACCAAATGTTTCAAAGGACTTCAAAAGAGGATTTGGAAAGACAGAGATATAACTGAGAATTATTTATCCAAAATATAATTTGCCAGCAATAGGAAAAAAAAAAAAACAACCAAGTAGGTGTACCTTCACTAGCTATACCTGTTACGTATCTTCATTCTTCAATGCCTCCATTCATACAACAAGTACAATGCTCTTCCATCTGTCCATGGCTGGGGAGCTCTTCTCTGGAACTGGTCTTAAATGTTGCATTACTTATTACATTACTCTCCTGTTCTCCCAAGCTGAATTAATCACTCCTTCAATGGCCCCCACTGCTATTTCAGGCCACCCTGACTTGTGTCTATTGTAATGACAAATGATTGCTTTGTGTTTCACCTCCTAGCTCCTGCACTGAGGTTGTAATGAGCACTCAATAAATGCTGTTTGAACAATGACAGCAACATAATGGAGGGAATCAGAATATCAGTTCTTCAAAAAAAAAAAAAAAAATCTGTCTAGAAATAAAATGATGACAACAGCAATATTTTGATCAAGTAAAAGTCATTTTTTGGTGAGAAAAGGTCCAATTTTGTGTTCAAAATGCTGTTCTTCCCCATAAGACTATTACTTTAAAAAACACTTATGGAGATATTATTCATTTAAGGTTTTAATATATCTTTAAAAGAAGCCCACCTTTTGTCACACTGAAAAATGCTGATGTTTTATTGAGGGTTCTGAGCAATTCATTCAAAACCCAGGTCTGGGACTGGAGAAACTGCTTTCCAAAGATAAATACTTCAAGAATGTGAGAAACAACAACAAAAATTAAAACCAATGAGATGGGTGCAAAGGCACAAAGCATCATCGAATCTTGAAGAAAATTAATTTCAATTCTTGTATGCTGTACAGAGAATAGTTTTTATTGCTTTGCTTATAAAACCTTGAGGAATGTATGCACTTGAGAAAGGGATACTATAAAAAATGAGAATTCTTCCTTTTAGAGGAATGCGCTAAAGGGAATACAATTGAAAAGAATAAAATCATGTTCTTCGAATTGTAGAAACTAGAACTAAGCCTTACCTACAAAGAACACATTTCTGTGAAGTGTGAAAACAATTAAAATAAACAAAAGAAAGTTTTTCATACTGCATAGCATGAATGATCTAAAAATACAATTATGTTCAAAAAGGATTTAGCTACCCAATGAGTAGAGGACATCTTTTGCCTCTGAGGTGAAGCCAATCAAGAAAGAAAACCTTTTTCCTTCTTTTCTGTGCCAACACTAGAAACAACTTTGGGCTAGAAGTGTATTTAAAAGTTCTATTCTTATATTAGATAAAGGAATTATAAAAAGTTCCCTGAAATCAAATAGCCATAACAATCTTTTCCTAACAGATTTTTAAAAGGATTAATGCTGAATTACCAGCCCCTTACCTTTGTAATGAGAATTCGGTATTTTTCTACCAGGTGGTCGTTGTTGTGACAACCTGCTAGCAGCTGCCAGACTTCTCCTCGCAGAGCTTCAGGAACACCGCTCCTTACTAAGGATGACAACTGCTTTGGTCTCACACTCAAGTTGAGATGCCTAAAAATAAAGCCATAATCTGTAAGTGTATTATTTTTTTAAAGATCTTATTTTTGGGGCTCCTGGGTGGCTCAGTCGGTTGAGCATCTGCCTTCAGCTCAGGTCAGGATCTCAGGATTTTGGGATTGAGCCCTGCACCGGGCTCTCCGCTCAGCAGCAACTCTGCTTCTCCCTCCCCCTCTGTGATCTCTCTCGCACTCTCTCAAATAAATCAAATCTTTAAAAAAAAAAATCTTATTTTTAAGTAATCTCTACACCCAATGTGGGGCTCAAACTCACAACCCCAAGATCAAGAGTCACACCCTCCACCGACTGAGCTGGCCAGGCACCCCTAAACAGTGTTATTTTTATGAAAACTAGACTAAATGATTTTTACAGACTTAATAAAGGTAACATACTAATAAAGAAAAAAAAAATAAAGCCGTTGAATTAGATGTGGCCAAGATAACTAAAAGATTGGGTGGTGGAAAGAACTGTGCAGACTGTTTCCTAAGTATCTTTAAATTATTGCTCTATTTTTATTTTTTTAAATAAAAATCAAAACTAGAAACTATAGCTTCATGGTTGTGGCTTATTTAAGAAAAACAAAGCAAAATTCCAATCAGTGGACACAAAGCCAAAGATAAGAGCTTGGCCCTGCATCAAAACTCACAAATGAATTGTGTATTTATATGTACCAAGTTAAAATTAAGCTAAAATAAATATTTAAAATAAATATAAAAATAAAGCTTTCAGCATTTTTTATGATACCTTGCTTCAAGTAACATTTTTGAATGACTGTAAGAAAATTTCTACTGTACTACTGTAACATCCAAATAAGTTATTAAAGTCTTTGAACTTCATTTATCTAGTCTATAAAATGGGGAAAATAAAACTTATCTTGAAATGGTATAATTTTTATTTTTTTTAGATTTTATTTATTTATTTGAGAGAGAGAGACAAAGATAGTGAGAGAGAGCACAAGTGGGGAGGAGAGGGAGAAGCAGGCTCCCCGCAGAGCAAGGAACCTGATGCGGGACTCAATCCCAGGACCCCAGGATCATGACCTGAGCCGAAGGGAGACATTTAACCGACTGAGCCACCCAGGTGCCCGAATTGGTACCAATTTATAAAGTGATTTACATATAATCTTATTTGATCTTCACAATAACCATCTGAGGTAGGTGGTTAGTATTTCCAGTTTTACCGATGGAGAAAGAAGTCCAGGGAAGTCGATTAAATGACTCAGGCAGTCCTCAAACTCAGATCAATAAATATTCTGTTGGATTTCATGGCTGCTTTGTGTTCTGAAAGCCACCATTACTGAGTCAGTAATGCAGAATCCTGACCTGGAAAGGCTTCTGTGACTACCAGATTTAAACAGAAGTTACTGATACAAAATGACCACTCTCAAAATACAAAAAGGACTCAGACTTTTCTCAAAACATTCCCAGAATTCTAAAGAATAATGCACAGTACATTTAAAAATGGTTAATTCCATGATGCTAGTACCCTAATGCGGTAGCTATAGACAATTCAATATGGTTTTGTCTTTGCTTGGAAAAATACATATATATATATATATAAAAGTTGAAGGGTTGTGAGCAGAAAGAACAAAAGCAATTGCTACTTAATTCAAGGATTGGTGCACTATGGCCTGTGGGCCAAATCTGCCCACCGCCTGTTTCTGTAAAGCAACTTTTATTGAAACATAGGCTTTTTAAATTGTTTACATATTGTCTATGACTGCCTTTGCACCACAACAGCAGAGTTGAGTAGTAGTGACAGAGACTACTGGGCCACAGAGCCTAATATTTATGACCTATATATTTATGGCCTAAGTATTTATGACCTGGCTCTTTACAGAAATAATAAACCTAACCCTAGGTTTATATGCTAATCCTAGCTTAATTTATATTGGTAAAATTATTTTCAGAATAACTTTATGTCGTTGATCGTATTAACTTTATTTACCCTCAACATACTATTTTATACCAACATTAGTTCTCTTATCCACTAAGAATCACATTAAAATGTACCTGGAGAATTAGAGCTCAAAGGTACTATTACAATACTGCCACTAAAATCTAATGTGGAGTTAAATAAACCAACTTTAGGCTCAGACTTGCCTGTGTTAAAAATTTTAGGTCTGCCATTTACTAACCAGAATTGCTGACTAAATCCCTGAGCCAGTTTCCTCATCTATATAAATAGATACTAGTTCATAAGGCTGTTATAATAGCTGAAATCAAGTACATAACTTAGCACAATGCCTGGCATATGGTAAATTCATTAATTCTCACGACTATTACTACGAGTACAACATCCATTATTTTTAACTCACAATAATCTTGAATGGTAATTTCAAAGACTTGTATATTTTGTAAATGAAGAAACAGACTCAGAAGAGTTAAGTGACTTGCCCAAGACCACACAGCTTGGACGGAGGAGAGGAAGGATGTAAAGCCAGGTCTATTAGGCTCTAAAATTCCATGATATTGCAATGTTTCCTACCTACAGAACATATACAATAATGATGGGGAAAAAAGATGAATTAAAGAAGAGAAACAAACTATATTATTATTTCTGAAGACAGGACCCAAACCAGTGAAGACAGTTTTAAACACCTTAAAGAACCATGTAGCACCAGCCCTCCTGGGCCTCACTGGGTACCACCTATACAAAAAAGGCCAACAGACCTAAAGTCTCCAGAAAGAAGCTCAAGGAAGAGAAACGAAACAAGAGCAAAAAGAAATAATAATTTTTAAAATTAAAAAAACAAACATGTAGACTCAGTTAATATATTTGAGGAAGTGGGAGAAAGACATAATATAAATGAATGAATGAATGAATAAAATTTGGTAACAAATTCCAAGCAATTGTATAAAATGGTGGTGAGTTCATCTAATAAAATCTAGAGTCTGAATGCTGTATCTCAATGATTTTAAATATACTATTATGTAACCATGTCAAGATTCAATTACGTTTCTATTTTAGAGCAGAAACCTTTTTATACAGATGAAATGCCTGCCAGCAGCAGTCCAAACACTCCAAATTCACTGAGCTGAAAATATAATTGTGATGAGAGCATCAGCAGGTTTGTCTCACCACTGCTATAGGAATATCAAAAGTAAATGAGAACTCTATCCTGGGCGGGTGAAGGGGCTTTTTGCAGAGTTCATTTACTAAAACCACTTGTATAAAGACAAACCATGCTTTGGTTTGCATTCTCCTCCTGTACACATTTGACATTTCCCGATGTGGAGCACGTTTCACCAAAAGTGTAAAGCACTGTGGGAGTGCTAGAAGCAGATGCATGCCCATTTGTAATCCCATCCCTTAAGGACATGGAAGATTTTTAAATGCTGAAACACAGTTTTCTAAGAATAGAGTGAAAGGCTTAACAGTTAAATTTTCTGAGAAAAATTAGACCCCAAAGTAATAGGCCCATGGGGAGCTTACATGACAACCCTAACAACCAGAATGTCAGAAATAGAGAAGTGCTCAGATCACTTTCAAGCTTTTTTTTCCCCGCAGCATATAATGGCATCCTACAGAGAGGAAAAAGGAAACTACATAAATGTCTCACCAGCCTGACTTAGCAGAGTGTCTCTGGTTTCATTAAGAAATACACCACAGTGTATCCTTTCTAGACAGTCTATAGGATAGTGCTTCTTAATATTGTTGTCAAGCTATCTCTCGAGCTGAGACTTTCTCTTGACAAGAAATTCCTGAGTTTTACAAGTGTCAGTAGGAAAAATAATTGTTAGACCAGTCAATATACAGCATGTTCATAACACTCTGCTCTGTCACTTTAGGTACATAATACAGATAAGGAAAAATCCCACCTGAGGTCTCTACTGTGGCTCTGTGCATTGTGTAAGCATCTTCCAAACTTCCCTGATTATTGTGTACTGTCTTAATTGTGTATTATCTTAACCAGTCAGTGGTTCCTAACCACGTCAATAAAAAGGAGCTCTTTCCTGATTTATTCTCTCCATACATTCCATGTCTGAATTAATATTTTCTGCAGCAATGAGAATTTATTAGGTTTCTGATATTCTGAAAGGTGATTTCAGATCGTCACTACTTACCCTTATAAATCTCTAAAAATAGAGATTCTAGAACACAAACCCCATACTTTGGTTTCTATAATAGGTTCCAAAATAGAACAATTCCAAAATTGAATATTGTAGTTAGGGGAAGATACCCTACCCATAAAATGAGAATTACAGATGAAAAGGAGAACTATTCTAACTTACCATTTTGACAGAAGTTCTCCCCATGTTTCAAGAATTTTTCCTGCACATTCTTTGGATACATCACCAAATCCACTCAAGAGAGGTTCATCATTATCTTTAATAAATAAAACACATAAAAAAGGATAACAGAAGTGGCTATGCTAGCCAGAAGAATGAATGGAAACATAACAGTCAAATTTGAAAGATTTTACTGGGAGCATAAAAGTCAGAAGTTCTATTTCTCTCTTTTAGCATACAGATATAAATACAAAGAAAATAAAAATGATCCTAGGTACAATGTTGCTATGATCTCTTTATTTCTTTCACTTTCCATAGAGTCCACATTATGTTAACTGTAGAAAAGAGCCATTTCTAAGACTCAAAATATGCTATCTTCGTTTTCCTTTTCCAAAGCAAACAACTTTATCCAGGAAAATATATAGCAGTCTTGTTTACCACAGTTAAAAAAAGTTACAAACCACCTAAGTGTCCAACAATAGGAGAGCAGCAATAGGAGGCTGATTAAATTATGATATATGTTTATAATGTAATTACATATTGACATGTGTTTACATTAATAATCTGGCAAAATGCCACATAAAATAAAAACCAGGAGCTAATAAATCTTCATTCTGATCAAAATAGTCTGGAGTAAATTATGCTAAGACATTAACAATTACAATCTCTGAGTGATGGAGTTATGATTTCTTTCCCCCCTCCTTTATGTTTTTAGGACTCTAAATTTTCTACAATGGCATATATTTATTACAGAAAGCACAAAAATATTAAAAAAGACCAAAATGAGTCATTTCAAACTTTAGTAATTAAGTAAACTCAAATAAGAATTTAAAGATTATAAGATATGAAGATAGTGAAAAAACTGACAATGATAAAGGCCTGTGAGAGGAATTTAAAAGTGTAATGAAAGGGGGAAACATGGACTAAGACATTTATGTAATCAATCCTCTTTTGCTGGACACTTGGGGAGTTTTCAATTTTCTGCTACAAATAGTATCAGGATGAACATAACTCTTGTTTTCACTGGGCACATGCCCAGAAGTGGACTTCCTGGGATATTTTGAAGCTTACTGACAAATTGCCTTCCAGAATGGCTCTACAATTTATTTCCACTAGTAGGGGACTACGGTACTTCTTTCCAAGTGTCCTCACCAATGCTATTTCTAAGTCTTCTGGCTTAACCTGCCTAAACAAAGTTTGGACCTTTATACCTTTAATGATTACATCATGAATTTGCATCTCTACTAGCAACAGCTCAGAAATCCATGATACTTATTACTTCTTTACATTATAACACCTTGGACATTAGCATCGGTTTTGATGGTGAGATAGGGAAGACACAGACTGAATGTAAGTGAGACTTCTTTTGGGACAAATGGGAGACAGGATAAATAAGGAAAGGAGAAAGGCTCGAGGGCATGAAGATAAACTTTCCCAACTTTGCTATTTTGCCAGAATTGGCCCTACTTTCTAATGCTTCAAGTAATTCTCTACTCATTCAATTATCAATACAACACAACAACTCTTTGGGGAATAGCAGCTATAAAAAATGTACTAAAATGTACCAGAGATGACAATTCCTTTAAAGAGATTAGGAAGATCTGTCTTATCAAATTCTCTTTTACTGTTTTGGATGCTTTCAACATATCTTGACAGTAGCAGTTTGAAATATGTGTTTAGAACTCCATCTACCTAAGGCAGGGGTATGGGTGGGGAGGGAGCAGGCAACCTCAGTTTCAGAGTATTGTTTCTGAACACCTCCCCTTTATACCTGCTGGCTTCCTGCCCTGGGAGCACAAATGTCCTATGGATAAGGAGCCTCTCTACTAGAGGACTATAGCCATTTCTTTCTAGGAAGCAAACACATGACAACAGGATGGGTCTCCCTGGTCCATACACTAGGTTAGAGAATGAAAAGATGGGAAGACTACACAGCTTTCTTAAGCCCCATGGTCCTGTCATGTCATTAGCCTTTCACTATGGGAATGGATGGGGGGGAGGGGGGGGCGGAAGGTTGGAGGGGTGGGGGGGGTAAACCTATCTCACCAGTATCTCCCGAGCATCTATTACACACCAGGAATTGTGTTATACACTAGGGAAACAATGTGGGCAAAAAAAGACACTTTTGTCCTTTACAGAACTTGTGTTCTAGTGTTCCCTAACTCTCCCATGGTCTGCTATTGGTCCTTATCTCTCCTAGTTAACACCTGTTACTAGAGGCCCTCTGAACTCCTCAATTCCACTGAAAAATGTATGCCTGCCATAGATTAGAACCAGACATTAGTCCGGATGTTATCCTTCAGCTGGGCCCAAATTTCTTTGTAACAGGTAGATATTCTTTAAAATCTACAGCATTCAGATTCAGCATTTGACCATTCTCTGGTTTCATCAAAAATAGAGTGTCTGTCTCAGTTTATGGTGCATTTTGTTTTTACTGCTGAGTTTTAGGGGAGAAGAGTTCTTTATTACTTGCTCTTCCATCTTAAGCAGTGTTGACTTAGAAGGTAAACTACAAGTCTCAAGACCACTAGTTATAGAGCAGTCTCAAACGGTGAGAACAATTCCACCTTTCCCAGCTTTAACACATGACTCAACTGTTTCTGCAGGAAGACTTTAAATTGTATCTCCAACTTCTCCCCAAACAATATATGTGCTTTCTTTGCACTTCAAAATGCTTTATGTGAACTAAATGCACCATGATGATTACAGAATAGAGCTCAGACTGCTAACTCTCAGAACTGGATAAAGATCCTCCTTGCCTATTTCTAGCTGTGTGGCCTTGGGCAAATTCATTTTTCTGAGATACCATTTCCTTATGTGCAAAATAAGGATAATAGAAATCTTGTTTTTCAGAACTTTTGTGAGGATTATATAAACAAAGTATTATTTTACTTTAGAAACAAATTTTAAAAGTCCCAGCTCAAAAACTACTCATCATGATGTCCTACCACATCTCCCCACAATGAAAAATGGATTCTCCTCTATGAATTTCCAGAACACTTTCTGTGAACCTCACATAGACACATGCTTCATATGACCTTCTATCATAATCAGCTTTTTTCCTCTTTATAAAAATAAAAAGTCCTGGTACAAAATTATAGGTTAGAAAATGCTTCCCAAACTTTTGCTATTCCTGTGCTGCTCCTCTCCACTTCTCACTTCTATATAGTAGCTTTTAACAGAGACGGACAGATTAGTTAATGGATATAACCATAAAAAAAGAAAAAGAGAGAGAGAAAAAAAGAACTGGATGATTCCTAATGTTTATCAGTGTGAAAATCCAATAATACATAAACATAAACTTGTGTATTTAAATACTTATATTTTGTGAAAGAGTCATGTGTGGAAGCCACATTTTGGCAAGTGAAATTGTCCCTGTAAAATGAACCAGTTGAAATGGGAACATTTATTTAGGTGGAAGCTATGTCAAGTTTGCTCTAAAAATGTGCTAATACACTAAGCTAGCACATGCGGATTCTTTAAAAAAAACACTAATTATAAATCTCATTTTTTCCAACTTGATTACAATTATCTTAAAGAAGGTCCTGTGCTCATCATTTTTGAATCTCCCATGGTCCTTTGCATACAGTACATTCTCGTAAGTATTTACTGAAAGAATTCCAAATGCTATGTCACAGTATCAATTCCCTCGTAAAATTATAATGGTGTGCATGGTGTACCACCCCATAATAGAAATTAAGCTCTCCCTACAATTTACCTTCCTCTTCATCATCTTCTGGAGGAGAAGGTATCATTGAACTCTGAGATCCAGACTGTGGCAGGCGAACTGAGGGACTGGCTGTAGTTTTCCTCCTCTCTCTCTCTGATTCACTTTCCAAGCACACAACTTCATATAAAGTGTCAGTATTGTTCTTTCTCTCCTTCTGCTTTATCTTGAAGATGAAAAAATATTATTTACTAAGTGGTACAATTATTTTTTAATTGAGCACTACACTTCTGATTTCATACAGGATGTGAGAATAAAAAGGTATAACTTTGAAATGTCTACACTAAATGTAACCTTTTCTTTTTTTTCTTTTTTAAAGATTTCATTTATTTATTTGACAGAGACAATGAGAGAGGGAACACAAGCAGGGGCAGGGGAGAGGGAAAAGCAGGCTCCCAGCCGAGCAGGGAGCCCAACGCAGGGCTTGATCCCAGGACCCTGGAATTATGACCTGAGTCGAACGAAGGCAGACGCTCAACAACTGAGCCACCCAGGCGCCCCCAAATGTAACCTTTTCTAAATAGAAAAATATACGTTTAGACTTAACAATCCGCAGGAAAATAGGCTAGCAGGACTCTAATTCTGCAGTTTTATTTAAGTTTAGTTTAAGAAACTATCGATGAGGGGAGCTCCTAGGTGGCTCAGTTAGTTAAGTGTCTGCCTTCAGCTCAGGTCATGATCCCACGGTCCTGGGATCAAGCCCTGTGTTGGGCTCTCTGCTAGATGGGAGTCTGCTTCTCTCTCTGCCCCTCCCCCTGCTCATGCTCTCTCTCACATGAGCTTTCTATCAAATAAATAAAATCTTAAAAAAAAAAAACTATGTAAAAATGTTTTATTTTTTTATTTTTTTAGAGAGGGAGAGAGGGTGGGGAAGGGCAGAAGGAGAGTGAGAGAGAGACTCTTAAGCAGGCTCCTCGCCCAGTGCTGAGCCCGATGTAGGGCTCGTCATGACTCTGAGATCATGTCCTGAGCTGAAATCAAGAGTCCAATGCTTAACTCAATGAGCCACCCAGGCACCCTGGAAAAAATGTTTTAAAATATTCTAACACAGTTTAGGACTAAGAGAGTCCTTTTATTTCCATGCCTCTTCCCACTCCTTTAGCTTAATTAAAGCAGTGTAGGGAACTTTTCTTTAACTGAAAGCTGTAACTGGGGTTGGGGTGTAGAGGTGAGTGGCAGAAAAGAGATTAATGAAATTCACAAAAATTTTGTATCTCAAATTGGTTTGTATTTTGAGGCAAACACATAGTTTGAACTCATCTAAATTAAAAATTAAGGACCAAGAATATAAAACTTTTCCAGTACCAAATTTAAATATATTAATATTCTACATTACAGCCAGTTTAAGAAGAAAGGGGAAAAAGGAGTGAAATACAGAGCAGGAAGAAAAAGCAGAATTATAGGAAAAGACAGAAAGACAACTAGAAATGTGGCTACACCAATGAGAAAGATATACAAGCATAAAGTAAAAATACAGAAAGAGAAGAGGGGGTTAAAATGCTCATTAGGTACAAAAATACCAGGCAGAGCGGATTTTATCATCTGAATGTTCATGTATGTTCTTAAAAAAATTATCCCAATCCTGGAAGACCAAGTTAGTGGCAACATGTCCTTTCAATATCATCCTGAAACAGTGCTTAATATAGGAGTCGGTAAACCTTTCTGAAAAGGGCCAAAGAGTAAATATTTTAGGCTCTGTGGGCCACTAGTCTGTCACAACTACTCAACTCTGCCACAATGGTGCAAAAGCCCCCATAGATACTAAGTGAGTGTGGCTATATTCCAAAAAAACTTTATAAAAACAAAGGTCAGGCCAGATTTGACCCACATACTTTTTTTTTTTTTTAAAGATTTTATTATTTATTTATTTGAGAGAAAGAGAGAGAGAGAAACAGCATGAGAGGGGAGAGGGTCAGAGGGAGAAGCAGGCTCCCTGCTGAGCCGGGAGCCCGACGCGGGACTCGATCCCAGGACTCCGGGACCATGACCTGAGCCGAAGGCAGTCCCTCAACCAACTGAGCCACCCAGGCGCCCGACCCACATACTCTAGTTTGCCAACTTTGTTTTAACATGTCCACCTAAGGATTAATTTTCTAGATGAATAAACAATTCTGACTTAGCTACTTACTATTAAAGACCCAGACTCTATGAAGTTATATATTAACCTATAGATTTGTGTCCAATAGATAGGCAAATGATTTCTGTCCAGTAGAAAAGATAACCCAAACTTACCTTTAAGACATTAGCCAGTTTTATTTCTGACCTAGCAATCTTGTTCTAACATTATTATTTTTTTTAAAGGACTGTATCAACTCAATTTCCTCAAATACGTAGAGCCAGTTTTACCATCTTACTGGCTCCCTCAATACTTAATGAATTGAATTAAAATCTATGACATAGGTTCATTCTAAATTTATAATTATGTTTAACTTTTAAGTATTACACTTTGATAGGGAATAGGACTTCCTTTTTTCATTGTTACAAATTACTCTCTGAAACAGTTAATTACTATCTAGAAGAGTTCAAAGATCAACAGCTCTTTACTTAAAAAAAAAATTCTCAGAGACTATATAAATGTGATAACCATTGCAGCTCACCTAGAAACTCTTCTGTGAGTTATACTGACCATACTAAAACTGCCTTTTGAAGTCAGATAAACATAGTCGCGAACTGAACCCTGCTTATAAGAATGCCAGCTATTAAAAATGATATACATTGTTGAAGCTGGGAAATAGTACATGGGGGTTGATTATACTATTATTTTTATTTCTGTGTGTTTGAATTTTCTGTAATAAAAAACTTTTGAAAAATCACTCTTGAAAAACACAGACTTGAATAAATGTCTTAGATGACTGAACATAATAAAGATGTCAATTCTCCTTAGTAAAAATACCAATTTTTTCCCAGAGCTACAGAAGCTAAATCTAAAGTTTACATGAAAAATAAGAATATCCGGCAAAATCCACAAAAGAACTGGGGAGGTAAGGTAGCCCTATCAGGTATTAAAACATATTATAAAGTCTACATAATTAAAAGTGTGATATTGGTGCATGAGTAACCTAAAAACCCATGAAAGAGAACATAAAAGCCCGAATAAAGTCCAAACATGAAAGAAAATGTGATATATGATAAAAAGTGGCATTTCAAATCACTGGGGGAAAAGTTAGACTATTCAATAAATGGCTTTGGGACAAGTAGATGGCCATTTGGAAAAAGATTAAATCAGACCCATACTTTACACCATACATCAGAATAAAACACTAATGAATCAAATCTAAAAGTAGAAAAACAAAACCATATAATAGAAGAAAGTGTGTAAATTTCTTTATTATTGGGTATAGGGAAAGTATTTCTAATTATGACTCAAAATCCAGAAGCTTTAAAGGGAAAACCTTGATAAATTCAAGTACCTAAAAATATAACCATATGGCAAAAAAAGCTGAAAAGATTCATCATAATTTAAGTTACAAGACAAGTGACAAACCAGGAGAAATATTTGCAATTTATATCTCAAAGGGTTAATCTCTCAAATACAGAAAGAGCTTCCAAAAAACTAAAAGGAAAAAGGCCAAAACCAAAAAGCCAAAGATATGAAGGATAGTTCAGAGAAAAGGAAAGTAAAGTCACCATGAAATATATGAAAAAAGGCTTGTTTTCATTCATCAAAGGATAAATTAAGACTACCATCAGATCCTTAAGTTTGGCAACATACTCTTGACAAGCCTGTGGAGAAACAGGTACTCTCATATCCTGTTCATCTCTATGATTACAACAGTGAGAAAGGGAAATTTGGCAAATATAACAAAATTACATATGCAAAATTATCTACCCTAATATGCACTTTCATTAAATCAAAACATATGCACAAAGTTCTATACTACAACATTATCTGGAATAGCAAATGATTTAAAAAAATCCAAAAATCCATCAATAGAAGACACTTAAAAAATCATAAATCATGATTCATCCAAACAACAAAGTACTATGTAGCCATTAAGAATGAGGAAGATCTCTATGAAATGATGTGGAATGATCTGCAAGATATAGTAAGTTAAAAAAGCAAGGTGCAGGACGGTACACAGGCTAGTATGTATTTAAAAAAGGGAGTTAAAGGGGTGCCTGGGTGGTTCAGTCATTAAGCGTCTGCCTTCGGCTCAGGTCAAGATCTCAGGGTCCTGGGATCGAGCCCCACATCGGGCTCCGTGCTCAGCAGGAAGCCTGCTTCTCCCTCTCCCACTCCCCCTGCTTGTGTTCCCTCTCTGTGTCTCTCTCTGTTAAATAAATAAATCTTTAAAAGAAAGGGGGGGGGGGGAGTTAAAAATACATAGGAGTATTTTACTATTTTCCCAAAAAGAAACATTGGGACGATAACCCAGAAACCACTAATAATGGTTACCTATGGGTTTGGATGGAGAAACATGAATGAAAGTTAAGACTTCTGAGTACATTTTTACATAATCTTGATGTTTGTACCACTGTATATATTTTAAATATTCAAAAAATTAAACCAAATAAAAGATCCAAAGTCCCCAAATTGAAAATATGGAAACAAATGAACCTAGATATATGTCAAATGGTAACGTAACTATAATGAAAAAATTTTTTTTTCCAATTAACTTTTGAACACAATACTCATTTTATAATCATACTGGAACATGTTCAAAGGGGAAAAAAGTTCCATAAAATCTTAAACTTCACTCAATAGTTTATTAATTGCAATACTGACTTTTTTTGAATGAATATCAACAAATGGAAATTTGAAACTATACTGACCCAATTTCATATTATATACATCCATTTTTATGTTATACCTACATATTACAGTTATATTAATAAACGTTTTCCCCAAAATTTAAGCACCTATAGAAAAGTTCAGAATATGCTAAATATTCTGAAAACCTTTTCATTTAGAGGTTTACATATTGATTTTTATATACTGATATGAAAATATGGGTCTTATTTCCAATTAAAAGAAGTTTGTACAATGTAAGTTGTACACAAATTGCATCATCTGTATTTTAGAAATGGTACAAGTTTGGGCGCCTGGGTGGCTCAGATGGTTAAGCGTCTGCCTTCGGCTCAGGTCATGATCTCAGGGTCCTGGGATTGAGTCCCGCATCGGGTTCCCTGCTCAGTGCAGAGCCTGCTTCTCCCTCTCCCTCTGCCACTCCCTCTGCTTGTGCTCTTCTGTCTATCTCTCTATCAAATAAATAAATAAAATCTTAAAAAAAAAAAAAAAAAGAAATGGTACAAGTTTATTAATGAATGCTTAATTACCCCATCATTAATTGTATTAATATATGCTTCTCCTCACTGAAATTTTAAGTAATTAAAATCTGTATTTCAAAAACAAATATAATAGTACCTTTTCTTAACATTTTACAAGTTTATAAAGATTTTGTTATATATTTGCTAGGAGCAATAAAAGAAAGATCTGTATTAAGGGTGTTTCCTGCAATACTGTTATTTTTAAATTCTTTGATAAAGTAGGATAAAGCAAATAAATATATTGTGATTATTGTATTTAAGATATTCAATATTAGAAACATATATAAATGTAAAAGAAGAAAACTGTAATGTGAAATTACTATTGAAAATATGTGAATGAACTCAACTGACTGAAGGATCATCAATGCTAAAGGATGCTAAAACCATTAGTTAGAAAGTTGTTGAGGAACAGGGTATTTGGAAGTTGCCAAAGAACCACCCCAAATATTACTTGCTAAATGCAAAAACTACTTTTACAAAGGAGAAATCCAGTGGTCACCACCTTAACCCAGTGATCACACTTCCCAGGAACAGCGGAATACCACATGATATCATGTGCCCCCTGATTTAGCAGTTGAAGATCTCCAGTACAGAAAGCATTTCCATATTTTTCACCTTGAGAGGTTCAGTGGTTTACTGCATATGTGTGCGTATGCCTGTGTATGCAGGCATGCACACGCGCACACACACACCCCAAAGAGAAATAAGAGGCTCAGGTTTCTAATATGGTCATACTAATAACTTGTCTATGTGATGTTGGCCGCATACTTCATCTTGTAGACATCAGCTTCATTTATAAAATAATTTCAAAAAAGATTCTAAGACACCTAGAATCTCTTTGGCAATAAAATTCTGTAATTCTATAGTTTTAAGAATGCTTAGCTGGTCTTAAATTCACTTTACATTACTGTTGGAAAACCTAGTCTTCAGACCAGTTTCTTTCTCTTTTAGTAAACAATATTCTAAATATTTAAATCCAAGAAAACAATTATTTCTGCATTATTTTTTTTTTTAAGTAGGCTCCACGCCCAGTGTAGGACTTAAACTCACGACCCTGAGATCAAGACCTGAGCTGAGACCGAGAGTCAGACGTTTAACCGACTAAGCCACCCAGGTGCCTCTTTCCCCACTAATTTTAAAAGTTTCTTCTCTAATATGATGCCATCTTAATATAATAATACTCACAGTTGGGAAGGCTTCCATGCTTAAGAGGAGTTACTGAGTCATCAGGTAATTTTAGTGATAGGAGAAACAATCAATTTTTAAACACGTATTAAAAATTTTTCTATAATTATTTTCCCATACTGACAACAACAAAAACTATATGCTATATATTTTAAAAATTTGGTCTGCACCACTGTTTCCTTTTCAGTCTGATGAGAACTGCAAAAGGGTTAAAATTTTAAATTCTCCTTAATTTAAGTAAATCCTAAAAATACTCTTACAGAAAGACAGACAAAGGGAGGATGTTTCTACGGAAAGAATCCTGACTGAGAACGCTGAGAAAGCTCAGGTATGCATCTTGTTCACACAACATTCCATAAAATTGATTGTACATCTCTGGATCTATAAAACTGAAAATACTATCCTCATTGGTTCACTATAAAAATTATATAAGACAGAAAAAGTCAAGGTAGCTTGTACAGTGATGGCCACAGTAGGCTCTCAACCACTGTAGCTATTACTTTTTAATGCCATGAATGTAAAGGAGGGAATAAACTTAGTTTATTATGTTACAAGAAATGAGATTAACAGTGCTCTAAGTGCACTAAGACAGCGACAAGCTGCTCAAATTCTTCACACTCTCTCTCTTCTTTCCCATTCCCCACCCCTCACAAAACTCCTCCCCCCCAAAATAAGACTTACCCAAATAAGGAAAAAAAATGAAAGATTCTCAGGAATTCCCTGCTCTCCTCCCTAGCTTCCACATATAAACTTCTGCTTTTTGCAAAGAAAATATTGACAACTTGGCCTATGTTTAGCTTGTAACCTTAACAGAGATTCTAGAGTAGTCTATTGGGCTAGGTCTCAGGTATATGTGTTTCTGGCTACTTTACTCTGCCTAAGTCATTTATTAGCCTACTTAAGATACATTATATTAGACCAAACCACATAAGTAATATTCCTGTAAACTCATGCAGTCTTTGAATATAAGGTTGTATAAGACCTAAAGGGAAAGCAAGATCAGAAGAATCTTATTTATGTTCACTAAGATTAAAGAGACAGAACTCTAAAGAGAATATGTTTTCTTACATATAAATTTGTTCTAAAATTATTATAGAATTAATTTCTATTTATCATCTCTTACTCTAGACACTTAAGAATCATCCCTACTCCCTAAATTTTTAAAATACCACCTGTAAATTGGTTTTCTTTCTGAAGTGTTCTTCTTCTGGGACTAATCCACTAATAATAATCAATGTTGTTTTGATTTCATAACTTAGTATTTTTTTTTTAAGTAGGCTCCACGCCCAGAGTGGAGACCCGAACTCACAACCCTAAGATCAAGACCCAAGCTGAGATCGAGTCGGATGCCCAACTGACTGAGCCACCCAGGCATCTCAATGACTTAATATTTTTTATTCTTTCTCTGCCCCACTTAGGTTCCACAGTCCCTCTCAATAACAGGTAAAATGTATGAAGAACATACTATATGCCAAATGTGTTATATAGTTTCTCAATATCAAATAACACTATGAGGAAGATTCAATCACTGCCATTTTACAGCTGAGTAAACAGGCTCACAGAGTTGAAGGTACTTGCTAGTCAGTGGTAATATCCATATACTCTGATTCCAAAGCCAACTTCTAGTTGATAAGCCTATGCTAATCCTTTTCTGCTGCCACAGTGAAGAGCTGGGAGAACAGTGCTAGGGCCCAGGTTTACTTTCTGTCTCCTAAGACAACACTGAAGAGAAATCTCTATTCCTGTTCTGTTTGCCACCTTTTTCTAACTATAACCAAAAGAGCTAACTTGGATACACTGGAACTAAAATATTTATTGCTATCAGAAAGTATACTCAAGTAAATCCACAAGCAACACTGTAATTTTGTAAAACTCAAGACTGAAGTTACATGTCAATAAAATCAATTCAACAACTATTTATAGAGAACTACTATGTTTTAGATGCTTGGGATAAATCAGTGAACAAGGCAGATCAGGAACCTCTACTGCCTTAGTAGAGGTTTCTAACAGAGAAAATAGATAATAAGCAAAATAAAATTAAGTATATTATGTGATATCCTGAAAGTTAAGAGCAGACAAACTGCAGTGTTACATGTGGCAGTCAGGCATTATTAAGATGTCAATCTGAGCACAGATTTGAAGAAGATGAGGACCTGAAAGAGATGAATAATAGCAAGTGGGAAATGGGAAGAGCATTAAGGCAGAAGAAACAGTTAATAGCGAAGGCCCCGAGAACATGGCTAGAGCAGAAGAAGCAAGGAAGAAGAGCGGTAAGAGAGAAATTAGTTGATGGTATAACAGGCAGTAGATCACATAGGGTCTTAGAAGCCACCGAAAAGGACTCTGGCTTTTACACAGAATAGGTTTAAAGAGTTATGAGCAGAAAAGTGATCTGATTTGATCTTAGGCTGCTGTGTTGAGAATATATGAAGGGGGGGGGGCAAAAAAAGAAACAGGGAGATGTGAAGAGGCTACTACAGTAGCTCAGGTAAAGGTGACAATTCAGATGAGGTTAGTGTAATCTAAGTGCTAAGCAGCAGCCAGAGTCTAAATAGATTTTGAAAGTAAATAGAATTTCCTGACTGACTGGATATAGGATGTGAAAAATGAAAGTAAAATTCTTGGCCTCAGCAACAATTAAGAGAAGATGTCCATGAACTGAGACAGTAAAGACAGGTAAGGAGAGCATTCTAGGGATTGGTGGGGGGGTGAGGTAAATTTGAGATGTCCTGAAGGCTAAGTGAAAGAGGGTAAGGAAGGGGGGAGTGATCATCCGTATTATATACTGCTCAAAGGCCAAGGACTATGAAGACTCAGACTGACCACTAGATTTAGCAATTTAGGTCACTATGGACTTGATTTTTTTTTCAAGAAGTTTTGATACAAAGGAAAGCAAAAGAAAGGAAAAGTAGTGGGCATCTGAGGCCAAGAAAAGCTAAAAGGAAACAAATTTCATCTATTGCCCACCACAAGTAAAATAGAGTATGGAATTTGACCAAATTAACTGACAGATTTTTTTTTTTAAACTGATACTCAGAAGAGACCATAACATAATAGACTATAATAATCTATTATTAAAAATGTCTAACATATAATCCAAAATTGCTAGACAAAGAAAGAGGACAATGTGACTCACCAGACATTAGAATTAGCAGTTAAGGATTTTTAAAGTAGCAATATTATAATTATGCTCAAGGATGTAAGAGAAAATCTTCTTGAAAGAACAAAGAGGAAATCTCATAAGAAAATAGAAACTATAAAAAAAAGAACCAAATGGGCATTCTAGAAATAAAAAGTACAAGATCTGAAATTAAAAAAAAAATTCATTGAATGGACTTAACAGAAAATTGGGGATGATAAAAGAAAGGGGCAAGCCAGCTTTAAGACATGTCAAAAGAGAGTTAAAATGATATCCCACCTGAAGAAAAAAACAGAAAAAAAATTATTTAATTAAAAACAGAGCCTTAGAGATCTGCGGGATAATATCAAAAGGACTAAAATATATGTAACTGGAATCCTATGAGAGAAAAGAGAGATGGGGCAGGAAAAAAGGTTGAAAGGAATAACAAAGCAGATTTTCCTCAAAATTGGTCAAAACAAAACAAAACAAATATTTAAACAAAATTTAAAAATTCAAGAAGCTCAGGGGCACCTGGGTGGCTCAGTAGGTTAAGCATCTGCCTTCAGCTCAGGCTCCTGGGATCCAGCCCCGCATCAGGCTCCCTGCTCAGGGGGGAGCCTGCTTCTCCCTCTCCGGCTTCTCCTGCCTGTATGCCCCCTCCCTCCCTCTCTCTCTGTGTCAAATAAATAAAAAAAAATTTAAGAGGCTCAGCAAATCACAAGGAAGACAAAGAATACCATGCCTAAGGCCCATCATATTTAAATGTCTGAAAACCAAAGATAAAAAATAATTTTAAAAGCAGCCAGGAAACAATGACTCATTCCATACAGAGAAACAATATCAATAAATGCATGCTGACTTCACATGGGAAACAATGAGAGCCAGGCGACTGTGAGAGGACATCTCTAAAGTGCCAGAAGAAAAAAAATGTCAACCCAGAATCTTACAGCCAGTGAAAATATCCCAGTGTAATGAGGGTGAAATAAAAACATTTTCAGATAAAGAAGTCTAAGAGTTAATGACTTCAGTAGATCGACACTAAAAGAAATGTTAAAATAAGTTCTTCAGATTGAAGGCAAGTAAGATCAGACAGGAACCTGGTTCTTGAGGAAGAAATGAAGAGCAAGAAAAATGATAAATACGTGGGGAAAAATGGAAGACAATTTTTCCTCTTAATATGTTTAAAATACACATGACTGTTTAAAGATATAAGTGATAGCTTGATGATAAATCAGCCTCAAAAATAGTTTCTCCTTTCTTATCTATACCTCCCTCCCATATTTATAGAAAAGTGTAGTACCTGTTTTAGTTTCAAAAAGAAATTTTCAGTAGTACTACGTTTGCTGAAGGGCCAGAATAATCTTTCATTAGGTGAGCAAACACGGACTTTTGTCTCTATGAGAAATCGAACAGGCTCCTGTACTTCTGTTATTACCAAATCAACAGCTGTGGTCATAAACAGCACTTTATCTAGAGAGAGAGGGGGGGGAGAAGCAAATAAAAAAATGGAAGTATCTTTGCTCATACAATTAATGTAAAAGTAATTACTTTTCTCAAAAACTTTCAAGATAGCTTAAGGTGATCCATTAATTAAATCAAAATCTAAAATAATCAGATAAATTGCTGTTTTGAAAACTTTTTCTGTATTGAGAATTCTTTGCTTGGGTAGACTCCTTGGAATTAGTGACAGCATTACATAAAAGTTTATGAAATGTTCTGTCAGACTGATCTGCAAAAGTGGCATATGGCCTCTTCATGCCACTCTCACCAACACTGGGAATTCTCAACTTTTAAAATCTTGGCTAACTTATCCATTTATCTATAGTGCTATGAGTAAAAAGAAAAAATGAAGGGGAAAAAAAAATAAATGCTCAACAGGAGGCACTAGTTAAGCAAATAATGTTACATTTTCAGGATAGAATATTATACAGCCACTAAATGGCATTCAGGAAGAGTAGGAAAAAACTTGAAAAAGGTGGTTTCTGCACAAAATATCTGAAAAGCTACATATGAAACTGGTCACAATGGTCCTCTTGGGGTGGGGCCCTGAGGACTATGGTCAATTTTTACTTTCCCCTCTATATCCATATGTGCATATGTTAAAAATAAAATTTAGAATTCTGTATATAAATAAGTACATGAATAGAAAAGGAAGCAGGGAAGTGAAAAATTGAGGAGGGAAAAATAAGTGGGGAAAAATGATACTTTGTTAATACAAGGTCAAATTTAATAATAAACTCAAAGACCTACACAAATCCTTTGGTTTCACCAGAATTAAAAAACACTGATATTTGTCAAATAAGTGGTCCTAAGGCCTGGGTATCTTTTTGGGACCAAAATTTCTGTTCATTGTATCAATAATCTGCATCACCTTTAGGAGTTTCTTCATTTACAACTTGAAAAGGTAGAGATTTTGGATTCCAGCTCCCAGTGATAACATAGGACTTTCCATCCGAACTTTTGCCCATAGATTCCTAAAGAAAATAGTAAAAACAAACATTAATGCCAAAATAAAGGAACAACAGCTAGCTCCCATTTTGCTGCCTTTAAAAAACAGGAGTCACGAAAATGTAAAAATATGAAAGAGGGTCAGATATTTTTTAAAAAGTAGAAATATATGTGAATGAGACGACTGCAAGTGTTAAAATTAAAGATGTGCCAATTATTTATGCAATTGCTCCTGGAAAATTATAAAGTAAATGCTTACAAATCATATCAAATTCTACAAATTTAGAGAAATTTACCACCTGAATCTATGCTGAATTCTTCTGTCAAGTGCATAATTATCACATAAATTTTAGTTTTGAAAATAAAGATTTTCACATAATAGCAACAATACTAATACCACCTACTTTTAAAAAACTCATGATAGTTTGTAAACACTTCCCTCACAAACTCTCTCTTTGATTCCAACTTCAACCTTAAATTATAAACAAGGATTATTCACCATTATACAGTGAAGAAACCGAGGCTGAGACTAAATAGGTTTAGGGTCAGACTAGTAAATATCAAGTCAGAAATAAGGAAATTCTTTATCTTTGTTTATTGCTATTATAGCTCACAAGAACACCTTCACAAAAGTGCTTTACCATCAGATTCAAGTGAGATAAAGTGAAACCTTTATCAAGGAAATAGTGTATAACCTTAAAAAGAAAAGCAATCCTTACCAAATCTAACAAGTGCATGTCACTATTTCGTACATCTTTTCCTGGGCTAAGGAGAAGACCAAAACACCTGCAAAGAAAGAACAGGCATAAATTTGGAAGAAAGATAACAGAAAAAAGACGTGTAAACTAGGTCATTTAAAATTCTTACTGATGGATAAAGGACACATTAAAATTATCAATAAATTAGCATTGCTCAAACAACCTTACTTCTTTTACTTACAGAAACAAATTCTCTTGTCTTTTATTATCACATAGTTGAAGGCAGCATATTAGCTGATGATTTATGGGAGCTAATTCAAAGTGAACTAAGTATTCACTTCAATAACCAAAAGAATTCCCCAGAGGACAAAATTTTTGCAAATATATTTTTGAATATAGTATATGGTTACTCCACTGGATTGATAAAAATGAGAATTTATATTTAAGCTGAATTTACTAAAAATGTTTACCTTTCAATGGCCAGTTCTTTATTAGTTGTTTGTTGCACATAGATGACAATCTTCTTATCAGTTCCTTGGCGAAGTTTAAAGCACTGTCTGTCCTTCTCTTTAGGAACTGCACTGTAGAACAACATGTTTCATTAATTTTGCAAAGTATTTTCTTGTGACATATACTAGAAACAACCTCTCTTGAATCTAGGGTTCTTTTGTATGCCTGGTTTTCAAGTCATCACAGAAATTTAAAAATCATCATCTACCTCTTGATGTGAAAATATTATCACTACTGTATGTAATCCACTAAACAATTTATAAGAGCTAGAAAAAACTCATATGCTCCCTAAAATGTGATATAATTTAATTTTCTGTTGTTGTGAAATTAAGTTAGATATCTGTAAAGCACTTAGCATGGCATCTAGCACATAAGCACTCAAAAAAACATTAGTTTTCTTTCCTTTCAATTTAGTCACTTTTTTTTTTTACAAATATTTATTGCCTTATTTGTTTAAATATGTAATAAAGAAAAAATACTTAATCATACATCCTTTGAATTCCAAAAAAGGTACCTTCAAAAAATAATAGAGATAAGGAAAATAAGGCCAACAGTAAGCTGTTGCTTAATGCTTCCCTTAAGCAGTGATAACCTTCTTATTCACATGTGCAGTAACTATAAAAATAATACTAATGATATACTTAAACATCACCTTAAGAAAAAAGTTGAAAATATTCTTAAAATCAGAGTTTACCAAAATAATCCCCTACTCTCCCACACACCACTTTCTCTGGCTCCTTTGTTCTCAAAAGCAAACATCTGCCAATGGCAATCAGCCAACATGCAGCAAATACAAATTATGTCTTCATACTGTACAACTTTAAAATAATGGTAGCAAAACCATTAAAAGATACTATAAAAGACTACATGAGAGTTCTAGGTACCTACTCAAACTAAAAAGTGGCTCTGAAAAATTAAATTAGTTTTCTGTTTTTTGTTTTTTTAAAAAAATAAAATTAGTTTGAAGACCATCTGTACTTATAGAGTAACCAATTCAAAAACACTCTATGAAACTAAGATAAGAAAATCAAAGAGTCAGGGTGCCTGGCTGGCTCAGTTAGTGGAGCATGTGACTCTTGATCTCAGGGTTGTAAGTTCGAGCCCCATGTTGGGTACAGAGATTACTTTAAAATAAAATCTTAAAAAAAAAAGAGAGAGAGAAAAGAAAAGAAAACCAAAGAATCTTAGCAAAGGAGTCTGGAAATGACAAACATTCGCAAAGAAAACTTCTGCAAACCAAACTTAAATATTTATAACTGACAGAATTTTCACCTATAAGGATATAGACAGGTCTCAATTTTCAACTGGTAACAGATACACTAGTCTTTATGTTCCGCGGATGCTGACACAGAAATAAATATAATCCCATCTCTTAGCAGTATTTAAAACAACAACAGATATACAGTTCTCTCTGGTGTCCTAATGCTGAAGTACAAGGAAAAGCCACATTAACAGGAAGTAGAGTGGAGACTGTAAGCAGTGAAGTTCACTTCACTGCTGTCAGGGAGTTTAGATTATATTTCTAGTCTTGTCATTGTATCATTGAATAGATCCACCCCAATAATTTTCCATTGACTTCCTACTATACAAATTACAATACTGAGATCCAGGCTTAACATCCCTGGGCTTCTTTACCTATAAAACAAGTATCAAATACCTAGCATACCTAATAGAGTTATATGGTAGAATAAATAAGACAAAAAAGTGCTTTGAATGGTATAAATGAAAATGCTCCACCTTCCTAAGGGCTAAATTGAAAGTAGGTTTCTAACATTAATAATGTAAGAATTATACTTTTTCAAGGATGAAAAGAAGAGCATTAATTCTTGTCACAACACTTTGTATTTACGTTAGAGTAAAACCACAATCTATCTTGTGCTATGGTTACTTACATATACCTGTATTTTTTGGATAGGTGCTAAATCATATGGTACATCACTGTATCATGTTCTTAATGAAATACAACAAACATACAACATTATATTAATTTGAGGTGAATAACAATGCTTTGACATTTGTATATATTGTGAAATGCATATTTTAATTATTCTGGTGAACATTTAATTTCCACTTTTTAATTTTGTTATTATAAACAGTATTAAAGGGGAACATCCATCTTGATAATTCTTTAAGTACCTCGATGATGTTTCTGCAAAATAAATTCCTGGACATATTACAGAATCACTGGAAAAAAACAACTGCATTTGGCCAGTTCAAATTTGATAAAGAGAGGCTTACTTTTCAGAAAGTTCATCACTATAAAAAGGGCACAAAACACTATTTTCTACTATAAACTACAAATTCAATAAAACCATGTAACAAAAAAAGAACAAAGCCCTGACAAATGTGAAAAGCAAAATGACCATCTAGGGATTTTCTGTATAGCATTTCCTTGGTATGAAGGTGAACAGAACAGGGATGTTTGTGATTACGATCATTCTACCTTGAACATGCCTGAGTTCAGAAGCAAGAGAACTAGTTCTAGTGCTTCTGAGAGATCTTAGACATCGTTCCTATTTGTAATTGAAATTTATAAACGGGATCTACATAAATTTGTTTACTAAAGGGGAAAAATGCAGTTTAAAGAAACTTTTGCTCCTTAAAAAGGAAAAAAATTCTTACAAACTTTACAGATTATAATTTCCACTTCCTGGGGCAGGCATACATACTGTGGGAACCAGCACATCCCAACAGTTGCTGTGAGAACAGAAATACAGCTGATGAGAGGGCACAGACATAGTGTCTAATACTTCAGTGCACAAATCAAAGCTGAAGCTGCATTGTACATGAAATCGGCCACCAGATGGCATGAGAATTCCAAAAGTTTTTGCAGGGAGACCAAGAGTTCTCAGTTGTTCAAATAAATAAACCAGTCATCATTCTGCTAATATGAAAGGAAAATAGTAGAAATCACCCATATTTTAATGCTATTTTATTTTACCCATTTTATGAGGTAATCATGAAGGAAACTTTGAATATGCAACTGTCAATTATGATCCAAGAAGCACCTAATGTGTGATATGGGTTAAAAACAAAACAAAAAAACCAATCATCTTGTGACCGTAGTATTTTAACGTTAGAAACACTTTAAGAGTTTAGCCAGCTTATTTTCTAAGTAAGGGAACTACTGCCAGGAAATATAAAGAAACTTGGAAAAGTTCACAGTGTTAATAGCAGCAATAATTAACTAAATCTAAGTCTTTATTTCTATTCTAGGGTTCTTTCCACTACTCAAAAGAAGTACCATTTTACTTAAAAGCCCAAACCAGTTATTTCTGACCCTATATGCAAGGTTAAGACTTCAGACACAGACCTCATTTCTCCTCATCCCCAATGTGTTCAGATAAACTATAATGGAAAACCTGATGTCAACAGCCTTAAGATCTTTAGATTATTAAAACAAATTAACCAGCTACAAATCCAGCGGGCTTAGCTTCTGTCATATTTCATATCAGCAGTCGGCCAGTTACTTTGAGTCTAGAAGAACAAAGTAACGTGACATATTTCCCCACACGAAAGAATTTAATAGCTTTAAAATTCTTCAAATCTTGCCTCTTGAAGAGAGAAATTAAGAAAACAGCGCCATTTACAACTGCACCAGGAACAGTAAAATACCAAAGCAGTGAAAGACCTATGCTCTGAAGATAACACAAATAAACAAAGATATTCCATGCTCATGGATTGAGAGAACATGTCCATATTACCCAAAGCAATCTACAGATTTAATGCAATCTCTATCAAAATACCAACAGCATTTTTCACAGAACTACAACAAATAATCCTAAAATTTGTACGGCATCACAAAAAACTCTAAATTAGCCAAAGCAATCTCAAAAAAGGAGAACAAAAGTGAAGGTATCAAAATCATGGATTTCAAAATGTATGACAAAGCTGCTGTAAGCAAAACAGTATGGTACTGGCACAAAAACAGGCACATAGATCAATGGAAAAGAATAGAGAGCCCAGAAATAAACCCATAATTATATGTCAATTAACCTTGGACAAGGAGTAATGAATATACAATGGGAAAAAGACCATCTCTTCAACAAATGGTGTTGGGAAAACTGGACAGCAACATTCAAAACAATGAAACTGGACCACCTTCTTAAACCATACACAAAAATAAACTCAAAATAGATTAAAGACCTAAATGTGAGACCTGAAACCGTAAAAATCCTAGAAGAGAGCACAGGTAGTAACTTCTCTGACACTGGTCATAGCAATATTTTTCTAGATATGTCCCCTAAGGCAAGGGAAACAAAAGCAAAAATAAACTATTGTGATTACATCAAAATAAAAAGCTTCTGCACAGTAAAGGAAACAATCAACAAAACTAAAAGCCAACCTTCTGAACTGGAGAAGATATCTGCAAATGATATATCCAATAAAGGGTTTGTATCCAAAGTATATAAAGAAATTATACAGGATGCCTGGGTGGCTCAGTCGGTGAAGCACCTGCCTTCGGCTCAGGTCATGATCCCAGGGTCCTGGGATTGAGTCCCACATCGGGCTCCCTCCTCGGTGGGGGGGCCTGCTTCTCCCTCTGCCTGCTGCTGCTCCTGCTTGTGTGCTCGCTCTCTGACAAATTAAATAAAATCTTAAAAAAAAAAAAAAAAACTTACACAACACCCAAAAAACAAATAATCCAATTTAAAAAAGGACAGAAAACATGAAAAGACATTTCTTCAAAGATGACATACAGATGGCCAACAGACACATGAAAAGATAGATGCTCAACATCACTCATCATTGGGGAAATGCAAATCAAAACCACAATAAGATACCACCTCACACCTGTCAGAATGGCTAGTATCAAAAAAGACAAGAAATAACAACAAGTGTTGGTGAGGATGTGGAGAAAAAGGAACCCTGGTGCACTACTGGGGGTAATGCAAACTGGTGCAGCCACTGTGGAAAATAGAACTACCTTATGATCAAGTAATTTCCCTACTGGGTATTTACCCAAAGAATATGAAAACATTAATTCCAAAAGATACATGCACCCCTATGTCTACTGCAGCATTATTTAAATAGCCCAATCAGGAAAGCAGCCCAAGTGCCCATCAGTAGATGAATGGATAAAGAAGATGTGGGGTGTGTGTGTATACACACAAATGCAATGCATACCATGGAATATTACTTAGCCATAAAAAAAATATAAAAAAACGAAAAGAAAGAAATCAGCTTTTTTCTGACTGACTTATTTCACTTAGCATTATAACCTCATCCATGCTATTGCAAATGACAAGATTTCATTCTTTTTTTTTTTTTTTTATTTGAGAGAGAGAGAGAGAGTGAGAGAGAGAACGCAAGGGTAGGGTTAGAGGGAGAAGCAGACTCCCCGCCGAGCAGGGAGCCCGATGTGGGACTCGATCCCGGGACTCCGGGATCACGACCCAAGCCAAAGGCAGTCGCTCAACCAACTGAGCCACCCAGGCGCCCAATTTCATTCTTTTTTATGGCTGAGTAATATTCCATTGTATATATCACATCTTCTTTATCCATTCATCTATTGATGGACACTTGGGCTGCTTCCATAATTACAGAAAGACAAATACCATATGATTTCACTTACACATGGAATTTAAGAAACAAAAGGAACAAAGGAAAAAAGAGACAACCCAAAAATCAGACTCTTAACTATACAGAACAAACTGATGGTTACCAGAGGGAGGGAGGTCAGTGGGATGGGTAAATTGGTGATGGGGATTAAGAAACCACTTATTGTGATGAGTGCTGAGTAGTATATAGTTTTTAAATCTCTGTATTATGTACCTGAAACTAATATAACACTGCATGTTAATTATACTGAAATTAAAATTTTAAAAAAATTAAATAAAAAAAATCTTTCCTCTGCAAATTTGCCTATTTCCTTTTCTTTATCATTTATAATATAAAAAAACTCTACCTATAAAAGCAATCATTTTATACATGAAAGTTATATAATGTGACCCAGAGTTTCCCTTGAACCACAGATACAGCATGTTAATACAAAGTTGAAAAAAAAAAAAAAAAACAGAATAAAATACCCTACCTAAAGTAACCTTTACCATCATCTTCTTTTATTTCTAAAGACACAGAGAAGGTAAAGATGTCACTGTCAGGAGTTTGGGGTGCAGCAGTTGCTGAAAGTGGGGTCTGCTTGGCGGAACGGCGGAAGGCAGTGGCAAAACTGTAAAGTATCCGGCTTACCTACAACAGACAAGTTAGAAAATGGGCTGTTACCAGAAAAAATAAAATACCTTTATTAAGGCTGAAGGTTACCTATTTTGTGTGTGTGTTGGGGGTGGGGGATAATTCATCTTCCCCCATTGATTTCTTTTGGTAAATAATTTGTTAGGCCTAGAAAGCAAGCAACACTAAAAATGGCCAGAGAAGGGGTTTTAAAAAAGAAATGGTTATAAACACAAGAAATCCGACTGAAAAATAATTTCCAAAATTGTTAGGAACAATCTGAATATATTTATTATAAATTAAAAAAAAAAAATCCTACAGGATTAGCTTTAAAAGAACAGTTTGGAAATGTGTCACTCCTGAAACCAAGATGCCTATATCAAGAAGCAGTCTTAGTCTCTGACACTCTTAGCAACAAGGTTCTGGTTACCCAAACTTCTAGTTTCTTTATATTTCAGCCCATCAGGCTGGAATGAATAAAACAGCAAAGAATTTCATTTGGCTTATTAAGTGACCATAATAAATACTGCAATTAACTTCAACACAGTGAGGGTACAGGTGAAGTTTCATTTACAGACACTTTTTCTGGTGAGGACTTACAGCTTCTTGTATTTCGCACCGGAAGACGTGTATTCTGAAGAGCTCTGCATTGTAATGACTTTCAGTGAAAGCAAAACAGTCACTCTCGGGAGTTCCGTCATGCCCTCTGACACAGAACAGGATTTTGTAGATAGGGTAGTTTGCTATTTCAGTGTTTGTCTGAGGATCTAAGAGTCTGTTCAGGGAAAAAAGTTACGAAGAGCTTAGAGAGATTATGGACTATTTTCACTATATCCATATTATGATTCGAGACTCATCTTTCTAGCAAGATCATATAAACCACTTTTGGTGTGCTAATCATATTAATCTTAAGTTTTTTTGTTTTTGTTTTTTTTAATTTATTTGACAGAGAGAGCGAGAGTGGGAACACAAGCAGGGGGAGTGGGAGAGGGAGAAGCAGGCTTCCTGCCGAGCTGGGAGCCTGATGCGGGGCTTGATCCCAGGACACTGGGAACATGACCTGAGCCGAAGGCAGACGCTTAATGACTGAGCCACCCAGGCGTCCCAATCTTAATAAATAAGTCATATGTGGAGGCGCCTGGGTGGCTCAGTCGTTAAGCGTCTACCTTTGGCTCAGGTCATGATCTCAGGGTCCTGGGATCGAGCCCCGCATCAGGCTCCCTGCTCAGCAAGAGGCCTGCTTCTCCCTCTCCCACTCCCCCTGCTTGTGTTCCCTCTCTCACTGTGTCTCTGTCAAATAAATAAATAAAATCTTCTTAAAAAAAGTCATATGTGGATTCCTGAAGTTATTAATTACATAATTCCATGGTACGAAAACCTACATAATCTTATGTTTTAAGGAGGCAAGCAGAAAGACAAAGAATAAGTACACAGGTTTCCTATATAGTCTGTACCTAAATAAAGACTAGATCAATGGGTAAATTAGACTACCAAAATGATCATTAAAGCTGTGTTTCTCATTACCTCCTAAAAAATGACCTAATGCTTTATTATTTAAGAAAATAAAAAACTGATGTGCTTTCTCAGAGTGAAACATATTCTTCTGATTCATGGCAAATAAGAGTGTACAAAATGTTAACACCTAAAAAAAGATAATCACTAAAATCAAATGATGCCATTCACTGAAAATCAAAGGTGTGTCATTCATTCAAAAATGTATTGGTTCAACAAATACTTACATGATACCTACAATATTTCAGGTTATATTCTGGACACTGAAGACACAAATATGAAAGTAATGAAAAGAAACTGCAATTTCAACACTAAATGGGCAGGGCCATTAATGAGGAAAGCCCAGGGGTCCCTGTGCATAATGGAAATACACAGGAAGGGGACCTAATTCACATTCAAAGGCACTTTGATGAAAACTCTGGAAATATGGGCAAGAGAAACTGGTTTTTGTATGTCTACAGAATTAAAATGTATCAGAACAAAGTATAACTTCAGTTGGGCAATAACTACTAAGAAGGACATAGAAATGAGCACTAAATAAATTTTATGAGAAGTTTCACATTAATAGGGGCACCTGGGTTGCTCAGTCTATTAAGCGTCCGACTCTTGATTTTGGCTCAGGTCATGATCTCAGAGTCCTGGGATCAAGCCCTGCATCAGGCTCCATGCTCAGTGGGGAGTCTACTTGAGCATTCTCTCCCCCTCTTCCTCTGCCCCTCCCCCCACTCGTGTGTGCATGCTCTCTCTAAAATAAATAAATCTTTTAAAAAATGCTGATTCTGATATGTCAATATTATTATTATTGATTCTAATATGTTCTGTTAGATTCAATATGAAACTTCATATTGAACTACTGTGTCAAGCTAGCATCTGTACTGGTGGAACAGGGAAAATATAAATTGTCAGGCATACTTTCAGGTCAACATATTTTCAATATGTTATCTCCAAAACATTTAAATTTTAATGTACCACACACAACCAGGGTGGGGAAGAATATAAAAAACTGTTCAAATGAGTGACTAATTTTCATATGGGTCACAATCCTTGAAGACATAAGTGCCAGGTGAATTAAACATTACATGAATGAAATAATTATGTATTTTGTTCACTACCGCTTCTTTCTAAATCTATAGGTCAGAAATCTGATCTGAACATTTCAAGAAACTGGTCTTACCTCACAGTTCCTTCAGATACATTCGGCACTGACAGGGTTACATCTAGTGAAATCTGACACTGGCTTCTTAAGATGGACATCATCCTTAAGGCTTCCACTTCACTCCTGGGAGCATTTACTGAGGCACAGCCTAAATAAGTTAGTTTGCTAAAAACTACACTGTCCTCATCAGCAGCTGGTGTGAAAGGACTTGACCCTTCAGAATCTGAAAGAAATGGTAATGGAGGGTTACTTTCATTTTAGTATTTTGTTGACATGAATACCAAGTAAAAACCTAAAAGTTACACTTAGGTCTACAATTAAGAACTAATGAGATAATATGTCATTGCCCCAGAAGAACTGCCCATTAAAGCCAGAAATTTCACATTAAAACTCTGTCACTAACACCAAAATTTTTAGGGATTGCTTTACTGTCAATCCCAAATCTAAAATGTGATCTGAGGTTAGATCTGATTTACATTTTTGCCTCTTCTAATTTGTTTTGACTTTATAATTTACATTTAGGTCAAAAATATATTTAGTATTTTGCCACTGTGAAAAATCCTATCTCTGTCTTCTTCCTGATCTGTATTGCTTTATTTCTCTCACTCATCATCTTAGCCACTTAACGTTCTCCCAATACCCCTGGTTTCCCTTTCCCAATAAAGCTGCATGGTTTTAACACTCTACTTTTCCCAACGAGCCTTTATAATTCCCCTATTCCTCCTCTTCTGTGGTGCCTTTCGACTTACTTTTAAAAAACCTGGCAACTACTCCCACAGAGCTATCTATACAGGCCTGCAGCAAATATCTCTTCCCCTAGCATTATTCCTCCACATCTCCAACACTGTACTCAAATTCCTTCTTTCTTGGAAAATCTTGAAACATTCTGAAATAAGACTTCCTCAATGTCATTTAACTGCTGTTATCTCTTTCTTTGATATCAATGACATACATTTAAAGGGAAATGAGAATGGTACATATACCTACCCTCCTCACATCCTCCTCAATCTAGAATCTGAACATTCTAGAAAACACAGATAATGGTTTTTGCTTGCTCTGAATCAAACCTAGTACAGGGTAGGCACTCACATATTAAAAACAATAACCTGCAGTTAAGCAAGCAATGCAGCAGTCCTAACCTCCTTGTCCAGGTTTCACTGGCAAGCTCATCTCTGGTTTTTTGAGCCCTACTAACGGCACAGGGTTAATGGTGGACGAAGCTGAGAGTTGGTCAGAAAGAGGTCCATCTCCTTCACCATCCAGTTGTGACCTTTCCACAGGTTCCTTGTCCCCTGGCTGGTCGTCCATTGGAGGATCCATCAGCACATCTGCTAGCTCTTTTTGCAGCTGCTGCTCACTTCCATTCCCTATAATCTAAGGGTCACAAATACATGCAATCAGCAAAGTGAGAAAGAAAGGCCAGTACTAATTCAAATGGGTCCGTATTCTAGAGAAAATCGTCAGCATTTCTTTTGATACAAAGATATCTTCTGAATGTTTTTTAAAAACAGAATAAATCAGGATCTGCAATAAATAAGAGCTGCAGCTGCTCTCTTAATTCTTAGTTTTTCATGGAAAAAGTGTATAGTGAATTTGAGACTATTGCCCCAAAATATATGCGACAGTGTTCCTGAAACTTTTCTACAGTGGCCTCAACTAACAATTAAAATATCTGTAATCTTACTTGTCTGGTGAGAAATAATATGTTAAGAGGAGTATCTTTAGGGGCTTCTCTAATCTTTAAGAAACAGGGAAACAGACTGATTAGGTAATAAATTTTCACATGTATTTTACCACTCCTACTATAAGTCAGTCTCTTGTAATTCTAAGGGAGACTCCTCTGCTATGAACAGTTTCTTAAAGTTCTGAGGCACCTGAATAAGGCTGGTATGTATAAAATGGCCTGAGGAGAAGCATTCCATTTCAGTAATGTCAAGTGTTTTTCTAGAGTCATGATGGTTTATTATTAGTTGCTCAATAAGGAAGTAAACAAGTGCAAAATCAAGTGAAGACTGACCAATGCTAAGGAAAACCACAAGTGACAAAACCCAGTATTGTCACTAAATGCTTATTCAAGAAACACTAAAAAAAATTTAACAAAACAATTTAGAAAAAGTCATGATCAAGAAAGGGGGCTGATTTAGGAGGCTTTCTGAAGACTAAAACCTGACAAAAAGTTAAAACAGGTGGGGCTAGGAGACTGTTAAAGAGAATGAGGTCTTTCTGGTCAAAAAAACATAGAAGTTAGAAGCAAAATTCCAATAATAACAGACATACCTCTGGACTACCAAAGAACTCAGTTCAAACATTTTTTTATAACTTTATAAGCTTCAAGTTCCTTTGGCTGTAAATTATAATTGAGAAACAGTCTCAAGTCTTTTTTTGCTGACATTTTCTCAACGAAATCTAACATGTCAGCTACTCTTGCCTTGGAAATAAGGGCCACACAGGTGTTCAGCCTTGTGGCTTCAGTGACAATGTCTATTTCTCTGAACTTCATTTTATGTTTACAGTTACTGCTAATGGAACTACAAGTGGGTCAAGTAATTTTAATTGTTTGTTACGCCTGATCCTACACATCCATGAATGAAAATTTCTTCTTTCAGAAGTTCTACTTTCAGAAGTTTTTTAAGCCATCTAAAAAACAAACCACAGCTTAGTTCTAATTACCCTTCATTCTTTCAGAACTTGAGAGCAATTACTCCATCACCTGCAGTAAACAAAAGATAGTCTAATTGAACCTAAACTGTTTTCCAAGGGGAAAAAGAACGTAAGTAGGATAGTTACAGCTTCCTGAACACAAATGGAAAAAAAATATTAGACTCCATGTTTGTGTAATTAGTAATTATAACTGGGGAGACTATCACCAAAAGAGCAAACTAAATCAAAGAGAAGACAATATATTTTACATGTTACAAAGTACTGTTTTGTTCTTTGGTTTATAGGGTAATTAAGCTCAAGTTTTCTGTTGGGTAGGCTGCCTACATTTTCATATATTCATCAATAAAAATACACCTAAGCCTGAAAGAAAACATGTTTATATGCTTGTATTTTGTGTTTATACATGTTTATCTTGCATTCTTTTTTTTTTTTTTAAAGATTTTATTTATTTATTTGAGACAGAGAGAATGAGAGACAGAGAGCATGAGAGGGAGGAGGGTCAGAGGGAGAAGCAGACTCCCTGCCGAGCAGGGAGCCCGATGCAGGACTCGATCCCGGGACTCCAGGATCATGACCTGAGCCGAAGGCAGTCACTTAACCAATTGAGCCACCCAGGCGCCCTTATCTTGCATTCTTCTTTCGTTTATAAAGTCTATAAACATCAGAGCTGCCTTCTATTTCCTCAACTCTTCCTTAAAGACTAGGAAAAAGAAATGTATACACACAAATATGCTGATTTTTAAAAGCTGTTTAAAGACAGCAATGCAACATATGCTTTGGATGATTAGGGTCAATACAGTACTCAACAATTATGTTAGATTATTTGTGAACCTTCAATCTAATTTCAAAATTATTATCTGTGACATTATAATATACATACTTAAACCAGTTAAGTTTTTTTCGTTGTTTTTGTTTTATTTAAAAATATTTCTTTTATTAAGTAATCTCTGTGCCCAACATGGGGCTCGAACTCACGACCCTGATATCAAGAACTGTATGCTTGATTGACTTAGCTAGCCAGGCACCCTGTTTGTTTTTTAAAGATCTTATTTATTTATTTGAGAGAGAGAGAGTGAGTGAGAGAGAGATCATGAGCAGGGGGTAAATGGAGAGGGAGAAGCAGACTCCCCACTGAATACGGAGCCTGATGTGGGACTCGATCCCAGGACCCTGGGATCATGGCCCGAGCCAATGGTAGACGTTTAACCAACTGAGCCACCCAGGCGCTCATCTGTTGTTCTCTTTTTAAAGACAGTTTTCCCTAGGCTTATCTAGGAAACATTCAGCAATGCCTTTCAGGGTTCTCAAACTTTGGCATGCATCAGAATCACCTGGAGAACTTTTAAGACGCAAACTGATGGGCCCCAACTGAATTCCAATTCAGTAAGTCTGGGTGGACCTGATAATCTGCATTCTTAAAAAGTTTCCAGGAGATGGTGATACTGCTAGTCTGGGGACCATGCTCTAAGAACTAACTTCAGGTTAATGGTTTCTTTTTTTTTTAATGTTCATGGCAGCTTTATTCCAGGTATTGATCTTGGGGAATGGATACACGGACTGTGGTACATTTAACAAATGGAGTGTTGCTCAACAACAAAAAGGAACAAATTCGTGACACAAGCAACACCATGGGTGAATCTCTAAAACATCCTGCGTGAGAGAAGCCTTGCGTAATGCAGCATGCACCATATGGTTCCAACTCTATGAAGTTCTAGAACAGGCAAAACTAATCCATGGTAGAAAAAATCATAGTAGTAGCTGTCTCTGCAGTTGGGTAAGAGGGCAGATTGAGAAGGAGCATGAGACATTTTGGGATAATAGTAATGTCATTTTGATCAGAGTCTCCATTAAACAATTGTGCACATTTGTCAAAACTTGGAGAATGTTTGCCTAAAATGTGCATATATCATTGTGCGTACCTAAAAAAATAGCTGTAAATAAAATGAAACTCTACTTAATGAAATGCATGTTGAAGTATTTAGGGGGAAGTGTTCTTAGCCATGACTACACAGCATAATAGCAAATATTACCAGGAAGCATGTTAAAATTCAAATATGTGCTCCTCCCTCTGTCCCCTCATGTCCCAACCTAACAAGTAAATCAGTCTCAGAGGTAGAGCCTGGGCATAGGCATTTTGAAGAACCTCCACAGGTGATTTACAAAATAGTTGGCAGGCCAGATTAGGCCAGCAGACTGTAGTTTATTGACTCCTGGTATTGATGAATAGCTTAAACAAACTAACAACTACTTACCGCTATACTTCGTGTTGTAACAGAAAATAAACCCACTATTAGCAGGGTTTTCTGTTCCCTGATGCCAACAGCTTTCTTAACAGATAACACAATCAACTCTAAAATAACACACTGCAATATTAGTCAAAGGGTAGACAAACAGATCAATGGAACAAAACAGAATCCAGAAATAGACTGACACATATATGGCCAATTGGTTTCAATAAAGTTGAGAAGATAATTTAATGGAGAAAGAGAATAAAAGAAATGGGACTAGAACAATTAACTTGACATCCATACCTATGCAAAAACATGAAGCTCAGCCAATACTTCACATCACATACAAAAATTAATGCAAAATGGATCACAGGTCTAAATGTAAATCCTGAAGCTATAAAACTTACAGAACAAAGGAGAAAATCTACGAAAATCCTGGAACACAGAGATTTTTAGTGACACAAAAAGTAGCATAAAAGAAAAAAAAATGATAGGGGCGCCTGGGTGGCACAGCCCATTAAGCATCCGACTCCTGGTTCTGACTCAGGTCATGATCTCAGGGTCGTGAGATTGAGCCCCTGCTTCAGGCTCTGCACTCAGCATGGAGTCTGCTTGAGACTCTCTCTCCCTCTCCCCCGGCCCCTTTCCCCTACGCTCTTGCTCTCTCTCTAAAATAAAAATAAATTTTTTTAAAAAATGATAAAATGTGCTTTATCAAAACTAGAAACTTCTGCTCAAAAGACACTTCAGAGAATGAAAACATAAGCCACAGACTTGGAGAATATGTATCTGATGAAGGATTTATATCCAGAATGTCCTATAACTCAATAAGGAAACAAGCAACCCAATTTAAAAAATGGGCATTTCACCAAAGGTATGGTTAACTAATAAGCACGTGAGAGAAACTCAATTCATTAGCCATCAGAGAAACTGAAACCGCCCTAGGATGATATACCTATAAGATTGGCTAAAATTAAAATCAAAACAGTGCTAACAATACCAAGGATTGGCAAAGACACATCATAACTGAAAAACTCTCACACATTGCTGGTGGGAATGCAAAATGGTAGACTCACTTCAGCTGTTTTTTTGTAAATTTTATAGTTAAATATACACTTACCATATGACTCAGTCCTAGGTTTAATTTTCTTGGGTAAATATTTACCCAAGAAAATTAAAACATACGTCCTGTCTGTGAATGTTTATAGCAGTATTATTCATGATCACCAAAACTGAATATAAATATTTATCAACTGCTTAGTGGATAAACAAACTTCCATATATCTATACAATGGAATACTACTCAGCAATAAAAAGGAATGATTAATACATGCAATAGCATAGATTATTCCAAGTAAAATAAGCCAGACATAAAAGGCTACACCATACTGTAAGATTACATTTATATGACATTCTGGAAAAGCACAACTTCAGGGACAGAAATCAGATCATTGGTTGCCAGGGGCTGGGAAAGAGATAAGAGGATTGACGAAAAAGAAGCACAAAGGAATTTTCTGGAGTGATAAAAATATTCTGCATCTTAATTGTGGTGATGGTGGTTATTATGTAAGAGTTTGCACTCACTAAAGCTTATAGGACGGTACACCTAAAAGGGCTGCATGTTACTGTGTGTAAATTTTACCTCAATAAACTTAAAATAGGGGATATTCATGGTGGCGAAGGCTACGCATATGTGAAAGGAGCAGGGGTTAAATGAGAAATCTCTGTACCTTCTTTTCAATTTTGCTATGAACCTAAAACTGCTCTAAAAAATAGTCTATTTTTTAAAAAATAGAAAAAAAACATGGTTCCTCTGAAAGATGCAATTTGAGAACACACTTCATTTTTTTCATCCGTGGTTTTGTTTTTGATAATAACCTCATTTTACAGACTCTCCTGGGCCCACCTCATCTGCTGCCAAGATACACAAACAATCCCTAATATGTATCTACAACCCCTTCCTCAACTGTCTACTGGAGAGAAATCTTCAGCCAGATACCCCAGACTTAGTGTGTCCAACTTAAATCACTGTCTGATCCTCGTCCTGTATCCTTTTTATTTTTTTTAATGAAGCTCTATGCCCAATGTGGGGCTCGAACACGACCCCAAGATCATGCTGTACCGACTGAGCCAGCCTGGTGCCACCTCTGCTTTTTTTTTAATTAGTGAATTACACTACTATCCACTTAGTGGGCCAATGAAAGAGCAAAATCACCCTTCATTCCTCTCATTCCCACATTACTCATAAATCCTACTGATCCTTGCTCAATTGTGCATTTTTTTCCTTCCTCTCTCTGCATAGGTAATACCACAGGACAGCTTATGTTCATTTTACATAAGCCTTCTAGAAAGATGGGGAGTTTCCAAGTCCTCTCTCTCTTCCTTATGACCTATCTTTCACATAGCCACTGAAATTACAGTTGCAAATCTTAGTTCTGGTCAAGCACTGTCTTATTTTTAAACCCTCCCATGTTTCCTCAATTCCCTTAAGATAAAGCCCAAATTTGTAACTATATTCTATGAGTTCTTCACAACTCTGCCCAATTTATGTTTCCATCTCTTACCAATGACATAAAATTACTCAACCTCCCCAGGACATACCATAAACTTGCAAGCATCTAGACTTTGTACAGACTGTTCCCTTCCCTAGAAAGTAATCCTTTCCTTCTTCTTTCCGTTAAGACCAAGCTTAAATTCTGTTACCTCCTCTGGGACATCTTAATCCTGCGATATGGGGTTTAATTACTCCTTCCTTAGGAGTGTTACCATCATATAAGCATACACGTTTTAGCGAACCAGAGCTTGCACCAGACTGGGCATTATTAGATGGCAGAGATTGCTTCTTTTTTTTTTAAGATTTTATTTATTTATTTGAGAGAGAGAATGAGAGACAGAGAGCATGAGAGGGAGGAGGGTCAGAGGGAGAAGCAGACTCCCTGCTGAGCAGGGAGCCCGATGCGGGATTCGATCCAGGGACTCCAGGATCATGACCTGAGCCGAAGGCAGTCGCTTAACCAACTGAGCCACCCAGGCGCCCCAGAGATTGCTTCTTAAGTTATCTTTATATTATTCCCAAAGCTTTGGATACACTTACTGCACAATATCCCTACAATACATATTTAATGAATTGAATTTTATAAATGCAAAGAATAGAAACCAAAGTAGTATTTTGACATTGGATATCCTACAGATTTTGGTTTGGTTATAAAAAATGAAATCTGAATGCTTTATTTTAGCTTTGTTCACTTACACACAAACAAAAACAAATACCATCATTTCCTATTATTCTGAGAGCCATTAAAGGTTTAACATTTATAATAAGAACACTGGGCAAGACCAATTAGCATGCTGCAAAACAATTTTATTTTGAAGTCCAACAAAGACTTCTAACTTAATTTAGCAGAAATATAAAAATAAAAAAAGCAAAGCAGATATGTACGGATAATACAACAAGGGCCATATTTAGATTTGTGTCCATCTCCATGTAAACTAAAGTAAGAGAAGGAGGGGAGAGTACTTGAAGAAACAGTCCCAAATTGAGAGAAAAAAACAGTAAATATAAAGTAGCCAATTTAGCAGCTATTGTAAACACTAACATAAATATTTGCAAGGACAGAGACTGCATGATGAATGATTTATTCATAATTCTGCTTACAAAGCAGGGTGGTAGTAAAAACTGGGGATAAGAGCTGGCTTGTGGCACATCTCCAGGGGGCACCATTCACATACAGACCATGTGAACAGCAGCCCCTTAGGGTTGGCTGTACGGAGTATAGCCTGTGGAGCTGTACTTAGTTGTCCTACTTGAGCTCCACAGTAAGACAGAGCTGAGTTTGGGACATGGCTCTGACACTAACTCTGTTGGCTCTGGGCTAATTAAATTAACCTCTGGGAGCCACAACTGCCTCATCTCTAAAATGAAGGTGTTAATGTCTATCTCACAGGACTGTCATGTCATTAGGGTTCAAGGACACAATAATAATAATATGATTACAGGACAATTACTGTTTATAATTCAGGCACCATATGTAATTTTTACAGGAATTACCTCATTTCTCACATCACAGTACCTGCCAATTAGTAAGCATCCAATAGTATCTCCTTACCCCACTTTCAGCTATTTAAAAAAAAAAAAAAAAAGATTTTATTTTTAAGTTAATTTCTACACCCAGCCCCTACACATGGGGCTCGAACTTACAACCTTGAGATTGAGTCGCATGCTCCACCAACTGAGCCAGTGAGGTGCCCCCCACTTTCAGTTATTTCTAAATAAACTCTGACCCACCTACTGGAGCTGAGGTTTGAAAAAAGCAAATAACAACTTAAAAAAAAAAAGTATTTGTTCTACTTTCCATTATCCAGAGAAAACTAAGAACACACCTACTATTTATGTGACAGACCCATTACTGGAATAACATCTGTCCTTTCTAAATATATCAAATAAAAGTAATAATTTATATGGTAGAAGTGGCTACAGGTCTATTTCCTTGAGAGCAAAACTGCATTTATAGAAGCAAGGGACAAAATGTTTCAAAGGCAACAGCCAGAGTCATTTCCTGTGTTAATTTTCTACTCCTAACTTTATAGCCCCTGTTTCCTGTCACTGCAACAATACCAGCCAGGTCCCACTTGATTTGACAGTTATACAAAGCTACTTTAGGCAGTTTGGGATCTTTTTACAGTAGAGATTTTGTCTTCAAGAAAGCATGCTTAGGAAAAAGCAGTGTGCACTTGAAAAAATAATAGACGATCAGAAAATTAAAGACAAATTTTGATGACCTACAGTTCCAACTACTTGTGTCAGACCGTAATGAAAATATAAATGACAATGGTTCAGACAGTAATTTTACTCAGCTTCAGTGTAAAAACTAAGGCATTCTGAAACAAGTATATAAAGCTCAGTTTTACCAGAAAGCAATGCACAAAATAACCAGAAGTCCCATTTGGATCCTGGAAAAGTATCCTTACTAATCTCAAATCTACTCACATACTTGGTTCTGTGATCTTTGATAAATCACTAAATTACTTTGTGCCTCATTTATAAACTGCAGCTATTCTGACTATCCATCTCTTTATCTTACTGTATGAAGGAATGACCAGAGAAACTATCTAAATTACCATTAGGAATTATTAACATTAATTTTAAAAGGGGAAGGAGAAGGAACAGCACCTTGTGAATTCATCCTAAAAAGTCAAATGAAGACAGACCCCAAGTATTTGTGACTGTGTTGCAAAGTAATGGGATTATGACTGGGTTTTACTTTTCTTATTGTCTGAATTTTCTGTATCAAGCACACATTATTTTTATAACTTCAGAAAACAAATAACAAAAAGGCTATTTGGGAGAAAAAGAAAAGAAGTACATTCAATTCTACTATATGCAATGCTCCTGACCCTAGGCCCTTTACAATTCTCTTGATCTTTCTACACATTACAGACTCACTTCTTTGAGTAGCTCTTAATCATTCTTTAAGGTTTTGCTAAATTGTTACCTATGCTTTGCTCTTCTAGGCAACAGTTAGATTGTCATATAATTCTGTTCATATCTATATTCTAGCACTTGATGAATTTTATCATGATGACATGGTTACTTATGTGTCTCCCTGCCACCACCCTGATCCCCTTAATTAAACTGTGTGTTCATGGTTCAGTTACTTTGCTGCATAAAAGATCTGCATTAGAGGACAAGATCACCTGATACTAAAAACAAGTAATATCAGCTATTTCTAAATAAACTCTGACCCACCTACTGGAGCTGAGGTTTGAAAAAAGCAAATAACAACTTAAAAAAAAAAAGTATTTGTTCTACTTTCCATTATCCAGAGAAAACTAAGAACACACCTACTATTTATGTGACAGACCCATTACTGGAATAACATCTGTCCTTTCTAAATATATCAAATAAAAGTAATAATTTATATGGTAGAAGTGGCTACAGGTCTATTTCCTTGAGAGCAAAACTGCATTTATAGAAGCAACTGAGTCAGAAGATTAGTTTAGGCAATTCTAAGTGAGAAGCAGTGACTTCTATATCAGCTATTTTAGTACGGTTTGGCAACTTCTTTCCAACTAAAATAATGTCCATTGGATTTTTCAAGAAGAAAAAGATTAAAAAAAAAAATTTAAAATCCTCTAATTGAACTTTCCAGCAAAGAAGTACTAGCTCATCAATGTACCTCCAACCAACATTTATAGAGTATCTTTGGTTAAGAACTAAGGGTGTAAGATTCCTACACCAGAGGAGTCAGGTTAAGAAAATACAACATGTTCTGAAGTTACGAAAAGTTCTCCGATTTTGATGTGAGTTGTCAAACCATTTCATGAAGAAAAATACCTGTGTTTTTTTATAACTACACCATCACATAAAGCCTTTCTATAAAGGGCTTAACTAAAGCATTGTCTTTAGTTGTCAAGAAGGCTTCTCAGACTCATCCCCCAAGCTGAGATAGGTTTCCATCCTCTCTGTTCTATAGCACCCTTTGTTAATCTCTACTGTAGCATATATCTATTAAGGCTGAAAATTAAATATAGCCACAATATCTCTACAGCTCCTCCATCAAGAGGTATAGTCTTTTTCCCTAAACCCAAGAATCTGGACTGGCCCTGTGACTTGCTTTGACCAATAAAATGTGACAGAAGTGACACCCTGTAATTTCTAAGCCTTAGCCTTAAAAGATGCATTACAGCTTCCACATCTGCCCTAGGACCACCATGCTGCTATGAAGAAGTCCAAGATTAAAGACCACACGAAAAGAAAGATTCAGCTATCCCAATCCCAATCGAGCCCAGTCACCAGTCAATGTACCAGATCAGTGAAGTTACATGAACCAAAACAAGACAAGCAAAACTACCCACTCAATGGACAAAATCATGAGAATAAATTGTTTCAAGCCACTCAATTCTGAGGTAATTTGTTACAAAGCAAAGATTAGTACACACTACTGCAACAAGAATCCTAACAACTATCACCTACCCTAAGCTATAAGCATCTTGAAGATAGGAACCATGTCCAATTCATCTCTGTTTTCATTCAGCCTTTTAAGAGCTTCTCTTTGTGATGTTTGCCAGTTTCACTGTCATCCTGATTGGGACTCACACTGTTCCTTGAAGCGGAGGATTTTTGTCTTATCACTTCTGGAACATATTCAGCTATTATCTCAAGTAACTCCTTCTCTCCCATTCTAGTCTATTTTCCAAGTAACCTCTGCAGATTCATTTGGCAGGTATTTTTCTCTTCAGCCATGTCTAATCTACTATTTAACACATCAGTTGCACCTTTAACTTCACTAGCTCTAATTTTCACTAAGTTTGCTTGGCCTTTTAAAATTTTTTGATAATTTTGTTCATTTCTAATATTTTCAAATTTTTCTTCAAATCTTCAATCATTTCAATATTTATCTTAAAGTTATAGCTAATAATTCAAATGCCCGAGTTTTGGTGAGATTTGATCCTGCTGTGGTTTGCCTGTTCTTTGCTCTTTGTAAATTTTGGATTATCTGATATTCTTTATCAGGGTAATCTGTGGTAATACCATGCAGCCTGGGTGGCAGGCATGTCCCTCCAGAGTAGTTCTGCAACTAACTCTGTCAGGTGCCCTAAAAGTATTACCAACCCAGGAATATTCAGGTAGTGTAAATTCAAACCCCAAATACCCGAAGGCAAGCCTATGGGTACAAATTCTCAACAAGATTCCCCTCTAAACCTATGTCCATGCTAAGAAGACTTAAGCTAAACATACTGAAGGTTCTAGAGGGGAGGGGGGTGGGGGATGGGTTAGCCTGGTGATGGGTATTAAAGAGGGCATGTACTGAATGAAGCACTGGGTGTTATATGCAAACAATGAAATCATGGAATACTACATCAAAAACTAACGATGTAATGTATGGTGATTAACATAATATAATAAAATTTAAAAAAGAAAAAAAGACTTAAGCTAAGTTTCCTTATTTTCTTCCTGTGATTTTAAGTTATTTTTTTCCAAGTCTATCCTTTCAATTAGGATGCATCATCCCCTGAATGTGCTATATAAGGAAATCTCAGTTCCAACATCCCTCTCTGTAAAGCCCAAAGCCTTATCTCTTACCCAATTTATCTATCAAAACCCATACCTATTGGTCATAAAGAACAGCATTCCTCCAGTACAGCCCCAGTGTTGGCTTTTACATATAGTTTTGGCTTTCAGTGTCCCTCTTTGCTTTTGCTCCTTTGGGATTTCTTTATTTTCTTAAGAATAGAGCTATGAAAGGGTGTCTGTTATATTTCGTTCAGCTCTCCTAAATATTTTGTATTGGGACATTTTTGGGTTTTCTAGGTCATCATATTTCCAAAAATGGGAGTTGTCAGCCTCAGTACTGAAAAACAGCATTTGGTAGATTACTAGCTGTCAACTGAATATTCAACAAAACACTCAATTAGAACTTCTGGCATGGAAGAATGACAGGCTTTTAAATGTATTTCCTAAATCCAATGCAATTTTAAAATCTAGTAGTGGCTGCTAAAACAAAGTTTCAAAAAGATGAGTGAGCATCACTGAGCAACAAGTTGCAATAATCCTATCATACTTTACTTTGATCTCATAGACTGAACAATAATTGTATTACTTTCTTCACTTACCAGTTCTACATGCAATAAGCCAATATACTGTAGAGATGTACTGAAAACACAGAGGAAACATTTTAAATTTGTAGAGCATATTGCTCAATTTCTTTTCAGTAAACAAGATAGATGACAGAGCAAGAATAAAAGTTCTCTGGAGGAGCCCTGAGGGTCCTTCCCATTTACCATAAATGATTCATCAAATTAGAAACAGGAAGAGTAAGTCAAACAGTACTTCAAAAATTAACAAGAAAATTTTCAAGTGAAAGAAACCCAAAAAGAGAGAAGACTGATCTATTTGGCATGTGTACTTGTTCATGCTGTCTTCCTTCCTATTATAGAAACTGTTCCTAGGCTAACCCCTCCACTCATGCAACAGGAAACCTCTCTCCCTAATCAAAGACTTGGCCCTTCTCTGGTACTAGTAATGTCCCCCTCTTTACTGAATAACTCCCATCAGTGCATTTGTATCATAAAATCTCTCACTGGAATCCCTATTCCTCTTCACCTACCATGCCATATTTTTTTTTTTTTTAGCAAAAATCCTTAAAACAGTTGTTATAGTATCACTTCTTCCTAACCTACCATTTACTACAAAACCCACACGAATGTTGCTAATGATCTCATCTCTCTCCTGAAAACAAAAAAGCAAGCAAAAACAAAAACAAAAACATCCTTCTTAAGGATCACCCAGGTCTCTCCTGTCTTTTTTCAGTCACCATCGAAAGCAACCTCTCAGCAGAATCTAACATACCTGGTTATTCCCGCTCTCTTGAAACACTTTCTTCATCTCTCTTCCAAGGCATTCCAATCTCCTAGTTTTCTTTATATCTCACTACTTATATCTTCTCAGTCTTCTCTGCTGGTTTCTCTTCATCTCCATCTCTCAATGTTGAAGTACTCCAAGAATCAGTTCTTCACTCAACTCTTCAGTTTCTATGCTCACTCTGTGGGTGATCTCATCTAATCCCATAGCTTTAAATACCATCTATATACTGTTGATGCCAGCCACAGTTGCTCCAGAAGATCAATCTCATACAGTCAACTACTTGACATCAAGAAATGGATATATAACAGTCATCTCAAATTTAGTATGTTCAACTTCTGATCCCTCTAACCCAATCCTGGTCCTAGCTCTTTCCATTTTAATAAATGGCACTACCATATACCTAACAGCTCAGGCCAAAAACTAGGAATCATCATTTATTTCTCTCTTTGTCTCAAATCCCACATATAAATTGCCCACCCCATCAGTTCTACCTTGAAAATATATCCTGAATCAGACCACGTTCATCTTCTAATCTTAAGCCCATGTTATCTCTCCCTTTAATAACTAAAACAGCCTTCCATCTGCTCTTCTTGCTATCAGGCTTGCCTCTTTATTGCCCATTCTCCATGGAGTAGGCCAGATATAACTCATGGTTTTGAGTATATTCACAGTTATGTGCAACCAACATCAAAGTCAATTTAAAATATTTTCATCACCTCAAAAAAAAAACACCAAACCACCGTATCCTGTTAGGTATCAACTCTCCTTTCCCCTAATAACTCCAGACCTAAATAAGCAACAACTAATCAATCCTCTGCCTCTAAAGATTTGACTATTCTAGACATTTCATATTAATAGAGCCATGTAATTTGTGGACTTTTGTGATTTGCCTGTTATTTAACATGTCTTTGAAGATCATCTATGTTGTAGCATGTATCAGTACTTCACTCCTTTTTATGACCAAATAATATTCCACTGTATACCACATTTATCCATTTAGTAGTTCAACATTTAGGTTGTTTAGCCTTTATTCTGTGGGTTGTCTTTCTTCCTTTGTTGCTTATGCTTTTGGTGTGGATTTCGAAGAATCCACTGCCAAATTTGAAGTTATGAAAATTTACCCCTATGTTTCTTCTAAGAGCTTTACACTTCTAGCTCTTACACTGAAGGCTGTAATGATTTTAAGCTAATTTTTGTATATGGTGTGAGGTAAGGGTACAACTTCATTCTTTTGAATGTGACTATCCAGTTGTCCCAGCACAATTTGTTGAAAAACAAAACAAAACAAAAAACCATTCCCAATTGAATGGCATTAGTAAACCTTGTCTAAATCAGCTGACCACAAAAATATGGTTCTATTTCTCAATTCTCAAATGTATTCCAGTGATTTATATACCTATCTTTATGTCAGTACTACACTGTCTTGATTACCACTGCTTCATACTAAGTTTTGAAATTACAAAGTTTGAGTCCTCCAACTTTGTTCATTTTCAAAATTATTTTGGCCTACCCAAGGTCCCTTGCAATCCAAAATGAATTTTACAATTGGCATGTAAACATCTACAAAGATGTTACCTAGGATTCTGATAGATTGCACTGAATGTGTAGATCAGTTTGAGTAATGCCACCTTAACAGTAAGTCTTCTGATGCATGAACAATGGATGAATTTCCATTTACTGAGATCTTCTTTAATGTCTTTCAACAATGTTTTACAGATTTCAAAGTATAAGATTTGCACTTTTGTTTAACTTAGCACTATTTCATTTCTTCTTTCTTTTTTTTAAGTAGACTCCCCGCCCAGTGTGGAGCCCAATGTGGGGCTTCAATGCGTGACCCTGAGATCAAAACCTGAGCTGAGATCAAGAGTTGGACACCTATCCAACTGAACCACCCAGGTGCCCCTATTTCATTCTTTTTCATGCTATCATAAATTGTTTTTTCATTGTTACTTTAAGATTGTTCATTGCAAGCATACAGAAAATTGATTTTTTTGGTATATTGATCTTATATCCTGCAATCCTGCTGAACTTAATTGTTTTAATAATTTTTTTTACATTTCATAGGGTTTTCCATATATAAATTCATGTCAACTGCAAACAGATAGTTTTTACTTCCTTCTTTCCAACCTGGATATTATATTTTTGCATGCCTAACTGCCCTGGTTGTACATTGTTGGACAGAGGTTGCAAGTGCAGACACCAGGTTTTGAGTCTGAACTTAGGGGGAAAGAATCTACTCTTTCACCAGCAAGAATGATTTTCACTGTGAGTTTTTCATAGATGCTGTTAATCAGGTTGAGAAGTTCCATTCATAGTTGATTTGTTTTCTACTTCTTCATTTTCCTAAAAAGGTGTTGGGTTTCACCATTTTTCCTGTGCCTACTGAAAATGATCATGTGGTTTTGTTTTTGGTTCCACTGATATGTTATATTACATTCACAGATTTTCAGTTGTTAAACCAAACTTACATTCTTGGGATAAATCCCACTTGATCATGGTATGTAATCCTTTTCATATACTGAATTAAGTATGCTGGTATTTTGTTGAGGACTTCCATGTCCATATTTAAGAGATACTGACATGTAGTTTTCTTGTGATGTCTCTAATTTTGGCATTGGCACAGCATCATCCTTATAGATTTAGTGATAAAATAGTCTCTCCTTTTCTATTTTTTGGGAGAGTTTGTGAGGAACTGGTATTCTGATTTAAGCATCTGGTAGAATTCAGGAATAAAGCCATCTAGGCCTGAGCTTTCTTTGTGGGTACATTTTTTATTACTAACTCAACTTCTTGTCATAGGCCTAGTCACACTAAATCTCATTAGTATTTTTCTAGAAATGTATCCATTTCAATAAATTCTCTAATTTTTTGGCATATTACTATTCCTAATAAATCTTTATAATCCTATTTAATGTAAATTTGGCAGTAATGTCCCCTCTTTCAGTTCTAATTCTAGTAATCTCTCTTTTTTTTCTTGGTCAAACTAAAGTGATGCCAATTTTGTTGATCTTTTCAAAGAACCAGGTTCTTGTTTTATTAATTTTTCTCTATTACTTTTCTATTCTGTTTCACTGATTTCTGCTCTAATCTTTTATTTCCTACTTTGGCCTGTTTTACATTTAGTTTGCTCTTCTTTTTCCAATGTCTTAAGGTGAAAGATGAGGTTACTGATTTGAGATTTTCCTTCTTTCATAATATAGTAATTTACAGGTAGAAATTTTCCCATACACATTTAAGCTCTATCCCATACTGTCTGCATGATAGATCTTTTCCCATCTTTTTATTTTAAATGTTTGTATCTGAATTTAATGTGTGTCTCCTGCCAAGGGCATAGAGCTAGATTTTTTTTTATCGACTGCTGACAGTTTTTTATTATATTGCTTAATCCATTTTGTTATTGATATAGTTCAATTTAGGTGTGCCATTTTGCTTTTTATTTTTTATGCAACTATTTTACGTTTACCATTCCTTTATTCCTTTACTGTTTTAGTATTTCGTGAATATTTTCTAATATAGCATTGACATTTCTTTAATAATATAGATATATAGATATATACACACACATACCACCTTAGTGGTTGCTGTAGAACTTGCCATGCGTATCATAATTTATTAGAATCACTTTCTAATTTATACTACCTTAATTCTAAGTAAGATACAAAAAATTATTCAAATATAGCAGTATGCCCCCCATGGTATTATTATACATATTGTATCTACATTACAAATCAACACATTTTTATAATTGTTACTTAGTTCTGTGTTTTTAAAAAAGATGAGAAAACAAACATATTTAGTTATATTAATTTTATCAATCCTGGTTCTCTTCATTGGCTCTTGTAGTTTTGAATTACCATATTAAGTCATTTACTAAGCTGTAATACAGCTCTGCTCTGACCTACCTTGTTTTTCTATGATTGGCAAATAGATTGTATTTCTGTATGTTGTAGGTACAATATATACATATTGTATGTATAATGCAAAAGAGAAAAAATGTATTCATACTGTCTTTATTATTAGTTACCCTTACTGGTGCTATGGATTAAAATTATTGTTTGGAGTCACTTGCTTTTGGCCAGAAGAACTTCTTTTAGTATTTCCTGTAAGGTGGTTCTGATAATAGTAAATTCTGTTTTTGTTTATTTCAGAATGTTTTTATTTCATCTTCAGTTTTGACTAACAGTTTTGCTAGGATTCTTGGTTGACAGTTTTTTCTTTGAGCACTTTGAATGTCATCCTATTGGCTTCAAGCTTCCACTATTTCTGCTGAGAAGTCAGCTGTAAATCTTACTGAGTTCCCCTTATAGGAAATGAATCATTTTTCTTTTGTTTCAAGATTTCCCTTGTCTTTGGTTTTCAACATTTTACTAAGATATGCCTTTTTGTGGATCTTTCTGAGTTTATCTTAGAGTATGGTGAGCTTCTTAGGTGTATTGTTTTTCAATAAATAAATGTGGGACTTTTCAGACATTATTTCTTCAAATATTTTTTCTGCTCATTTTTTCCCTCTCCTTCTGAAATATATATGAGTATGTTATTACAACTAATAACATCTCATCTCTTTCTGAGGCTTTGTTCATTGTTTTTTCTTTCTGTTCTTTGGATATTTCACTGATCTTCAAGTTTATTAATTCCTTCTTTTAGGAGTGTCTGGCTGGCTCAGTCCATAGAGCATGTGACTCTTGATCATAGGGTGGTGATTTCAAGCCCCATGTTAGGTGTGGAGCCTACTTAATAAAAAAGCAAAAATAATAAACATTGTTTAATTCTTTCTTTAAAAAAACATTTGTTTTTTTGTACATTTGATGTTTAATGTACATTTGATGTACATTATATGTCATCTTTGCACAGGGGCCATGTTAATCTTTTCTGTATTGTTCCAATTTTAGTATGTGTACTGCCAAAGCAAGCACATGTACATTCAAATGCACATAATGTAAGTGTGCACTTTGGTGAATTTTGGCATATGTATACACCACAACCACATACGTATACACCACATATCCATAATGCCCCAAACTCCTTGTGCCCCTCTGTACTCCCATTCTTCTTCCCCATCCCAACAACACACCCCCAAGCAACCACTGGACTGCTTTCTGTGATGACAGGTTTTGCATCTTCTAGAATTATATATAAATAGAATGTGCAATATGAGATTTTTTGGGGGGGCTGGTCTGTCTTCTTCCATTCAGCTTATTTTGATATTTCTTCATGATTGTGGTAATAGTTCATTTTTTAAAAGATTTTAAACACTTCTCGCATTTTATTTATGAAAAATCTGTGGGTCTTTTATTTTTTACATATTTTTCCAACTTTATTGAGACTTAATTGAAATAAAACATTGTTTAAGGTATACGTGATTTGATATGTGTATATATTGTGAAATGATTATCACAATAAGGTTAGTTAATACATCCACCAACTCACATGATTACCATTTCTGTGTATGTGGTGAGAACATTTAAGATGTATTCTTAGGTACTTTCAATCAATTACATAATATAGTATTGTCAACTATAATCCCAATGCTGTACATTAGATCCCCAAAACCTAATAATTGCACAACTGGAAATTTGTACTCTTTGACCAGCATCTCCTCATTTCTCCTACCATCACCTCCTGCCCCTGGCAACCTTCTTTTACTTTGAGTTTGGCTCAGATTCCACATATGCATTGTGGATTATGAAATATGTTGTGTTTTTGGTTGTTTCAAGATATTTTTTGATTTCCCTTTTGTTTTCTTCTTTGATTCACTGGTTGTTCATGAGTATGTTATTTAATTTCCAAATATTCGTGATTTTCACATTTTCCTCCTGTTATCCATTTCTAACTTCATACCTCTATGGTTAGAAAAGATATTTGGCATAACTTCAGTCTTCAATTTGATAAGATTTGTTTTGTGACCTAACATATGATCCATACTGGAGAATGTTCTGTGTATGCTTGAGAAGAATAAGTATTCTGTTGCTGTTGGATAGAATGTTCTATTTATGTCTGTTAGGTCCATTTGGTCTAAGGTATAGTTGAAGTCCAATGTTTCCTTATTAATGTTGTGCCTAAATGATCGATCCATTGTTTAAAATAGAGTACTAAAGTTCCTTATCATTATTGTATTGTCTATTTCTCCCTTCAGATCTGTTTCTTTTGCTTAGGTACTCTGATGCTCAATATATATATATATTTACAATTGTTACATCTTTGTGATGAATTGACCCATTTTTCATTATATTATATCCTTTGTCTTTCTTCTTATAGTTTTTAACTTAAAGTCTATTTTGTCTGATATCAATGTAGCTACCCTCGCTCTTTTGGTTTCCATTTGCATGGAATTGCTTTTCCATCTCTTCACATTGAGTCTGTGTGTGTCCTTAAGGCTGAAATGAGTCTCTAACAGGCATAGTGGGGGTCATATATTTTATCCATTTAGCACTATGTTCTTTGGAGAATAGAATTCATTTGCATTTAAAGTAATTATTGATAGGTAAGAACTTATAATGCTATTTTATTGTTTTCTCATTGTTTTAAAGTTCCCTTGTTGCTTTCTTCCTTTCTTGCTGTCTTCCTTTGTGAAATGAAATTTTCCAAAGTGGTATACCTTGATTCCCTTTTTATCTTTCATGTTATCTATTGTAGGTTTTACTTTGTGCTTACCATGAGGCTTACATAAAATATCTTACTGATATAACAGTACATTTTACATTTGTAACAACTTTAATCATATACAAATACTCCACCCTCCACCCCAACATTTTAGGGTTTTGATATAAAAATTTAACTTTTTATATTGCATATTCATTATCGCTAGTTATTTTTAATACCTTTATCTTTTAACCTTTATACTAGAATTAATTAACACACCATCATATTACAGTATTAGAGTATTATGATTTTGACTACATACTTACCTTCTTCAGTGTTTTATATCTTCATGTTTTTCATTTTACTAGCTAGTATTCTTTCATCTCAGATTGAAGAACACCCTTCAGCATTTTTAGTAAGGTTTGATGATGATTAATTCCCTTATTTGGGAATATCTTTCTCTCTCCTTCATTTCTGAAGGACAACTTTACTGAATAAAGTATTCTTGGTTGGTTTTTTCTTCAGCACTTTGAGTATATCATCCCACTCTCTTCCGGCCTGCAAGATTTCCGCTGAGAAATCTGCTAACAGACTTACAAGGATTCCCTTGTCATGTGATTTTTTTTTCTCTTGCTGCTTTCAAAACGGTCTTTTATTTTAGACAGTTTTATTATAATGTGTCTTGGAAAGAATCGCTTTGGGTTGAAATCTTGGGGAAAATTATAAATTTTATGAACTTAGATGTCCAAATCTCTCTCCAAATTTGGGAAATTCTCATTCATTAGGTCTCTAACCTTTCAACCCATTTCGCCCTCTCTTCTCCTTCTGGTATACCAATAAATGCATAGATTATTTTTATGGTATACCATGGTTCATGTAGGCTTTCTTCACGCTTTTTAATTTTTTTGTTTTCAGACTAGATAACGTTAAATAATCTGTCTTCTACTTCATAATAATTTTTTCTGCTTGATCCAGTCTGCTGTTGATGATTTCCATTGCATTTGCTTTCCTAAGGTGGTGATGACTGCTCAAGCATGTGGTTTCTCCCAATCCCACGGAATCCAGTTTCTACGCATGCTCACTGGCCATCTGCAAAGGCTCATTCTTGCCCTCAGGGGCATGCATAAGAAGGCAGTCACTGGGTATGGGTGTGTCTGAGTGAGCTGCACAGAGCTTGGTGGCAGCCATAGGCCAGCTGAAGTGATCAGTACGGGAGACAACCTCAGTGGCTCATGAGTAATTTCCTGATACAGTTCCCAAAGCAGTTAATAAAATGTGTGTTCCTTTGATATGTTCTATTCCCAGCCTTAGCTGTTGTTCTCCCAGCATGACTGTCTACCCCCAAGTCGTATAGCTCACAACGCAATATTCTGGATGGAGTGAGAAAGAAATGGGTTTTGGGAGTATCTCACACAGCTGGGGATATCCAGCACCTGCTCTCAATTTCCCACATGGAGAAAATCATGGGCAGAGAAGTCTCTATTGGCATTGAGCTGTGCTGTCTTGGGGAAAAGGTGACACAGGTAAAGTAAAACAGCTCCATTTATTGTCTTCAATAGATCCAATCTTGGATGGTTTTTCCTCCAAGTATGCTGAAACCTCTCTGATGGACCGCTGGACTCCCACAAAGGCACTCTCGTCCATGAATGATTGTCTAAATCACTGTTCTTTGAGGGTAGGATAGTAAACTTCATCCTGGAACTTCTGAAAACAACTCTCATTAATTCTTTCTTTTGCCAGTTGAAATTTACTGCTGAGCCCCTCTAGTGAATTTTCCGTTTCAGCTACTGTGCTTTTCCACTTTGGAATTTCCATTTGGTTCCTTTTTTTGTAATTTCTATCTTCTTAATGATATTCTCTATTTGATATGACTTTGTCATCACACTTTATTTTTTTAAGCATTTCTTTTAGTTCATTGAACTTAATGGCTACTTTGAAGAATCTATGTATTAAATCCAACATGCCACTCTCATAACCAGTATCTGCTGCCTGCCTTTTTTTTTTTTTAAATGACATATGGGTAATTTTTTCATGTTTCTTTGCATGTTTCACAATTTTGTGTTGGAAACTTGATATTTTAGATAGTATGTTGTCCTAATTCACAGTACTGGTCTCCCCACTCTGGGACTTGTTATTTTTTATGCTTGCTTGTTCATTTGGTAGCTAGATAGCTTATTTTCGTAAATTCTATGCCCCTAATTCCCATAGGGTTAAGCCTCCAACTTGCTCCCCTGGGGAGATTTGGCTTTGCCTACAGTCATCCTGAGAGGAGAGCAATTTTGGAAGAGTGCTTGGTCTCTTTCTCTGACCACACCTAGATGTTAAACTCCACTAAATATGGCCAACTGCTTTACAGTTTTCACCAATGAACTTCAGTATAAACTACTCCACAGAATAAACTAACCAAATAGCCATTACTTTGAAGGGAGAGTTTCAGAGGTCCATGTTTGAGATTTGTTCTGACATTAAGAGTCAGTCTCCTAGTAAGCCTATACTTAAATCTGTATGTTCAATCAATCTACCAATCTCCTCTCAAATTACCTTTCACCACAAGCTCTACTGTTTTTGAGAGTACCCTTAGGCTTGAACTTCTCTACACTCTGCTGTAGTCAGTTTCTCTGGGAAGGGATTAGGAGCTGTTTTTTTTTTAAAGATTTTATTTATTTATTTGAGACAGAGAGTATGAGAGACAGAGAGCATGAGAGGGAGGAGGGTCAGAGGGAGAAGCAGACTCCCTGCCGAGCAGGGAGCCCGATGCGGGACTCGATCCCGGGACTCCAGGATCATGACCTGAGCTGAAGGCAGTCGCTTAACCAACTGAGCCACCCAGGTGCCCCTAGGAGCTGTTTTATGACCCCCTTCTCACTACAGGGAAAATCTGTGAGCCATAGCTGTGAAGTTGGGAGATGGACAATAGCATGCTTTACTTTGAGTGACATCCCATCTTTAGAAGCTGAGTACTTAGTGGTTGTAGGTGATGTAGAAGTCTCAGGTCTTCCTGGTTTGTCTGTAGTGGTGTGGAACCACTACTTTAGAGGCTAGGGCAATTGGACTCTCTGTATTCTAAGCAGCACTGTGCCCAAAGTAGAGCCTCCATCCCAAGAATGAGGACTGGACAAAAAAAGGGAGCCCCCATCTCTGAGTCACACTTGGCTAGCAAAACGTAGCTGGAGGCAGGATGACAAATGCAATTGCCCTGCTATTTCCTAGAAGATAGCCCTCCAAGTGGGGGCGGGGGGCGGCAGTAGAAATCCTGTCTTCTTGATTGCACTGATATGGAGTTACCATCTTGCCCAGCTGGGATAGGTCCGGGAAGCAATGGGTCTTGGTGCAAATACCACAGATTCTTTACCAAATTTTAGTAAATTTCCTTGAATAAATGTTTCTTTACTTGCTATATATCCTTTAGAACATTTCCAAAGACTGTAAATGGTTGTTTTTGTTTTTTAATAATTGTCACCAATTTTGCTAAGGAGTAGGTCCACAGAGCTCCTTATGCTGCCATGCTGGAAGTCTCTTTCAGCCATTGAGCTTTTTAAAATGTAAATCAGGGCGCCTGGGTGGCTCAGTTGGTTGAGCGACTGCCTTCGGCTCAGGTCATGATCCTGGAGTCCTGGGATCAAGTCCCGCATCGGGCTCCCTGCTCAGCAGGGGGTCTGCTTCTCCCTCTGCCCTCTTCCTTCTCGTGCTGTCTCTCATTCTCTCTCTCTCAAATAAATAAATAAAAATCTTTAAAAAAAAATAAAATGTAAATCAGATCATTTCCCCCTTGAAAACTCTCCAAAAATTCCCTTCACATTTATAACACAGTCCAATTTTCTCCTAAGCTCTACAAAGATCTACACGATGCAGCCTCTGCCAACCACTGGCTATCATTCTTTACCACGTTTTATGTACTTTATTTACTCTGCTCTAATCTCTGTCATAACAAGGGTGGTCCTCTTCAGGGTCTATCTTCTATTCCCTTTAAAAAGCTCTCTTCCTAGATTTCTCCATGGCCTCCTTCCCCATTTCATTCAGGTCTCTGCACAAATGTCATTTCAAGATATTTTCTAAAATAGTACCTGCCCTCCATTCTTTATCCATGTATCCCACTCTGATTTTTTTTACAGCACCTAAATTTACTTAACCTATTCATTTTGTTACATGCTTAAAGTCTGTTTCCCCCATTGGAATAACAACTCTAAGAGGGTAGGGGATTTTGCAATCTTCTTCACCACTGTATCCCCAGTATTTAGTACTTGGCACACAGTCAATACTCAATAAATACTTGTTGAATGAATAAACATAAAGAACTGAAATATTTTTAAAGCTATTTACATCTTAAATGACATTAACAGAGAATATTTTTATTTATATCCATAAAGAGAATGATTAACAGAGTATGGGGAAAATAGTTGTTCATTTGGCTTAGGAAATATAAACAAAGTGGCCAATATCCAAGTATTTAATATTCAGTTTCAGTAATCCTAAAACTTATTTTTATAAATAGCACTGCTGACCTGCCCTTGCCTTTACACTACATATACCAGACACAAAAGAAATAATCATCTCTAATTTAATGGGAAAATAAAAACAATACTAAAATGATAAATACACTACGACCACTAGTTTTGACAATTGGGGTATTAAAAGATTTAGAAGCTAATCAATTTGAAAATCCTTAATCAAATACAAATTTGTCACTGTCACTAATTATAAATAAAAGTCTTTAGCATTAAAAAAGTTAGGATATTACTTCCATTTTTTCATTTTCACTCCATATACCTTCCTATCATAGGCCAAGTTTTGCAATGAGCTTAGCAAGGCTAAGCAAAAGAATCTTAGGTTATGGAGTTTTACCTTGAGTCCTGTCTTCTCGTCATCACTTCCATTATTTGTAGATGGTGTCTCATCTCCTTGCCTGGAAACCAAGACAAAATCTTCACTATTAAGAGTAGATACTGAGTCTGAGGAGACACTGATTTTTCCAACAGAAGCCTTGTCATCCATGACTCAAGAATGAAGCTCAACTCATGAATGATTAAATATTTTAAAAATGCCTGAAAAACAAAAACCATAAAGATACTCATATAGAATGTCTGCCAGATATTCAGTTATGCTCTAATTCTTACAAAATACATATGGAAAAACTTAAAAAAATACTTTCAAAATCTTTTCCCAAGACTTTCACTACTTACAACTTAGGCTTTTTATTCCAGATAATGAAGGAATTTGATGCTATTCAGGGCCAGGATATTTCAGATTAAAAACAAAACAAAACAACAAAACAGATTCCCTTGAGAATAACTGCCTACCTACAGTGATTTCTTTGGCATATGTTACAACTCTGTTCTTGGACTTCAAAAACTATGAAGTACTAAACTTCTGTTTTCTACCCTTTAATTTGTAAAGCTGTACACATAAATGAAATTGAAAGCACACAAGACAATAAGGTTTTTCTAATGTTACTGATATTTAAATTTAAAATATTAACAAGATGCTTTTAAGAAATAAAATTTCATAGTCACACTCAAGAGAAATAAATTCAAGGCAGAGCAAGCAGAAATTCTAGAGCTGGGAAATACCTTACATAGCAAGAAATCAGAAATCCATTAAAAACTCAATCTTCCCATCCCATGGTTTCTTAAGAGTTCAACTCAACATGAACATTACCAGTAAGTTTCATGCCAAAAATTCCCAGCAAGAAGTATAAAAATACGTCACTTATGCACTCAAATATTTATTGACTCCTGGAATAAAACTTAAACTCATCTACCATTTAAAAACCTGGGTCTGAATACTTTATGGCAATGTTCCCATTTGGTTGCCAGAACAGCAAGAGAACAAACAATGCAACATACTCAGAAAGCTTTAACCAATAAACAGTAGCAGTTCTAGCTCTCTGCTCATCTTGTACCTCAGAGGTAAAGGTGCTGAGAGCCTATTTAATCTCTCCAATTAACAAGTCCTGATTTATGCTTTGTGTTTTTAACTGAACATATATTTATTGAGCATACACCATGTGCCAAGCACTATTTTCCCTTCAAAGGCTCACAACCAGATAAACACCTGGCAGCAGGAATTAAACAATCCCTCAGTATTACAGTTCAAAAGAAACTTAGAAATAATCAATACTGTTAAACAGATAAGAAAATGGCAACCCCAAAAGAAGGTAATTTACCCAGGCATAACTAAGGATGGAACCCTTACTAATACTACTTACTTCTATTTAAACTAATTTCCTTGCTTAAATGGCTATCACAGCTTTACATTTCATAGGACTAATTTAAATGTATAGTGTGGCATTCAAAGACACTTCAAAATGTACTTCTTGAAAACTTTTTTTTAATGTAGTTTTGCTTCATCCATTCAATGAATACTCACCAAGTGTCTAGTGTATAAAGAATAATACATGGTAAGCAAGAGAAATTAAGATTCTTGCCCCAAAGGAATGTATACTGTAGCAGAGAACAGAAGTGCATTGAACAGATTAATAGGTACTGATTTAGGGTAAAGAAGACTATGGGAACATGTTGCGAGAGGGATTTAGACATGGAGAGTTAAGGAATATATTCACCTGAAACTAGGAGGATATTGTATGACAATTATACATCAATATAAAAAAAGAGAAACATATTAGAAGAGGTAATGTCCTTACTAAAGATATATACTTTAATACATCCATGTATTTGCCCTCATTGGATCCTCCTTCTAAAGTGGTTTTCTTGGTTTTGTACTCCATTAACTCCAACTCATCTTTCATGATCTAACTCTCCTTTTCCTAGTAGCTTGCCGATCTTCATCCCAGAACCAAATAAAACTGCTTGCCTTATTTCTACTCCTATAGCATTTTACATTTTTATAGTACTATTGTGATGTATTACAATTTGATGGCGACTGCCTCTTATTCTTCATAGTATTTATTACACAGATAAGGAAATTGAGACCTAGACAGATGGTGTAACTTGTTCAAGGTAATGGCTGTAATGTAAATGGTTAGAGGCAAAGGCAAAAACTGAACCCAGTTATCTATTATTCCAGAAGCTATGCTCTTTCTGTCAGATTATGATACCTTTCCAATGCCACAAATCTGGGCCTTGTCCCGAAACCCTCAGTACTGGGTTTTGGAGAACTAGTATTTTAGGCAAGGTTTTTCATGCTTAATTAGATTTCCATTCTTTTAAATTGTGATTAATAGGATAGCAAAGTGGCTCGGAAAGTTCTCTAAAGCTATGATCTGAGACACTGACTGCTTTCTATAGTACTCTGGACTCAAAAAATAATATACTTTGGTATTTAAACACTATGAAACTGAGAAGACTTGTCCGACGCAAAGTTCAACCTATTTCCTTTGAGAAGATGACAGGAAAATACACTTTATAAAATACTATTTGTTTTGGCACCTGTAAAAAACTGAATCACTCAGTGGGAATGAGGTTTATCAAAACATGAAGTAGTACAGGAAAAGTTATACAAGATTCCTCTTCTCTGGCCTCCACGATAAAGAGGTGTCCCAGAACTTGGTGTACTCCTGGCAAAACTGTATTCATAATCTCTCTCTTGAGACCACAAGGGGTAATTGTTTTGTTTTTAATCCCTACTTATATCATTTACCACAAGAAGCCTCCTACTGTAATCCTTCATCCTTCAGACTGCAATTCTAGATCTAAACCTCATGGATAATAGAGAACAAGCTTCTTCCCCCAAATATCCTGCACTACCATCTCTCTTCCTACTTTTCCCCATAATATCCATCACCATTTGACACACTTTATGTTTTAATCATTTGTTTTTAAATATCATGTAAGCTAGAATCTAAGTTCCACCAGGGCAGAGATTGGTGTCTGTTTCATTAACTGCTGTACCTTATCACCTGGAACAATGCCTGGCACATAGTAGGTGCTCAAATATTTGCTAAAAAAATAGGATAAATGGCAAATAAAGATGGAAAAGAGCAAGAGGCACCCAATGAAAAGATCTTTTACTGACTGACAGTAAGAACAGAAGTCATATCTGTAAGGTAAAGCACACAATTAAGAGGAAAAACCCAAGTTAGAATACTGGTTGCACTACCTAATAGTGTGAGCTTTGTCATAATAAGCCTTAGTTTCCATAAGTGAAAATGATGTACTATCTACCTCACAAAACTATTATAAAAATTACTAAGGAACACATGTACATCTCATTTAATAACAATCATAAAACATTGTAAGCACCCAATAGTTATAGCTTTTTAAGCTAACTTCCAATTTTAAAAGAATTAACTATCAGGGCACCTGGGTGGCTCAGTCAGTTAAGCATCTGCCTTCAGCTCAGGTCATGATTTCAGGGTCCTGGGATCGAGCCCTGTGTCAGGCTCCCTGCTCAGCAAGGAGTCTGCTTCTCCTTCTCTCTTTGCCCCTCTCCCCTCTCGTGCTGTCTCAAAAAGTTCAATAAAATCTTAAAAAAATAATAAAAATTAACACGTATCAACTGATTTTGGTAATTCAGTTTAGGAAACACAATACTAGGACAAAAATATATAGCTTTCCTATTTTCCACATTCTAATTTCTTTATATCTAAATAAATGTGAAGGAATACTCTGAATAAAAAAATGTTTTATCTTTGTATAATACTTTACAGATTACTAATACATACACATTCTTTATCTCATTTTATCATCCTAACAATTCTATAAGGTAGACAGAGTAAGGATGTTTATCCCATTTTAATAAGATAATATACATATATGCACCCTGGTATTGGTAGGCACCAATTACTTCCTTCTTTTATACAAGTGACGACATAGACCCTAGCATGTCTAGTTACCAACAGGGCCAGATTGGTGAGTCAGGTTCAAGGATGTTTCCTTCTCTGTCTCCTTTAATAAGTCAATAAGTCACTTTTGTTTAATTATGCAGCCTCCTGCATCAAACCCAAAAGTTCAATTGTTATATTTTTCATAACTTCTTTCATTACTTTTATCCTTATTGAGATATAAAAGATACCTAGAGATCTTCTGATTGAAGATTAGTCTCACGGGGGAGCCTAGCTGGCTCAGTCAGTAGACATGGTCAGTAGACATGTAACTTGATCTCAGGTTGTGCGTTTGAGCCCCATGTTGGGCACAGAGATTTAATAAAAAAAATTTTTTAAAAGGGGTGCCTGGGGACACCTGGGTGGCTCAGTCGGTTAAGTGTCTGCCTTTGGCTCAGGTTATGATCTCAGGGTCCTGGTATCGAGTCCCACATTGGGCTCCCTGCTCAGCGGGGAGCCTGCTTCTCCCTCTGCCTGCTGCACCCCCTGCTTGAGCACGCTCTGACAAATCTTTAAAAAAATAATAAAATAAATAAAAAATAAAAACAGGTGCCTGAGTGGCTCAGTCATCTGAGCATCCAACTCTTGATTTTGACTCAGGTCATGATCCTCAGGGTTGTGGGATGGAGCCCTGTGTTGGGCTCCATGCTCAGTGTTGAGTCAGCTTGGGATTCTCTCTCTCCCACTCCCTCTGCCTGCTGCTCCCCCAGCTCGTGCTCTCTCTCTCTCTCAAATAAATCTTTTTAAATTAAAAAAAAAAAATAAGTCTCATGATGTCGCAACTGTTTACAAAGTTTTTGCCTAAATTTACTGTTTTGTTCCCTAAGTGACAAACTGATGCTTAACTATGTACTTCTGCAAAGATCATGGCAAATAAGGCACCTCAGTCTGCCAAAAGAAGATTAATTTCCATTCTCAATCTCCTCTTTCTTAAACACTTAAGAGACCCAGCTAATGGAGAGTAAAATGGAGAAGAACTGGGGCGCCTGGGTGGCTCAGTAGGTTAAGCATCTGCCTTCGGCTCACATCATGATCTCAGGGTCCTGGGATTGAGCCTCATATCCAGCTTCCTGCTCAGCAGGGAATCTGCTTTTTTTCCCCCTCTTTCTCCCCAGCCCCCCCCGCCCCTCCCCACTGCTTGTTGTTTCTCAAATAAATAAAATCTTTAAAAAAGAAAAAAAGAAAAGAACTGCCCATGATAAAGGCTCTTTTGATAGTCCTTCAACAGCAGTGGGCTCTTGGATAATCAGTGTTTACTTTTAAAAAACTTGAACTCTTTTTTTGGACGGAGTACTATCAGGTATTTGTATTGTTTCTAATTACTAACATTCAGAGTAACATAAACAGTGAACTTGCAGCGGCATGAATTTGCTAATGTGCAATCAGTAGAGGCAAAAATCACCTCCCAATAAGTGACCTACCTAACGTGATAAAAGAGGTATGAGTGATACTTGTAATTGAACTTGACATGCTTGAGACAAAATGTGCTAGTTCCCAGCCACTATTCTAGGGCTCTAATTCATCTTTATTTCCTGAAACTCTTTCTTCCTAAAGTAGTATTAACTGCCTCCACCTACCTCTACCACTTTCAATAGGACACTCCAAAGAGCAGTCCCTCTCAAAAATCTGGCTCCTCTATCCCTCACCAACCCTTACTGAACCTCCTCTTTTAAAAACTTAATTAAAACTCATCTGTGGGGGTGCCTGGATGGCTTAGTCGGTTGAGCGTCTGCCTTTGGCTCAGGTCATGATCTCGGAGTCCTAGGATCAAGCCCCATGTTGGCTCCCTGCTCAGCGGGGAGTCTGCTTCTCCCTCTCCCTCTGCCCCTCCACCTGCTCCTTCTCTCTCTTGCACACTAATAAATAAACAAAACCTTAAAAAAAAAAAAAAAAAACACCTCATCTGTGGCCCTGGGTATTTTGTTTACCCTCTGAGCGTCTTTTTAAAAGGAAATAAATCAGTCAAGGTCAGTACAAACTTTCAAAACCCAAAGAATTTTTTTTCAGTTTTCATCATCTTCTACCACTGAAATAAATGAAAATGCTGACCATTTCTTTATTCTAAAACTTTTTTCTTGCTTCCATTTTCTACCTCTACCTTTTCTCAGCTGTCACTTAGTTTCCCTTTCTTCTGACCTTTTTTTTTTTTTTTTAAGATTTTATTTATTCATGAGAGACAGAGAGAAAGGAAGGCAGAAAGAGAAGCAGGCTCCCTGTGGAGTAGGGAGCCTGATGCAGGACTCAATCCCCCTGGGATCATGACCTGAGCTGAAGGCAGACGCTTAACCAACTGAGCCACCCAGGCACCCCTCCTCTACCCATTCTTTAAGTTCTACCCTGTTCCTCTTCTTTTTCCACTTTTCCCTGGCTCTCTTATTAGCTCACACGGTTATGACTTTTTTTTTCTTTTGGTATGCTGACGATACTCAATAGCTCTCTCTCTCCTCTCTAATTCCATATGGGTATTTGTTACATTTTTCTTTTCTTTTCTTTTTTTTTTTTTTTAAGAGAGGGAGGAGGGTGAGGGGAGGGGCAGGGAGAAGGAAGAGAGAGAATCTCAAGCAGGCTCCATGCCTAGCATGGAGCCTGACGCGGGGCTAGATCTCACAATCCTGAGATTATGACCTGAGCTGAAATCAAGAGTGGAACGCTCAATCGATTGAACCACCCAGGCACCCGTGTTTTCCTTTCTATTTAGTATTAAGTGTCTGACATGTGCCAGGCACTATGTATAATGTTTTGGTGAGGAGTAATAGGTAGTCTTGACCTAGGATAGGCTTACAGTGGTACAGAAAATGGGACAGATGAACAGGTAATTATAATATAGTGCTTGGTATAACAGAGGTATGCAAAGGATGGATACATAGGATAGCTCTGCTACATGTGTTCATGACCATCTCAAAATCAATTCCATGTAAACCTGTCAACCACACAAGGACATTCCTTCTTCCTCATAGGTTCCCTATCCTGGTTAACAACCACTGATCCAAGACAGAGATGTCAAAAAAGTCCTTGACTCATTTTCTCATTCTCCCCTGGAACACTAATGGATTTTAGCTCCAAAACATACCCCAATCTTATTTTTTCTTTGCCATCCTTCATGTCACTGACTCGTGAGTACCTCATTCTCTTTCAACTTTGCTAAAACGTGGAGGGGCAGAGGGAGAAGCAGACCTTTTCTAGACTCTCTCTAGTCATTATCAAAGTCCTGTAGCTAATATTTAAAATTTAGATCTGATCATATATCCCACCCCTTCCTCAAAACCTTTGACTGCTCCTGACTGAAAATAGAATAAAATTCAAACTCTTTATATCATTAGTCTTCAAAATATGGAGACAATCTAACATTCTAGTCTTATCTCCTTCTATCAAACCATACCAGAAACGCACCAAATATGTCATGCATTTTTATGCTTTCAAGCCTTTGCTCACATTGTTTGCTAATCTAGGAATATGTCTTCACTTCCCCATGTAGTCCTTCTCCCTCACCAGCAATCTTATGGTACAATCAAATATCCAAACTCCCCCCTTCCCTTCTGCAATATTCACTATTTCTCTCTAGGGCTGCTAAGGCTTTTGTTTGCTTTTTAATCCTATCACAAAATTATAGCATTTATCACACAGTAAAATAATATCATACCTCTTCCCTGCTCCACTGTATTGGTCGATCATTCATTCCAGAAACAATTACTAAGTACAAACCACTATAGTAAATGCTGGGAATACAATGAGCACAGACAGTCCCTGTGAACTATTTGTGGACTGGGATCTTGGATTTTATTCATATTATCTTTATATCCTTGTTTACTAGCAGCACTAAATAATTTTGGTTGAATAATACTCTTTAATCAGTGTTTAACTGGTAGGAGGACAAATGACAAATCTGCTATACTACATGCATGTGACTTGGGGATATGGATATGGATGGCAACTAGAATAAAGAGACCCAAAAAGAACTACCTTTGAGTGTGCCTCCCTGACTCTTCATCAAGTTCCCAACTGTCAAGCTCAAAACCAGTTAACATCCAGTCAGAAAATATACCTGAGATTCCCTTTGGACCAAAACACTCTCTAATCACTTCCTTCCTAATACCCATCATTTTTGTTGCTCAACCAGTGAGCAAATGAGTACAGCTTTAGGGAATCTTAAGGGGGATACTTAAGTCATCTTGCTAAATATAAAGGGATAATAATTATTAGTTCCTACTGCCAATTATATGGCCAACATGGTACTAAAAAGCTTTATATGCATTATTTCTAATATTCACACAAACTTTGACAGATATTGACTTCATATGACAAACAAACAGAGGCTTAGACCGGTTCAATAACCTGCTTAAGTTCACAGATAAAACTGTAGGTGCCTCTGTCCTTTTCTGGAATGCAGCTCTTTTCCTTGGTGTCCTTATCTCCATTCTCTCCCCATTCTAATCCACTCTTTATGTTAGATACCAGTTGTATCCGTCTAAAACACAGATAAGATTACTCTCTATTCAGAAAAAGACAAACTAGGAAGGAAGAGAATCAAGTCTCAAAGATGCTGTAACAGGCCAATTCCTCTCGGTTTGTAACCCTTTAAAATCAAACAGCGTACAAAGAAGTTTTTTGTTTTTTTTTTTAATAACACTATAATAATCTCAGTTTTTTCTTTTTTCCTTGGCTCAGATGTTTGTTTCCCTGCACTGGTTTTCACATGAACTTCTCACAGCCTAGCCCTGGGAAGGGTGGAACAAATCTAACAAAACTCAATGGAAAATCATCCCTTCTTTATAAAAATAAATTCCTTTCCACCACTACTAATTGCTAAACAATAGATGTGTCTTTGTTGAAGTCTAACGCTGAATTTGGAGGCTGTTTCTTTGAATTATTCTAGTGAGCTAAGAGAACCATATTAATTTAAGCCTTCTGAATAATTTCAGCTTCGCTTAAAAAACCAGAAACAAAAGAAAACAAAACAATCGTCTTGGGCCTACAGCACTTAAAAGCAAGAAAAACCAGCTTATCTAAAAGTCATCATCAGGCAAATTTTAACCTGCAATGCCTGTGACAATTTACTTCAACGATAAAGTGATTCTTTTAGTTCAATTCCAGATAAACTAAAAAGGATAACTTAAGTAGGGGAATCACACGATATTTGTCCTTTTGTGGCTGGCTTATTTCATTTGGTACAATGTCTTCAAAGTTCACCTAAGTTATAGCATGTGTCTGAATTTCCTCTTTAAGGCCGAGTAATAGTCTATGGAATATATGTACTAAATTTTGTTTATCCATTCATTGGACAATACAAATTGTTTTTTCTTAAACATTTATTGGGGGGGGCATGTTGGGCTCCATCCCAAAACCCTGAGATCATGACCTGAGTCGAAATCAAGATTAAGATGCCCAACTGACTGAGCCACCCAGGCGCCCTGGTTAATACAAGTTTTTAAAGTCCGACTGTAACATGATATGATCTTTAGGGTAAAACTCACAAAATTAGTAAAGGGCCCAAAGAAGACAACTAGTATTTCCAGAGTTACTTCTCACTTTGTCATAATAAAGCTTTATTAAAGTTAATAGTCTGGTACAATATTAAAAAAATGAACTCCTTGGTCCTTCTGGATGTGACTTAACCGATGTTGTAGCTTCAGTTTTCTCATATGTGAAATGAATGAACATTTTCTATTCTTTTGTGATTGGGAGTAATCAGGAGGGGGGGGGGATGCCAGGTGCTGTCCAATTCTAATCCATGATGTAAGCATAATTAGTTCCATTTCCGCAAATGAAGAAACAGAGTCTCAAGAGGTAGTAGTAGCTCACCTTCAGTCATATAGAAGTACAGGACTTGGGATATCTATAAATTTCTGATTCCAATGTTCACACTCACTCCCCTATATCTTGAAAGGTACAAGAGGTTAAGAAGAGGGGAAGAAATGCACATAAAACAATTCATTTAACTCTGAGTTAATTATTTGAATGCAGTACTGTTGACAGCTAAAAATAAATAAACAAATCATGTAGGTGATTTCCCCATGTTCCTGTGGATATTTCAGGAAACACCACTTTAATTTTTTTCCAGAACTCAAGGTATGCTGACTTTATGCCACCTCAACACAGTATCTCCAAAACTAAATATTTAAATTATTTGGATGCCATTTCCACACTAGAAACCTACCTCTGGGAACAATGAAAGTTAGCTCATTCACAAAGTCAGATTATATGTCTGACCTCCCTAGTACAGATTTGAAAAAAAAAAAAAAAATGTTTTTTCTTTTTCTGGAACAGATTCCTAAAGCATAATGATTTACATTAGTGTTTTGTAAATCTAAAATATGAATATTTTTAAAAATTTATTTGAGAGAGATAGACAGTGACAGAGATAGCGAGAGAGTGCATAAGCGGGGAGGAGAGGGAGAAGCAGGCTCCCTCTGAGCAGGAAGCCCAAGCAGGGAGCCTGATGTGGGGCTGGATCCCAGGACCCTGGGATCATGCCCCAAGCCAAAGGCAGATGCCCAGTCGTCTGAGCCACGAAGGCACCCCTAAAAATGTGAATATTTTTAAGGAACACAGGATTGTCCAAGGACTCTCCCTCATTTTAGGAAATTAGTCAATATAGTTCCTTCTCATCCACAATGAAGAAAATGAATCTATTCCACTTAGAATATTAACCTGTCTACACTTCAATATGAAATGTTTATATTATTCATTTCTCCTTAAACTATGTGAATTTAATGCCAAACAAGCAAATTATCTGACAGATGATCAAAGCCTAAGAGAAATACATTAAATATGGCTTCTCTTTTCTATAACCCTCACCATCCCCCTTTTTAAAAGATTTTATTTATTTGGAAGAGAGAACACAAGTGGTGGGGAAGAGCAGGGCAGAGGGAGAAGCAGACTCCCCGCTGAGCAGGAAGCCTGACTTGGGACTGGATCCCAGGACCCTGAGATCATGACCAGAGTCGAAGGCAGATGCCCAACGAACTGAGTCACCCAGGCGCCCCCTCTTCTATAACCTCTTTTTTATTTTCAGGGAGAAGTGTGTAGGCAAACCACAAATGTTTGGCAGATCCACACCTGTTTTCTGCACCTTCTGATATAAGGTAGCCAGAATTACACAAGGGTGGTGGGACATGGGACAAGTGTGTTGAACAGGGGCTGGGCAAACAATAAACATTTCTTACACATCTTCATTCACAGCACTGGAATAGGCACTGTGTGAGAATATTAAAAAATGCACAAATATTAAGTTCCACAGATGTTTTTAAACCTCTGAAAAGATTGTTTCTCACAACCAAAAGCAAAAAATTAAGATTTGTTCCTGCTAGGGAATAATTTTTGTAAAGAAATATTGGTTTTTGAGGGGCGCCTGGGTGGCTCAGTCGTCTGCCTTTGGCTCAGGTCATGATCCCAGGGTCCTGGGATTCAGCCCTGCATTGGGCTCCCTGCTCCATGGGAAGCCTGCTTCTCCCTCCCCCACTCCTGCTGTCCTGCATTCGCTCTCTCTCTCTCTAATAAATAAAATCTTCAAAAAAAAAAAAAAAAGAAAAGAAAAAGAAATATTAGCTTTTGAGGTTAGAGAGAGTTCAGATTTTTCAATTCACAGAGAATTCAACAGGTAACTATGATAAGGATATAACCATTTCTCTTTTATAGATATATCAGAGGTCTATTCATAGAAAATCGTGTGTCACAGAAAAAGAGATTTACATGACATATTCCTACTCTTACATTGCCAAAATCCGTTTATCAGCATACTCCAAGGGTGTAAAAGAGTTTATTACCTCTACAATAAAAATATTAAAATGATTAACTCATGGCTCTCCCCAGTATTATACAAATGCCCAACATTTAATCCAATTTAGCCTTGCATGCTGTCTCTTAATACCCATGATGATACTTAAAATATGCTTCCAAAGAAAGATTCTGCACATCAATTCCTTTTTCTGATACAAGGGCCATCTTCAAAAAAAGGAAAACAAGATTATAACCACAGGTTGTTGGTTTTAATTACCAAAATGTATAAATAAGGGAACATATAATAAATTTTATATATCATATATAAAATAATTTAATGTATATTTATAATTTTGTATAATATAAATATTACATATGAAATATAAAATAATGTTATATATTTGTAATTATTTTTATATAATATAAATATTATAAAATATACATTTTGTATACATATAAAATATATATGAAATAATTTTTATATTATATATAATAAATTTTATATATACACAAAATAAATCTTTAAAATAGTCAAATTATTGTTAATCTTTACAGTTAATAACATTTTGTTAAAGTTATCACAGGCACTAGTTTGCTAATGTACCTAAAGAAATAACAGATTTTAGCATGGAGAAAAATGTATTCCCACAAAGATTAATGGATTCCAAGGAGTAGTGATTTGTAACATAAAAAGCTGATGCAACCTTAATTGGAGATATGTAACAACCATGCATGAACTCTTATGAGAGATGTGGACCTCCCAATCTGGCAGCACAGCCATACAATTAAGAAGATACACCTCCTGCTTTAAAGGCATGGTCATATATACTATTTAATATCAGGTATGAACTTAAAAATAAGAGCGTTAGTTTTACTGTTTAGTGATCCACAAAAAAAGGAATTTGGGGGAAAAGTCAGGCCTGATAAAACTCTACTATGCTGGAAAGAACAATCTTCAAGAGTCTCATTGATCTACCTCAGAGATACTGGTTGCTTTGAAAAGAGGGAAACCTCCAGGCTAAATTCTATACACTAAAGTGTTCGTCGTGACTTGCAAACTGCCATATTTGTTCAGTTTTTGTATAGGAAGAGAGACAAAGCTGTTAGCGTCAACAGGAGTGGTTATAAGTTTAAATGTATATCCAGTATTGTTTTGACTTAAAAGTTTTCTAAAGAATCAAGATCTCTCAGAAACAACACAGAACAGGAGGTGCGGGGTGGGGGATGGACCAGGTAACCAATTTATGTAAAAAAGAAACAACTTTTAAGTTGATACCCACTGACTTTGAATCCTTGGCCTTGGAGTTTCTTTGGGATCTAACTATGGAAAACCAATAAAACAAGGCAGTTGCATACAAAGCACCCAAATGTCAGCCAAACCCTTCTTTATGTATGTTGGTTAAATCAGCACTTCTTCGATATTTGAGTTCTAACTCCATGAAAGATTATTTATGAGTTCATTTATTCCACATGCTTGAGAAATCTAATCATACCTGATTATACTGAAAACTACAAAGATATTATGGGTAGCCTATGTCAGAACTTCAGCACACCACTGTCTGTAAAGACACTCAACAGTAGCACTGATTTAAACTAAATATTTTCTGAAGCCTGTACTCAATGATCACTTGTTAAAACAATCACTGTGAAATGATGAGACCTTCAAAGTAGGTTACACATTAGATGGAAACATGCTCAATAACAATGACTTCTTAAAAAGAATGGGGGCTGTAAAGTTTAGCTGGAAATGTACGCAATAAAAGAAAATGACTTCTAAAGAATCTGGGCTGTAAAGTTGAGATATATTTGGAGAAACTCATGTCTCTTCATGTAGGTAATGTGCACAATACACTTCTTTCAATATGTAACGTAAAAGGTAGGAAACAGGTGTCTTCACTTTTATAGTGTCCCACTAAATTACCATTTAACCCAAATTAAGCATGTGTAAACTGCTAATAAAATACTACGCCAATAAGACCAAAATGCATAGAGTTGGTAGGTTAACTATCCAAACATATACCTTAACACCAATGACATAAGTTAATCAACTGTAAACTGAGTTATAAGATTGAAACAATGAAAAGAAGTGCACTACAACACAGCAGTTCAATTTTAATTAGTAATTTGAGTTAATTTGTATTAACTCAAAATTTATTTGTACATGTGAATTTTAAATGTTACTAGTAAATACAAATCAATCATGGATGCAAATATAATGCAATCTGAGGTCTATAAAGAACATAATGCTCTCCCATATTCATTTTCAGTTTTTGTAAGTAAACTCTACTTAAAAACCTTCAATATATATAAAATAGCACCCTATACATGTTGAATTAAGGCCAACAGGTCCTTCGTCTAAAAAAAAAGTTAAATGTATACTTCCTTGGCATCTAAGCTTTTTTTCAACTTTTCTAACATCAGTTTAATGTGATAAACACAGTGCAATTCACCCTCCATTGTTTTCTTTTTAAATAAACAAAGCAGCTGGAAACACATTTACTACACTATTCCAGTCACATGTACATGAACACAGGTGTTTATATGGATGAAAAAATACCAAATGAACGGTGAAAACCCGCCCCTGACAGTTTTCCCCCCAACTAATGAAAACCACAAAAGCCAAAAGATTTCAAATTCAAGTTGGAACACGATTTTAAACTAAGCACTAGTAGCATGATCACTTAATACGGTCTTCTAGGGCATTTGCTTCCATGATAAAGTAATCCCCGAGAAAGCTTAAATACGGAGATGCCTGTAAAAACAGGTGCAGATGCTAACAGTCATTAGAACAGTAGCGACCAAAGTAGTACTAGGCAATGGACAGCGAACTATTGCAAGTCTGGGATTATCCTCTGGCTCAACACCAACCCTGAAGGTTGCTGAGAATCAAGACATAGCAATGAGGTACTGGGAGCAGATACTTAAAGGACATGGGGAGAGTGAGACACTTTAACTGCAGGTGGGGAAAATGAGACAGAAGGATCAGTACAAGTTGGCAGGCCAGCAATAAAAGAAAGCAAGTCTTTCAAATTTGGCTCAGCCCAGGAAGCTAGCTTGAGGCCCAAGGCAGCCGAAGTCACAAATACAGGCCCAGCTGGCAATGGGGAGAAACTGAGGCCAGATTCCCAAATAGGACCTGGCCCCAAACATGAAAGTCAAGAGACAATCCGGCTTTGCCTGGGGGTTAGAGGGACTGCCGCCAGCGCAGGACTCGGTAGACAGACACCCACCCAGACAGGGGGAACCGGTTTGGGCAGGGGCTGCGAGAGCGTTCCCGCCTGCGCATGCGCCCTCTCCCCTCCGCCACAGTTCCCCCTCCCCCCAATCACGGCTCCCCTCAGAACCCGGCTCGTCGAGGGAGGTGAGCGCAGTCTGGCCGGCCCAGCCCCGCGGGATAAAAACACAGCCTGGCCCCGAGCAGGGGCTGTCACAGGATCCCCCGGGGCTTGATGGATAGGATGGTGGGAGGAGGAGGAGGGGAAACGCGGCCCTACCCGACCCGCCGTCTCCTCCTCCGCCGCCCGCCGTTCGCCGTCCCGGAGGCTCCGCCGCCTGGGCCTCCCCAGCCGCCCTGCCCCCGCCCTCCCCGCCCCCTACTCACGTGAGAGTAGCTTCTTCCGCCCTCCGCCCCGCCTCCCGCCCTATTTCATAGGCCTGCTGCTAAGCCGAGCAGCCCCATTGGCCCAACGACAGGCGGCGAGGGCGTACTTCCTTTCCTCGAAGCTCCACCTGGGCTTTTACCCTGCCAAGGGAGTCTGCGCCTGCGCCGAGTGTGCACTCTTTAAGGTGGAGTAGCACTGTGGTCTGTGTTTAGACTTGGACGGGCAGTGGCTCTGTGACTGCCTCAGGGACTGGAAGCAGGATGGCAGCGGAATCAGGCTAACTAGCACCTGTTACGCCTAAAAGGAGGTACACATGCAAAGACCACTGGTGCTACAGCAAGAAATCTGCTCACCTTTCACGTTCAAGTACTATTTCAAAAGCAGCCCTTAACAGCGTTACTCAACTCACCTGGCCTTTATCGAAGGCGTGCATTATGATAGGTCTTTTTATGGGTATCTCATTGGCTTTACCACAAACCTGTGAGAATGTTCGATTTTTCTCATTTTATAAAGGAGTCCAACCTAAGTAACAGTTCAATCCAAAAGTCGAAAACTTTTGACTCAAGTCCAAGGGCTACTGGCTGCGACACAGCTGCCTTGAGGTACTTGAGACACACAGAACATCAGAAATAGCTTGTTTCAGAGTGTTAGACCCAAAGATGGGGCTGGGATTTTATTTTAAAATCATTCAAAAGTGGGGCACTTGGCTGGCTCAGTCCTGGAGTATGCGACTCTTGATCTCTGGGTTGTGAGCTCAAGCCCCACATTGCGGTATAGAGGTTACTTAAAAATAAAATCTTAAATCATTCAAAAGGGATATATAGAGCAAAAGCAATGAGATTTAAAGTCCTGAATGAATTTACAATGTAGTTGGTAACAGAAACAATGGCTACTAAAGGTGCTAATAAGTCATAATTTATAATTCTACAGCCTATCCCTTACTCTTCCCCTTTCTTTATTCAAATAGCCTATGCTCTTTTCCTGGTGAATGAGTCATGTAATGTTTTCCTGTGCATAATGTATCTAAATCAACCAGAGAAAACACAAAAATGTTGTGCTCTGTTGCAGTCCTTTATGTGACTTGTCTACTATTACAATAGACTTGGCTGCACTCCCACAGGAAAATAGCTTTGTTCCTTTTCTCCTTATACAGTTACATAATAATACACACCCATTTTAAAGTAGTAGTATCAAATAAAAGATGCAGTATTATGAAACCCCCTGATATCCTGATGCACTTTTAATATTTTGGTGACTATACAATCAATGATTCTTTGATTCATATGTATACACCAAATATGTATGTAAATCTTAACATAAATTTTTAAATAAAATTTTATTACAGATTGTACAGTATATGCCTTGGAGAACAGAAAACAGAGACAAGCTACAATAAAAAATAAAACATCACATTCCCACCACCAATGTTAATACCATAATGCATATCCTTCTTTGTGTGCCAACATATTGTTTTGTAAAATGAGATCACATGGTTTAGCAATCTGCTTTATTCAATTAACAAAATCTACTTTACCATTTCCGTATATTTCCCTCACATCTAATTCCTAGATCACATCCAATTTTCCATCAACCTGAAAGTATTTTTACAGTTGGCTTTCCCAAATCAGTAATATTTCAATTAAGTTTTCCTCTCATCTATTATCTACTATAATCAAATATTCTGTTGATTGAAATATATTTTTTTAAAGTTAGTTTTCCTAAATCAGTCTCCAATCCAGGACCACACACTACATCTGGTTGTTCTATCCCTTAAATATTTTTTACTCTAGCACTTAAGAAAAATACTAAGATACTGGCTTACAAGGCCACTTGAAGTGCAAAATTTCCCACTCTCTGGATCTGAATGATTGCTTCCCCAAGAGGTTACTGAATTTGTTCCTTTAGACCTGGTATTTCCTGGAAACTGGAAGTTCTATTTCAAGGCTCAATAGATTAATGTGGTAAGTTGGAGCCAGAATGGGAAAATCCACGAATGCTAAAATTAAAAAAAAGAAATTCAATCTATAAACCCATGGGTGCCCTCAGAGGTTTTTAAGGACAGTGCCAATATCAGATTTGGATTTTCTAAAAGATTATTCTGGTAGCAGTAGAAAAGGCAAAATGGGGTAAATGGAACAGTTTAGAGGCCGACTAAGATCAGAAAGATTTGAACTAAGGCAGAAGGGGATGGGGTGGGAGGGAACAGCGTTCAAGAGACATATGAAAAAGAAATATCTTCAAGTTTGCTGATTTTCTTCTGCCTGCTCAAACCTAATTTTGAATCCCTCTAGTGAATTTTTCATTTCTGCTATTGTACTTTTTAACTTCAGAATTTCATTTTGGTTCCTTTCATAATTTCTATATCTTTAATACTAATTCCATTTTTTTTCCATAGTTTTTCTGACTTCATGTTTTCTTTTAGCTCAGTGAGCAACTTCAAGACAGTTGATTTAAAGTCTCGTAAGTCAGATGTCTCATCTTTCTCAGGGAAGGTTTCTGTTGATTTATTTTGTTCCTTTGAACAGGCCATACTTTCCTATTTGTATGCCTTTTGATTCTTTGCTAAAAAATGGACATTTGAATCTTATGTGATAACTGTGGAAATCAAATTCTCCCCCTATCCCAGGGATTGCTGGTTTTTGTGTGTATGGTTTGTTTTGTTTTGTTTTGTTTTTTTAATTGTTGAAGGATATCTCTATGCCAGGAATCAGGATCAGCCTAAGGTGAAAGCTTAAGGTCTCCTCAGTTCTTTTCTGAGCCTGCATCTTTTCCTGGTTATACACAGTGGCTTTCTAATTTTCCCTATGTAAGTGGTTGCTTCTGAATGTCCTAAGCCTTAAATTTCTGGCTCCCAAATGGGGTAAAAGGGAAAACAAACAAACAAAACAGAAGCTGTTCCTTCAAATCCCATAGAAGCCAGCTCAGCCTATGGGGGCTGAAACAATGGCAGTGACTCTGTGCCCGAATCTCAGAACTCAAAAGGCGTAATCAGCAATCAAAACACAGAACTCTGGTATTTGGTGAACAAAATTCTTATTTCCCACCACAGCTCCAGCAAGCCACACCAGGAATGTGAACATGGCTGCCTGCCACAGGGCTGAAGGGTAGGAAGCAGGGAGGTGCTATCATGCTAAAGGCTGACATTGACTGAAACTAACCTCAATTTACCAACCAAACTTTCTCCTGGAAGGTGCAAGAATTCAAACAGACTCCAGAGTTACTTCAGACAGTTTCTGCCAGTACAACTGTTGTCTAGGTAGAGAGATGGATTCCTTGTGCTTCCTACTCCATCTGAGGAACAGAAAGAAAAGAAAAAAAGAAATGTGAACAGTGAATGGAGTTTAAGGGATCTGTGGGACACTATCAAGAGAAACAACATACCACTGTGGGAGTTCCAGAAGAAGAGAGAAAGGGGAAAAAGAATAATAATCAGAGGTGCCTGGGTGGCTCAGTCGGTTAAGTGCCTGACTCTTGATTTCTGCTCAGGTCATGATCTCAGGATCCTGGGATTGAGCCTTGCATAGGGCTTCACGCTCAGCACATAGTCTGCTTGAGATTCTCTCTCTCCCTCTTTCCCTCTCTTCCTGCACTTGTGTGCACACTCTCTTTCTCTAAGATTAGTGAATAAATCTCAAAAAAAAAAATAAAAGAAGAAGATTCAAACTGTAGAAAGCCAAAGAAAAGAGAGACTCTTAAAAGCAGCAAAAGAGAAGTGATTCTTCACATACAAGGGATCCTCAATAAGATTATCAGCCAATTTCTCATCTTAAACCTTGGAGGCCAGAAAGCAGTAGGTTAATATTATCAATGTGCTAGAAGAAAAAAAAAAAAAAAAAAAAAACTGTTGACAAAGAATTCTGTATCTGGCAAAACTGTCCTTCAAAAGTGAGGGAGAAATTAAAATAATCTCTGATTTTAAAAAAGCTAAGGGAGTTTACCACTAAACCTGGCAATCAAAAGTGCTATAGGCAATCTTTCAGGTTGAAATAAAAGGATGCTCAACAGTAATTTGAAGCCATACGAAGAAATAAAGATCTCTAGTAAAGATAAATGTGTGGGGAATTATAAAAGTATTATTATAATTCCAGTTTATAACTCCACCTTTTATTTCCTATATGATTTAAAAGACAAGTGCATCAGAATATTAATCTATGTCACTGGGCACAGAGTGTATAAAAGATATAATCTGTAACATCAATAACAGAAAGAATGGGAAGAGCTATACAGGAGAGGTTTTGTATGCTATTAAAGTTGGTATCAATTCAATTAGATTGTTGTAACTCTTTGGTGTTAAATATAATTCCCATGACGACCACAAAGAAAATACCTATAGAATATTCACAAAAGGAAATAAGAGGTGAATTAAAACTTTTCACTAAAAAAAAATCAAACACAGAAAAGGACAGTAATAAAAGAAATGAAAGGCACAAAGGCCTACAGAAAAGAAATAGCAAAATGGCAGAAATAATTCCATCCTTAGCAGTAATTACTTTAAATGTAAATGGTGTAAACTCTTCAGTCAAAGACAGAGATGAGCTGAATGGATTTCAGAAAAAAAAAAAAAAAAGATCCAACCATCTATGGTCTAGAAAAGACTCACTTTAGATCCAAAGATATAAATAGGTTAAAAGTGAAAGAATTTTTAAAAAGATATTCCAGGGACTCCTGGCTGGCTTTAGTCGGTAGAGCATGCAACTCTATCTCAGGGTCCTAAGTTTGAGTCCCATGTTGGGCCTAGAGCTTACTTTAAAAAAAAAAAAAAAAAGTTCCGTGCAAATAGTAATCAAAGAGAGCTGGAGTGGTTATACAAATGTCATACAAAATAGACTTTAAATCCAAAAAAAAGGTTACAAGAGACAAAGAAGGACACTATTTATTAATAAAAGGTTCAATAAAGCAAGATTATGTAAAAATTATAAACATTAACATACCTAGTAAGAGACCCTCAAAATATATGAAGCAAAAATGACCAGAATTAAAGGGAAGAATAAACAGTTCTACAATAGTTGGAAACTTCAATACTCCACTTTCAATAATGAATAGAACAACCAGATAGGAGATAAGTTAGGAAACAGAGGAACATCCTGAGAAAACAACTAAACCTAACAGATATATACAGAACAGTCCACCCAACAACAGCAGAATACACATTATTTTTACATTCACATGGGACATCCTCCAGGACAGGCCATATAATTAGGCCACAAAACAAGCCTCAATAGATTTTAAAAGACAGGTATCATACAAAGTATCTACTCCAACCACAATGGAATGAAGTTAGAAATCAGTAACACAAATACATGTAAATTACACAACATGCTCTTAAACAACCAATGGGTCAAAGAAGAAATCAAAAGGGAAATTAGAATATATGTTAGAAATGAATGAAAATGATGACACAACATACCAAAACTGATAGAATGCAATGAAGGCACTGATCAGAGGGAAATTTATAGTTGAAAATGGCTACATTAAAAAAGAAGAAAGATCTCAAAATAATACCCTAACTTTATACCTTACAAAACAAGAAAAACTAGAAAATAAACCCAAAACTAGCAGAGGGAAAGAAAGAAAACAGATGAGAGTGGAGATAAACTAGAAAACAGAAAAAGAGAAAAATCAATGAAACCAAAAATTGTTTCTTTGAAAAGAACAACAAAATCAACATGCAAATAACTAAAATCAGAAATGAAAGTGGGTATTACTTCTGACATTCCAGAAATAAAAGGATTATAAAAGAATGCTATGAACAACTGTATGCCAACAAATTAACTTAGAAAAGAAACAAATTCCTTGAAACATATAAATTAAACTGATTCAGAAGAAATAGAAAATCTCAACACACATATAACAAGTAAAGAGATTAAGTGAGTAATCAAAAAACTCCCAACAAAGAATAGTCCTGTCCCAGATGACCACCAGAGAAATGTACCAAACATTTAATGAGTAACACCAGTCCTCCTCAAATTCTTCCAAAAAAATTAAAGAGGAAATATTTCCTAACTCATTCTATGAGACCTTCATTATCCTGATACCAAAGCCAGGTAAAGTCATCATAAGTAAGTTACATACTGATATCTCCTATGAATATAGATGCTAAAATCCTCAACAACATTTAAGACAATCAAATCCAACAACATATTAAAAGGATTATTCGCCATGTCCGAGTGGGATTTATTGCAGGAATGCAGCATGGTTCAACATAAAATCAATCCATGTAATATATCACATTAATAAAACAAAGAGAAAAAAACACGATCATCTCAATGGATGCAGAAAAGACATGTGACAGACCATAATGCTTTTCATAATAAAATCTCTCAGAAAACTAGTTATAGAGGGAAAATTTCTCTACATGATAAATGTATTTGTTAAAAACCCACACTGAACACCATACTCAATAATTCAGCTACCCCTCTAAGATCAGGAACAAGTCAAAGATGTCTCCTTTCACTGCTGCTATTAAACACTGTACCTGAAATTCTAGCCAGAACTATTGGACAAGAAAGAGAAATAAAAGGCAAATTGTGGAGAGGAAGAGGTAAAACTATCTCTATTCACAGACAACATGATTATATGGAGAGAAAACCTCAAAGAACCCACAAGAAAGCTACTAAAGCAAAAACAAAACAAAACAAAACAAAAATTCAGCGATATTGCTGGGTATAACACCAACACACAAAAATCAGTTTCTACACACCAGCAATGAACAATATGAAAAGGAAATGAAGAAAGCAATTCCATTTACAATATTATCAGAAAGAATACCCTGAAAGCTTGAAAACATTGCTGAAATTAATGAACACCTAAGTACATGGAAAGACATTCTGTATTCACAGGTAGGAAGACTTAGATTTGTTAAAATAGCAATGCCACCCAAAGTGGTCTCCAGATTCAACACAATATCAAAATTACAATCCTTTTTTCCTCAGAAATGTAAAAGGTCATCCTCATATTTATATGGAGTTTCAAAGGGCCAAAACAACCTTGAAAAAGCATAAAGTTGGAGGACTCACACTTCCTCAAATGTGATAGAACAGAGAGCCCAGAAATAAACCGTCACATATATAGTCGAAGGTGTCAAGACCATTCAAAGGGTAAAGAACAGTTTTTTCAAGAACCGGTGCTGGAAAAACGATATCCACATAAAAAGAATATGAAGTTGGGTACAGCTGTGGTGACTATTACACAACACTGTGACCGTACTTAATGCCACCGAACTTTACACTTACAAATGATTAAAATTATAAATACTGTGTTTGACCACAATAATACCTTTCCCCCAAGAAAAAAGGAGCCCAGCGAGCAACTGAATTGGCAATGGGAAGGAAAAGGACTCTAGAATGACGATCAAGTTTTCTGGTCGGCAGGACTGCGTGGATGATGCCGTTTACCAACCAACCTGTGGTCTAAGGGCCATAAGAAGCAGGTCTGCATTTGAACTTGAGATAATTAAAAGGTACATTAAGATTGGGTCAACCAATTGGAGATGTCTTCTGTGCAGCTGGCCCTGGAGCTCAAGAGACCAGTCTCGGCTGGCGAGAGTGATTTCTGAATGGTCAGCACGCTGTAGGTGACGGAAGCCACGGGAATGAAAGAGATCTCTGGGAAACACCAACATCCAAAAGCGAGGGGAGTAAACCCCCTTCTGCTTTCAGGGCCCCGGCTCCGCGAGTCCACATCCCTGGGCGGGAGGGTCTTACCAAGGCTTAGTGCGGAGGCACCCTTCAAGCCCACGCGGGCAGCAGGCGGCGGAGGCCCAGCTCCAGAGGAGCCGCTGCAAACGGGCGAAGCGCGCAGAGCAGAGCCCGGGACGCGAAGGAACCGCCACACCTTCGAGTCGTCGGCGAGGAGCTCGCAGGAGGCTTCTCGGATACTCTGCACCCTTTCCTCCGCGCGCAAAGTCCCTCGCCGGGCCCCGTCACCCTCCGACTCTTCCGATTGGTGGAGAGGACCAAGGGACCTGGAAGTTGTTTTGTCCGGCAAGGGCTGCCCTTCCGGTTCCGTTGGGTCCCCCTTTGGCTCGGGTTCCCTGCCCCTCCCCCTTCCCGGAGCCCCGAGGGGCCGGAGCTCCTGGCGGTGCCGGATCCTGACGGTGGCCTTCCCCCGGGTCTGTAAGTGCGGAGGCGGCCGGAGCGCCGGGCAGGGGTACGGGGTCTCTCAAGAGGGAGCCCCCTTGGGGCCCTGGATTGGCCGGGACCTGCTCTGGGATGGGGGCGAGGAGCTGGCCTAGGCCCGCTGGGACTTAAGGAACCCTTGGTCCGGCCCACGCTGTGCCCCGCCCCTCTCCCTTCCTTGCGTCTGGAGTCGGGAGCCTAACTATGCCCCAGGGACCTCCTCCTGGGACCCCAGCCGAGGGCCCAGCAGTTGGCTTGGACGCCTGACTCTGGCATCTTGTAGGAAGTGCCAGAGCTGAGGCCCTGGCAAGGCCTCAGTGCCGGCCCGCTAGGCTCACTATGCGTGCTGACCGAGGTTACCCTTTTGCCAGGGTTTCCCCCAAATCGGCCTCTGGCCGCAGCACCTTTTCTATTCCTGGCGCTATGCCAGGTACTGGGGCTTCTTAAGATACCCTTCCAGTTTTCCAGGGTCAAGTTTGGGAGCCAGATATAAACATAATTGCTCCTGCGATTTATGTATCAGTCATATATGTGTGAACTACCCAACGGGCAGTTGCTAGGAAGGCTGAAGAAAGTGAGGTCTGAATTATACTTCTTGGAGAGGATAAAGTGGAGAGGAGCTTTTCAGGCAGAAGGAGGAGTTTGCAAGGCTCTGAAGGAATGACTGAGCGTAACTTGTGTGTGAAGAGGGGGAAATTGGGGGCTCTTGTGCGTAGAATGAGATACGAGGCTGGGAAAGTAGGCTGAGGTCCAGATAGTGGAAGGTTTAATCCTAAAGGAGATGGGTAGTTTTAGAAGAGTTTTAAGCAGGAGACTTATACAGTCAGATTTGCACTGTAGAAAGCCGTGTTGTTCTAGAAGTCAGCCTATAGAAAAGAAATGTCTATAAGCTGATTATGGACACTTCAACTAATGTCTGGGTACTCTTACTGGAAATTCTTTTGAAGGAGTAATGGAATCAGCCTAGTGAAAGTTAATGAAGGCTTAAGGAGTTATGACAGTGTTACTGGAAAGAAGGGAGGTATGCTGGAGTGAATGGTGTGAAAACTGTAATAAATTGGATGTTGAGGGAGAAAGAGATAGCAAAGCTGATTCCTAGGTTTTAGGCCTTTGGCATTTGGAGAACGTTGATGCTATTATCAGCAATAAAACCATAACCTTGTATATTACAAATTTATATTTTTGGACATGTTTAATTAAAGGTATAATGGAACAGCCACATAAGGACTGTCCAGTATAGAGTTGGAAATGCAAATCTGCAGCTTAACCTCAGTGCTGTGGCTAGAGGTAAAAGTTCGAGTCACTGGCATAGAAGTAGAAGCTGTAGTAATATTTGGCATCAGGAAGGAAGTATTGAGAAAGATGGGAATATTTTGGGGGAGTGGTTGCATTTATGAAGCAGAAAGGGGAATGAATTTGTGGGATAGCAAAGACAGAGGTAGGGGATACATATAAAAGTACAGGGTTCCAGCAACCAAGAAGACCCAGAATCAAGAGAAGGGAATTTTGAGGAGGGTCCATTGGGACAATTCATGCAGAGCATTTGGGGAATGAGAGGGGGGAAAAAAGATTGCATTTCCGTAGTAAGAGATAATTAGTGGGGCACCTGGCTGGCTCAGTCAGTAGAGCATGCAACTCTTGATCTTGGGGTCATGAGTTCAAGCCCCATGTTGGGCATAGAGATTACTTTTTAAAAAAGAGATCATGAGAGACCTTTTCAAAAGCAATTTTAGTAGAGTGATGAGGTCACGATTTATGAAATAATGGGAGACCTTAACTGGTTTGATGTTAAATGAGAATGAGAAAAGGCCACATGTGAAGTGTTTCACGAAGAAAATTGACGGGCTTTGTTTATTCACCTAATATGCTTATCAAGCACATTCCAGACACTGTTCTAAGCTCTTTTAAACGTTAATTTAATTTTTAATTTCCCATAACGATGCTATGAATTAATATTACTATTTGACAGATGGGAAAAATGAAGCACAGAAGGGGTTGAGTAACTTGCCCAGGGTCACACAGCTAGTAAGTGGTTGAGCAGGGTTTTCATCCTAGGAGATATGGCTCCAGAATCCATAGTTTTATCCACTGCACTAAGCAGTGACTGAATATAGGAGTGAAAGGAGTGGGAAAAATTTAAGCAAAGATAGGTTCATTGATAAAAAATGGAGAGGCTTGGAAGGAGAACCTAATTGAGAAGGTAAGTAATGGATGTATGTTTATATTACATATTTGTTTTTTATTTCTCTCTGTCTTATATCCTCTTCCAATCAATGCCACTTTAGGTCAATTTCTTTCACAATCAGGTCAATTTATGCCATGCTTTCATCTATCACTTACTATCTATAATCAGGTCTCCTCTTCAGCTTCAGACTCATATCCAACTAGCTAATAAATCTTCCGCTTCATGTCATGTAAGATTCTCTGACTAAACATTTTAAAACCAGACCCATGATCATCCCTCCAATATTCCCTAGCTTATTGAGTGACACTGTGTCAAATTAATCCAGTCATTCAAATCAAAGGTCTTGGAGTCATCTCAAACTATCCTTTCTTGAACCCCCCTTGGTCACCAAGTCCATCAGTTCTTTGAAATATCTCTCAAATCTGGTTTCCTCTCTCTGTCCATATGATTGTTGTCAGTATTCAGGCCCTCATTATTTCGATCTTGATCTGCTAGAGTAATAGCATACTACAGGTATCCTTGCCTTCATGTCCACTGTTCTTAGAGCCATTCGCCATTAATTTTTATTTTTGACTTACTGAGTTTTAGACAGTGCAGGAGTTTAGACATCACACATTTCAAGCAATAGAATAGTGGCCTAGGGCAGGTATTGTTGAGTAACTTGAGGGAAAGTTAAGTTTGGCCAAGGTTGGCCATGAGGATGGAGATTTAGGGATTTTTTTTTTTTTTAAATAGAGCATGTAAGTAAAACATGGAGAAACCAGATGGGCTTTCTGAGAGGAAGTAAGCTTTGAAAAAACAGCAAAAAATCAAGGACTAAGTTTTGAGAAGGATATACTTAGCTTTACACAGTTTATTGGACCTTGAAGAGCAAACAAGCAAAAGAATGGTGGAAAGCTGAGGCCAGTAGTTAAGCAACTTGGCCATTTCTGTACAACAGTTTAAAAAGAATGAACTAGATCTCTATTCAACATATATAGCTGTCAAAAACAATATGTGAAAAAAGAAAGTTGCCAAACCATATGTATAGTTTATGTGTAAGAAACATAGTCTTATATCTTCTGGGGCTAGGCATATAGAAGTATTGTTTTTCAAATGGAAGGAAGGAGAGTCAAAAAGGACCAAAGTTAAACTCAGTAGTAAGTGGAAGATGTTTGGGAAAGGAGACTTTTACAGTATCTGTGATGTTGAAAAACTTTCCAGGAAGGATATATTTCTGTATATATTACTTATAGTTAAAAGTAAAAACAAAACAAAAGATTGATAACTTGGAGAATGTTGTGTCATGAAAGTTACCCAAATGAAGAAAAAGATTGAGGTTTGTAAAGAGAAAGGTTGTGGTGTAATGCAACCTTTTTGAAAAATGGAGTATGGTGTTAATGAGAAACAAAGAAAGATTTCCAGGTAGTTATGCGTGCTAAGTTGAAAGATAAGGGTACTTTTATGAGGTAGATGACAAAATAGACTGACATATAGCTTGGGAGTTTATTATGTAGAATAGAAAAATTTTCCTTATAAGTAATTAGAGGTATTTGAAATAAGAAACTTGGGTATTTTCTCACTGCCTGTAGCATAGCAGTAAACATTGTCCAACTTAGAATATTCACTGATCCTTTTTGGTTACTCCTGTTTGAACAAGGGGAAGTTTTCAGATCAGTTGGCACATTTGTTACAGAGATAATTATGAAAGAACTGTATAAATATAACAAAGAGAAAGTGATCTTAAGTGAGAATATTCCTATTACATTGATGTTTGAGAAATAGGTCATTCAAAGCTTGCTAATAGGGGTGCTTGGGTGGCTCAGGTCATGATCCCAGGGTCTTGGGATCGAGCCCTACATCGGGCTTCCTGCTCGGCGGGGAGCCTGCTTCTCCCTCTCCCACCCCCCCTGCTTGTGTTCCCTCTCTCACTGTGTCTTTCTCTGTCAAATAAATAAATAAAATCTTTAAAAAAAAGAAAAAGAATATGACTAGTACATAAAAGGCTTACTGTTAAAGTCCTCTAGACTGGACACAAATTTGGCTTTACATCGTACTCTTTGTTTTTAAACAACCTTTTATTGAAGCATAACTGAATACACAAAAGTATGAAAAACATTAAATGTACAGCTGAATGGATATGAGGAGGGAAGTCTGAACAGTTACACAGTTAACATTATTCATCAGGTAAAACCTCACCTAGTCTTATTGTTTCATACATGGACTTTGGCATCATGTAGCTTGGGCCCAAGTTGCACCTCTAATACTTAATACTTTCCACCTCTCATAAGTTGAGCAAGTTACTTATATCCTCCAAGATTGAGTTTCCTCATATGCAAAATGGGGATGCTAATAATGCCTACCTCCTAAGGATTTTGAGGATTAGGTGGGTCAATTTAGGTAAAGCACTTAGCACTATACCTGGGACATAGCAAGGATTCAATAAAGATTAGCTATCCTTTTTCTTATCATTAAGCCAGTTTATAAGAAACACAATTATTCTTTTTAATTTTGACATTTTTACAAGTAAAAAAAAAATTGTTTAAAATTTGGTTTTACATTGTCAAAACTATTTTGGTAACAAACGCTAGAAAGGAATTTTCCCCAGGACACTCAAACGAGGGCCTCTCTATCATAGAACAATAATAATTTCATAGGGGACATTAAAGAGTTAATTATTCTGCTGGTTTTTGTTGAATGAGCTGTGTATAAAGTAACACTTGGTCCTTGCCCTCAAATAACTAATATTGTATTGAAAAGAGAAACTGGTGGCAGGAATCGATTAAAGGGATAAACTATGTGGTCCAGAAATAAGAGTTTATCAAAGACAGCCAATAGAGTACACTGACATATATTAGGCAAAACCTCTTAAACAGAACAAATTTTCCTCACATTCTTGGACTATAGCAGAGAAATCAAAGCAAGCACTTTCCTGGGGTACCTACCTGTTGGGCTGTTCCCACTGTTAAGTTTCTTGAGACTGATTGATAGGAAGTACTCCAGCTCCTCATCTTTAGAGCTTCAGGGAACAATTATCCCTAAGGATAGTTTGTCTAAAGCACTCTGAGTATTATCATCCTATAGATGAAAGGAATCAATGATCATTTTTGTGTGTGTAGGAAAATACTAACCTGAGGGTAGACTGAGGACAAGCTAAACTCTAAAAAAGAATGCCCCTTTTGTTTGGCCACTTGAAACAACAATCATTTTTATAACTTCTGGTTATAAATTGGGGCATTCACTGTTTCCAGAATGAATGTATGAGGCCACTGTAATTGCCGAAACTAACCAGTGATAATACAATTTTGCTGCTTTCTTTATTGATATGTTTCTTGTATCTCCTAGATTTTTCCTTTTTATTTGATATTCACCATCTTTTCTCTGATGCTGCATTTGCTTCTCTATATCCTTCCTTTCTCATCTTTATTGTGATTATTCATTACCTATACATTCAGAATGCCATACAAAGGAAAAGCTTATAATTTCTGTATGTCTATTTTGGTTAATAAAGCATGCCATTTCTCCCTCCTACATTTCACCTTTCTTCCAGTGACATTTTCATTCAGCTGAACTCTTTAAGTTTGGAACCTTTACACATTCCTTTTTTTTTTTTTTTTTCATTCTCTGTATCTAGTCAATCACCAAGTTCTTAAAATATCTTTTACTATTTTTTCTTGCTCCTTATTCCCATTTTCATTCCTTTCTAGGCTCTCATGGCCTCAGACCCATAATGCTTTTACAGACTCTGAGCTGATCTTCCTAACAGCAGGTCTTCCTTCCTTCCACTGTCAAACAAATTCTATAGGTTCAACAAACACAAACTGAGCACCTGCCATATGTTTAGTACAATATTAGGTGATGGGAAGACAGACCAGTTTGAACAGAAGAGGGTCTGGCCAGTAATGTGGCTGTAGGAAGTAGAATTTGAAGCAAAAGGAAAAAGTGTTTTGTCCTAGAAGATGCAGGTTCCCAGCATTAGCCTCATTGAGTGAGATGGAGATGTTTCCCTCAAATGCCATGAAGCTTGCAGTTTGGAGGGGAAGGAACAAGTACTTAAAATATTTTGAGTGTTATGGTAGAAGTGCTATACTATGGGTCCAGTAGAGACAACTGTTCTAGTCTAAGAAGTTAGATAGGGGCATCTCAAGAAATAAAGGAGCGATGGAGCACCTGGCTAGCTCAGTTGATAGAGCATCGCACTCTTGGTCTTGGGGTCATGAGTTTCAGCCCCACATTCGGTGTAGAGATTACTTAGAAGAAAGGAAGGAAAGAAGAAAAAAAAAAGAAAGAGAATTAATTAACTGTACTAAGGCCTGGAGTCAATAGAGTGCTGTCATGCACCAGGCACTGAGCAGTATGAGTAAGACCTGGACTCTGCTTAAGGAGTTGGTGTTCTATGAGCCTTGGTCAGTTACTGTTACAAAAGATAGAAGATTATAAAGATTGGGCTTCAGGATCTATATGTGGCCAATTACAGCTGATTGTCTCTTGTGATTCTCAGCTATGGAGTTGATAAATGCACAAAGTTCAAGGTGAATTTATTGATGCACTGAGATTGTAGAGCTGTTTTTCAAGGATAGAGTTGATACACCTACTGATCTTCCAGAAGGCTGGTATATAAACATTCTGCCAGTTTATTATTTTTACAATGACTGGTGGACTGGAATTATCATGTTCACATAGGTAATTCATCCTTCCCTTTAGAGAGAAACATGGGAAGACAAATTATCAGAAAATCATTTAGAGAGTATAGAATCAGAACATAGGAACTTTCTCCAAAGGAACTGCTATATAAAGGGACAGATAGGGAAAGAGTTTGGCATACACCTTCTCCATGGTTGAATGGGTTATGCCAATGTTTACCTTAATTATTATTTGGTTTATTTCATTAGTTTATCCTCAAAGGTTAGTCTTCACCTAGGAGACAATGGGAAGTCACAGAAGGATTTTAGGCAGGGGTTGGATATAATCAGATCAAGTTTTTTTGAAAGTTGACATTTGGTATAGAAGTTGGATTAGAAGGAACAGAAGCTGGAACCCAAGAAACATTTATGATCCTGTTCTAGTAGTCCAGTTGATGAGTAATGATGGATAAACAGGAATAAAAAGAAAGAACAGAATCTATAAGCTGTTAATTTGATTGACTTTATTCCTACTCAGATTCCCACCAAGTGCCTCATGTTTTTTCTATATAAAATATTTTATTTACTTTCTATATCAAGAAATCTTGCTTGAGAGTTTAGATTTGTCCAAAATGCACAGGATAAAGACCTGTGCCTTTGACACTGTCTGAACATTGTCCCTTTAAGTCAATTACTTTCAGTTTATTGCAGAAATGCTTGTATGAATAAAGGCACATCAGTTTAAATAGAAGAGGATTTACCCAGGAAATGGGGCAAGCAAGGTCACTGCAGTTCTTTAAAATAGAAAGCAAAGGAAAACATTTTGTCTTTGAAGAAGCAGGTTCACAGTATCATGTTAAAGAAAATAGTTACTTTATTACTTGTTGGGATGTTTTTAGTTTGTTTTTGAAACCTGATCGAATTCTCATTTGAGAAGCGAAAAAATGCTCTTAAAGTAGCTCAAGCTCTGTTCTTGTATTAAGTATCTTAAAAAGTTGAATGGATGCCAAACTATTTACACTGATACAAGTCTACTCCTTAGGTGCAATTGACACTTGATGTGGAATAATTTTTCACAGCCTTTGAAAGCTGTTACACTAGCTTCCTCTTTCAAGGAAAATCTCATTTGGATACATACAAAGAGATATGACAACACAAATTGTTTTTGGAAGGAAAAATCCAGGTATCTTAATTGTTTGAATTTTCTTAAATTCATCCTTTTTACATTTCTGTTCTTTAGGTCTGCCAAAATGTCTGAAAGATCAGATCTCCTTCACTTCAAGTTTGAAAATTATGGAGATTCAATGTTACAAAAAATGAACAAATTAAGAGAAGAGAATAAATTTTGTGATGTTACAGTTCTCATAGATGATATTGAGGTACAGGGGCATAAAATTGTGTTTGCTGCAGGTTCCCCCTTCCTAAGAGACCAGTTTTTACTGAATGATTCCAGAGAGGTGAAAATCTCCATATTGCAGAGTTCCGAAGTGGGGAGACAATTGCTCTTATCCTGTTATAGTGGTGTGCTGGAATTCCCTGAGATGGAACTGGTCAATTACTTGACTGCTGCAAGTTTTCTTCAGATGAGCCACATTGTAGAACGGTGCACACAGGCCTTGTGGAAGTTTATAAAGCCAAAACAACCAATGGATAGTAAAGAGGGATGTGAACCGCAGAGTGCTTCTCCCCAGTCAAAAGAACAGCAGGGAGATGCCAGAGGCTCCCCAAAGCAGGATTCACCTTGTATTCATCCATCTGAAGACAGTATGGATATGGAGGACAGTGATATTCAGATTGTTAAGGTAGAATCTATTGGGGATGTATCCGAGGTTAGAAGTAAAAAAGATCAGAACCAGTTTATTTCTTCTGAACCCACTGCTTTACATTCATCAGAGCCCCAGCATTCCCTGATAAATTCAACTGTGGAAAACAGAGTAAGTGAAATAGAACAAAACCATCTCCACAATTATGCCCTCTCTTACGCAGGCAGTGATAATATCATCATGGCCTCAAAAGATGTCTTTGGGCCTAATATTCGAGGTGTAGACAAAGGCTTACAGTGGCATCACCAGTGCCCAAAGTGTACCAGGGTGTTTCGTCACCTGGAGAACTACGCCAACCATTTAAAAATGCACAAACTCTTTATGTGTCTACTCTGCGGCAAGACTTTTACTCAGAAAGGCAACCTTCATCGACACATGCGTGTGCATGCCGGCATTAAACCTTTCCAGTGTAAGATCTGTGGGAAAACCTTTTCTCAGAAGTGTTCCTTACAGGATCATCTTAACCTTCACAGTGGAGATAAGCCCCATAAGTGTAACTATTGTGACATGGTTTTTGCACATAAGCCAGTTTTGAGGAAACATCTTAAACAGCTGCATGGCAAAAACAGCTTTGATAATGCCAATGAAAGAAATGTGCAAGACCTCACAGTGGATTTTGATTCTTTTGCATGTACAACAGTCACAGACTCTAAAGGGTGTCAGCCACAGCCTGATGCAACACAGGTCCTGGATGCAGGTAAACTGGCCCAAGCTGTCTTGAACTTAAGAAATGATAGTACTTGTGTGAATTGAGTAGGGGCTTTATGCTTTCAACTTAGAATGGACTGAAAACATGGCAATAGTCTCGAGTCTTTTTAGGAGTGATTTTGCTAGTTTGACTTCTCCAAAGCCTCTGTGTGGGTTATAGGGGTGAGTCAAAGCACTAACAGACCAGGCAACTTACCACTTGGAGTGGTCTTGCCTTCCTTTTGCCCTCTCCCATTTTGTGTTTTGAATTATTTATCCTGTGATGTCTGTTTTCCTTTTTCAAGGAGTATTCCATTTGTCTACCTAACATTGACTTTTGTCTTAGACTGAAACTATTTTAGGCTTTTCACTGGGCACATTCTGAAGGTACTAATAAGTTAATAACATCACCTACAGTCCACTAATAGATGCTATGCTAAGAGAAGTGAATAGTATTTTTCTTTGGCAAAAAATAGGCTGAGATATAAGGTGATACTGCTTTTGGCCTGAATATGTGCTAGAACTTCTGGTTGCCTATTGTTAATTGCCTACTGATAATGAATCTGCCTCCTACCATTTGTACTTGTCGTGGAGCTGGTATGAAGTATTTTGGGTTGTTCTGTACTCTTCAACAGTTATTATGGCCCAACTTCATGTCACTGAGTCGTTCACATAGACCACAGTACAATCTTTTCAGCAACATGGATCAGCATGAGGAACATAATTAACAAAGGATAGAAGTACAATTGTACAATAGCACTTACATAGGAGTTCTTCCCAAAAAGAAGCCAAATGCTTATAATTAATGTGTAACTTCTTGTGGATGTTTTTAAGTCAGGATTGCTCCAGGCACACTTAAAATGTGCTAAAGTATAATGGTCTCTCTAAAAAGGGGCTATCTGGGAGTCCGTCTCTGGACTTTGTGTTAGAGGCTAGCCATCAGAAAGGTGAGTTTGGCCTTCAGAGTTTTGTCTGGTGTAATGTAATCTCTGCATTCTCATTTCTTCCTGTACTCCAGTTTCTAAAATGGATGAAAAAAAGTGGATCACAGAGGAGCAATCAGGCTTTTGAATTCAGATATTCCTGTAAAGGTACACAGTCCCATCTTGCCATGTTTCATAGATGACTAATACAAAATTGATCTTCCAAGATGGAAAAACACAATTGTTTTTTCTAAAGCACATGTTAGAGTTAAGAAATAAAATTTTGAGTCTCAGTAGCTTTTGACTCATGAGTTAGATTTAGGTAATAGGAGTCTTAGAGTCCTTAGAGAATCTTAAGAGATCATCTACTCCACCTCTTTTTTTTTTAAGTTGGGGTATCCAAAGCTCGAAGAGGTGGCCTTGGCCAAAGTAGAGAAGTGACTAAGAATGAGCTAATGTCTTCTAATTTCTCACTATCTCTTGGCTTAAAAAGATTTAGTACATGATCAAAAGTATATTAACAAAAAGCTCCCAGTTTGTGCTTCACTTTTGGGAATCCCTGTTGGCTTTTTGAGACAGCCCGGATTTGGCAAACAAAACATCACAGGAAGGATGTGTTTTTGTCAATTATTTTTTGGTTAGAATGAATATTACATTCTTCTCAAGCAAGTGACTGACTTGCTAGGTGGTGGTCAGGGAGGGAAAGGATGAGTAAGAATAGTGTGAGAAGGATCCAAATGTGAAACTGATTTTTGTCTGAAAGCAGTGTTTATTTAGTTTCCATCAGGATTTTCTGGGGTTTTTTTGAGCTATGAGAATGCATGTACAGATAAACCAAAACTGAAGTTTAACTTGAGTAATCACAGGGAATTCTTAAAGTTGTTATAATTTGATGCATTGACATGTGAATCTGATTTGAGTTCTAATTTCTACCTTTTGTTAAAACACTTACAATGAGAATAAAATTGAGTGATAAGATTAATAGGTATCTTATGCCTAAAGTCACTCATTTTTATGGTCTAATGATGCTACCTAGCATTCTGATTTTTATATTATCCAGCCAAAGAGTACCAATTCTATGCAACAGTGAGACAGTAATATGTTAACCAATACTTCTCTGAACATCATTTCATCATAGGGAAGTTTCAAGTTGAAGTGCTTCCTTTGCTTACATTCATGTCCTGTTTTTGTTACTGGTTTGAAGACTAAAAGGCGTGGGTTCAAATAAGGTTGGTCTCTTTGGTTGGAGACTTTCTGGGTTCATTCAGTAGTTGAGAAGCTACTCAATTATTGGGCACCTTTGTTGCCAGGCACTATGCTAGATACTGAAGATATGAAGGTAAGATTGCTGAAGTCCCTGCCCTCACAGAGCTTATACGGTCTATTGTAGTCTTAGATAAGGTGATTTAAACTAGGAATAATAAAGAAAATGCCTTGCTTCCTTTGATCACTTAATCACATAAAATCAGCATCTTGATGGTTTTTTATCAGTAAAACTTCCAGTTCCCACCTTTTGCAACTGCAAACCACTGAAGTGATTTACAGTCTCCTCCATTTCTTGGCTGGAGAGGTGTTCTGTTTCTGTGAGACATTTTCTTAATTTGGTGGGACCTGACTTTTCTTCGTTTATACATGTTTCTTAGATTGTATTGCAAAGTGCTCAAGTTAACTGATATCAACTACATTTTATAAGGGAAGATGACTTTCAAAACTAGTCATATTCTTATAGAGGAGTAAATTTTTTAAAAATCTTAGTCATTCTACATTTGTATTTTATGGATCCCCAGGATAACTAAAAAGGACTCTCTTTACCATAGTTTGGTTTTTAAAAAATTACCACGTCACCGTTATTTATTTATTATTTAATTTTAAAGACAAACTCCAAACTGAAGTGGCTCTGAGGTAAATCAGATGTGGTTTTGTTTTAGTTTATTAGAAGATCTATAAATGGAGGGTGACCAATGTCATCACTTCTAAAATATTGTCCTAAACAAACAAACCAGAATATTTTATTTCAGCTGGTGAATAGCTGTTCTAAGTCTGTTGTATGTTAGACATACTATGAACTACCTCTTCACTTATTATGGGGAAGTTTCCTTAATAAAAGTGTGACAATTAAATCTCTGGTGTCAGTGGTTTCTTTTCTCTCTCCCTCCTGCTTTCCTTTTCAATTGCCTAAATTTGAATAAGGAAAGCTTTCTTCACTCCTCTTGTTTAAACACATATTCATCAGGCATTCTAAGCATGGCTTCTGAAGCAAATCAGGTTAACTAGAAATTGTTAGTAGGGTCAATTACTGAGGGGGTAGAGCTACTGCTTTTAAGAACTGGTTCAGACATTCCTTCATTTAGCAAATACTTGATGCCTACTCAGTGCTAGACTTCGGTAATGCAAAGACCGTAAATCACTGTCCTAAATACCTCCGCCCAGATGGGTCACAGATTCCAATACAGGTATGATAATTGCAATAATAAAGGCAGCCAAAGGGCTTACAGGCTCCCAACTGGGGGCCAACTAATTCAAGGGCAATTCAGGATGGCTTCAGGGATGACGTGATTTATGAACGAGATTTTGAAGGATAAGTGGGAGGAGAGTTAGGGCACGTGGGAAGAGGCAGCCCCAAGAGTTTAGATAGGCCTGGGTTTGCCTAGAACTGGCGGGGGGGGGGGGGGGGGGAGGGGGGCGGGGGGACGATGACGCGACAGATGGGTGAAATGAGATCCAGAGGTAGGGGCCAGATCCTGATGGTCATTAGCTAGGAAATCTCGAATGCCGATCCTTATGGCGGTCTCCTTTCCTCTGCCACCTTTTAAATTGTAGATGGCCCAGTGAGGAGAGAACCCGGCCCGTAACAACCCATGAGGGCCTCCCAGTGGTCCCGTTGCAGGGTATTCCGATGGACGCGCTGTACCTCAGCCTCACAACCCGTCTGCGATACGGACGCTGGGGAGAACTCACGAAGGGGACGGCTTGCGTGCCGAAACTGGGGCAGGAGAGATGGGATTTGCCGGAATACGGGTGCCTCTCTGCCATTCCAGGAGCGGGGGTTGTGAGGAAGGGAGAATGTCTCAGGATGTCCTTCCGGGACGCCAAGCGCACCCCAGTGAGGAGTAAAGCTAGTTGACACCGGATGTGTTTCCTCCCAGGCTAAGTCCACCTTCCGGCCTGGGCCGCCGCTGCTGCGGAAAGCTGGGCTCTGGCTCTCTGAGTCGGTGAGTGAGCGCGTTGGAGACGGGCAGGTGGGGAAGCCGGAAGAGGAGGAGGAGGAGGAGGTAGAGGGCAGCCAGGCGCGGACTGGGAGGCTACCCTGGTGCCGCAACCACCTGGCCGACAGGGCCTATGCGAGGCTTACTCGGGAAGACCCGTGTGTGGTTGAGTTGCAGGATCTTCCAGGCCACCTTGGGTCCCGATCAGTTCAACCGATGTTCCCTCCGCTGTGCCTGCTCTTGTGCCTGCCCCTGTGCTCGCTGCAGAGACTCAGAGGAACCAGGCACCTTTTCGTGGTGCTCTGGGAGCAACTGACTCTCTGTTGGGGAGACAGGAGGAGGAGGAGTCACAGCAGTCTTAATTGATTTGGGTCTGAAAGGAGCCAAATCGCTAGCTGGAAAGAGGAACTGAAGTTTTAATGTAACATGTACAAAAGTGTATTCCGGTCTTCTTGCCTGGGCAATGGTGAAAATCTCAATGTCGAAGGAGCTTTGATGAAAAAAAGAATAGAGGATACAAAGATAAAGCCTTAAAGATGGTTAGGACCAAATAATGAGGGATCTTGCATTTGCTAAGAAGGGTAAGCTGTCCTGGAGGTAGAGGAGAGCAATGGAGGATTTAAAGTAGAAGAGGGGGGCACCTGGGTGGCTCAGTTGCTTAAGCGTCTGCCTTCAGCTCAGGTCATGATCCCAGGGTCCTGGGATCAAGTCCCACATTGGGCTTCCCGCTCAGCAGGAGGTCCGCTTCTCCCTCTTCCTCCGCCCCCTCTTCCCACTCGTGTTCACTCTCGCTAGTGCTCTAGCTCGCTGTCTCCCTCTCAAATAAATAAAAAGATTTTAAAAAATAAAGTAGAAGAGAGAAATTTTTTTTAAAAGTTTTAAAAGATGTTAATTCTGGTGGCACTTAGGAGGGTAGGTTGGAATATGGGAGGGTGTGGTATCAAGGAAACCTGTTGGAAGACCTTGCAATAGTCCAAGGGAACAGAATGAGGATCTGTAGTAGTGATGGAGAATAGGAAACTTGGAGATTACATTAAAGTTTCTAATGTGAGAAACTATGTTAAGTCCCCTTAGTAGTGGGTATTAACAGTGTCTTGGACCACAGAACAGATAAAATTTAGCCAAGGAGAAAAACAGAAACCATTAAGTACAACTCAGTGTAATAAGTACTGTAAGAAAAATATGAAGAACAGGACATGAAGTCAAAAAGAAATGCATTTTCATTTTCTCAGTTTTGAGATGGTGGCATAGGAGTTCACTCTTTGCACCTAGATTAGAATTAGAATTTTCTTTTACCCAATTCAGGTTTGGGATTTTTTGTTTGTTTTTACCATCACAATGTAGGAAAGCATTCCCTTTTACATCAACGTTTGTGTTTTATTTTGCATAGATTGTGACCATGGCTGCTGAATCCGATGTTCTGCACTTCCAGTTTGAACAGCAAGGAGATGTAATCTTGCAGAAAATGAATCTCTTGAGACAGCAGAATTTATTTTGTGATGTGTCAATTTATATTAATGACACCGAGTTCCAGGGGCACAAGGTGATTTTAGCTGCTTGCTCTACTTTCATGAGAGATCAGTTTTTACTCACACAGTCAAAACATGTCAGAATCACCATCTTGCAGAGTGCAGAAGTTGGCAGAAAACTGTTGCTCTCTTGCTATACTGGAGCACTTGAAGTTAAAAGGAAAGAGCTTTTGAAATACTTGACTGCTGCTAGTTACCTGCAGATGGTTCACATTGTGGAAAAGTGCACAGAAGCTTTGTCAAAGTATCTGGAAATTGATCTTTCAATGAAAAATAACAATCAACATACTGACCTGTGTCAATCCTCTGATCCAGATGTTAAGAATGAAGAAGAAAATTCAGATAAAGACTGTGAGATAATTGAAATTTCAGAAGATAGTCCTATAAATATAGATTTTCACGTAAAAGAAGAGGAAAGCAATGTTTTACAGTCTACAGTAGAGTTGACATCAGAGAGAAAGGAAATGAAGTCACCAGAGCTGTCTTCAGTAGATATTGGTTTTAAAGATAATGAAATTTGTATCCTCCATGTGGAATCTATTAGTACTGCTGGTGTAGAAAATGGGCAGTTTTCACAGCCTTGTACCTCTTCAAAAGCAAGCATGTATTTCTCTGAAACACAGCATTCACTGATCAATTCTACGGTTGAGAGCAGAGTGGCAGAAGTTCCTGGGAACCAAGATCAGAGCTTATTTTGTGAGAATACTGAAGGAAACCAGGGTACAGTGAATGAGATTCAGAATCTGGAGGATGCTTATTCACTGAGGCACCAGTGCCCCAGGTGTCCTCGAGGATTTCTTCATGTTGAAAACTACCTGCGCCATCTTAAGATGCATAAGCTGTTCTTGTGCTTACAGTGCGGGAAAACATTTACGCAAAAGAAAAATCTCAACCGGCATATTCGAGGGCACATGGGCATACGGCCCTTTCAGTGTACTGTGTGCTTGAAGACATTTACTGCTAAAAGCACACTTCAGGACCACTTGAACATACACAGTGGAGATCGCCCATACAAATGCCACTGTTGTGACATGGATTTCAAGCACAAATCTGCCCTCAAAAAGCACTTAACCTCTGTCCATGGCAGAAGCAGTAGTGAAAAACTACCCAGGCATGATCTCAAAAGGCAAAATCTACTATAATTAGAACCACACCTTGCTACGTAAGCCTTATATAATTCTGTTAGGCAAGTTTTTCTACAGAAATGCAGCATCTGTTATATTGCATCCCCCCCCCCCCCAATCTTTGGGTCTTAATTTTGGTCTGCCTACACATGTTATTCTTTCTGAACTTCTACTAACAGTTCTAAAGTGTGGGAGACATGATAAAGCTAATGGGATGCTGTCTTATCTCATATAGTATATGTAAGTCCCAGTGGTATATCTAGAGAAATAATATTCCTCTCTTAAATATTCTTGACTCTAGTGACAGAGGATCCAGCAGTATTTCTAGATTCTGATTTTGACTCTCTAGATAAATAATGTACTTGTAAAATCCCAACCACATAATAATTTTAATGAATTAGGATAACAGGAAGAGAAAATAGACTTAAAAACATGCTGTAATCCATTATTAATTCTTTGTAGGACTAGTGAATTTGTTTTTTTAAACAAACTGCGGTTGGATTCTAAAGCTAAGCACCAAGGTACTTGTTTTAAACTGTAAGGGAACACATTTCAACTTCACTTGGGAGTAGTAGAATTTCCTTCTACATGGGCTAATATTCCTTAAAATAATGGTTCCATGATTTTTTAGTATACATATTTTAGAAATGATTAATCAAGCCCAAGTTTCTTGATTTTATTTCATGAAGTTGTATTTAATAATTTTTTGACCAGTGAAATTATCACCACTGGCATGAAGCTCTGAAAATTTTCTTTTAGAAATATCAACTTTACCAAAGATACTCTACTGTTTCCTTTTTAAAATTTATTTCATTTTTATTTTTTAGTTAACATATACTAAAACTGACCTTTGTTTTTGGTCTACATTTCCATGAATTTTAACACATGTAGATTTGTTCAACCGCCACAGCAGTCAGGATACAGAACATTGCATCATCCCTAAAAACACCCTTATGATGCTCCTTTATAATCAGCTCCTCCACCTATCTTTAAATCCTGGCGACAGTTGCTATTGCTATAATTTTGCCTTTTTTGGAATGACATGAGTGGAATCTTGTAGTATGTTCCCTTGTGAGATGATTTTTTTTACCACACAGAATGCCATTGGATTCATCCATGTTGTGTGTATCCATAGTTCATTTCCTTTTTTACTTTGAATTGGCAATATATACTATCTTGCTGCCACTAGATGAACAGTTTAAATATGGTTGGCTATTAGTGTTCTCTTAATTATTAACTTTTTTCATTTACATTAATGCAATTTTCATTTACCACATGTTGACAAAAACCCTAACCATCCCTAGAGTTTTATTCTGTATTTCCAGAAATGTGCCAAAAGCAAAACCATGACTATATGGTTATTTTAGTGAGAGTAATATTTCTGATTGTGTTATGAGCCATTGCTCTCTATCCCTGTGTACAAATAACACAAAACTTTTGTTGTCAAAACAAAGATTAAAATCTATTGCAGGGCAAATCATACTCTCTAAAATGCAGGAACTACTCTTAAAGAAGGCTGACTAGATGCATCTTACTTTCAAGTTGTTCTATTCTTCCTCTTACTCACCTCAGCTTTATGTAGAATTTCTGTTATACTTAGGTTCTGAAGCCCTTCGACATTTTAAAATGTAATGTACTTTGTACCATTTATAAGAATTTTGTGATTGATCACACGTTGATAGTTATAAATGTTAAATATCCTTTTTGTGATACTTTTGTGAAAAACATATTCTCCATAGAATTTTAACTCTGGGAGACACTTTAAGGAATCCACCTCTCATCTTTGATAAGAAAACCAACTTCGTAACCCCCTCCCTCCCCATGTCACTTGTTAGTGACATTGGACAGGTCACCTATCTATCAATTTTTCTTAAATTTATGTGTGAAACAGTAACTTTGAACTTGGTAATTTGTAAGATCATTTCCAGGTCCAAAGTTCTATGATTTTATACTTAAATCTCCCTAAGTTTCTAAGAACAGAGAAGAGGGGAAAGCAAGAGAGGAGAGTTTTGTGTCTTTATGAATGTTGCTATTTGAGTACTACTTTGGAGACAGAATTTTTCTAAAGTAAATAGTGTTTTTCTTCCACTGGAGAACATGATAGTTCAGCATTTAATTTTCTTTCCCATTTGACCTATGATTGGCCACTTCTAGGTATGAAAACATTTCCCTTTCAGAAATAGTTTGTGCTTGAAGTACTTTTCTTTTCTTTTTTTAAAGATTTTAGTTATTTATTTGACAGAGAGAGAGATAGCGAGAGCAGGAACACAAGCAGGTGGAGTGGGAGAGGGAGAGGCATGCTTCCCGCCGAGCGGGGAGCCCAATGCGGGGCTTGATCCCAGGACCCTGGGATCATGACCTGAGCTGAAGGCAGTCGCTTACAGACTGAGCCACCCAGGCGCCCCTGAAGTACTTTTCTTATTTTTGTTTCCTAGGATGAAATTTTGTGGGGAAGGGATGGAGATGGGAGGGAAGGGTAAAAGAATAGTAATAAACTGTTTTTTTAGGCATTGGTATCTACTATCCTTGATGTTTGAAAAAAATTATGGTTGAACTATGTTTAAGTTTTATGTGTGCCTTGTAAGATTCTTGTGACATTTTTTGTAAGCACTTTGAGATATTTGCTTGGGGGGGAACGGTTGTTTTGTGCAAGTGATGGTTGTTATTTATTTTTATTTATTCCTGTCCAGTAGCACAGAGTGATCTCAGAACATTCCTAGGACAGTTTCTGTTTGCATGATGTATATAAACAGTTCCGGGAAAATGGAATCTTTTTAAAAATGCAGGTATGGCAAAGTAAAGTGTTGAATTTATTCATTTAAAATATTCACTTTTAGTTGTTTGTGTTTCTGATATGATGGGGAAAAATGCAACATGTTTGAGTTCAGCCTCTTCATTTACTGCATTTATGTATAAAGGATCTTGGAAAGGTAGTTGTTACTTTGGTATAAGAGAAAACCCGTGCTGTTTTTCCTTGGATGTAACTATTCTATATCTTTACATAAAAAATAAATAAATAAACTGGAGATGGGAATGGAGAACTTTGTGTTTTGTCTACATCTCTGAATTTTAAAGAAGGAAACTATTTCTTCTGACCATTCATTCAAGAAATATTTACTGAGTCTTTACGTAGTATTAGAAGTTAGATACGCAGACCAAAATCCCTGCTCTCATGAAACTTGTATTCTAGTGGAAGGAGAAAAACAGTAAACAAGTAAAATCAGTGTATATGAAATTTTGAAAACAAAGTTGGAGAAAATAAAACGGGGATAGGGAGTGCCAGGAAATGGAAATTGGGATTGTAATTTTAACTGTGATGGTCAGGCCACCTTTGAAAAATCTTAGCAGACTGTCATATACACTGTGCAGTAGAATAAAACAGATACATATATATTTGTGTGTATATATATATAGGTCTTTACAGTTTATAAACTACTTGTTCATATGTTTTTTAATTCATAGTGGATTTATTTTCATACATGCCTTTGTTGGACATCTGGTTTCACATTGGAAAGTGCCTTGAGTTTAATTACAACTCATGGCCATTTTCTTAATCTGTGTTTTTCAGTTTCTAAGTAACAGAGTACGTAGTATCTGCCTTTTAGGATTATTTTGATGAATGAAATAAAACTAAAATCAATAGTAGAAATGAAATTTTTATTACCTTACACAGGACTTGGCACATGGTAAGCACTTCGTAAATGCTTATTCCCTTATTTCTTACCAGGCTGTTTCTTCATATATAAAAACATGATAATTTCTGCTTTCCAGTTTGCTGTGAAAAATCATTCAACAAAAATTTTTTTAAAGACTTTATTTATTTGACAGAAAGAGACACAGTGAGAGAGGGAACACAAGCAGGGGGTGTGGGAGAGAGAGAAGAAGGCTTCCCGCTGAGCAGGGAGCCCGATGTGGGGCTCTATCCCAGGACCCTGGGATCATGACCTGAGCGGAAGGCAGACGCGTAACGACTGAGCCACCCAGGTGCCCCTCATTCAACAAATATTTATTGAGATATTAGTTGAATTTTGATCCCTGCCAGCTTCTGAGGAGCTTTCTTTTTAATAAAGAGATTTGTGTTAGTGCCTGCCAAGCAAATGCTTTTCTTTTTATTTTTTTTAAATAGGGAGTTTGCTTGGCAAATATGTGGAGGGATTGAGGAAACGGGTCAGTATTAATTACAGGACAGTGCATAGAATATAATACAGATGTATCACATTATGCTCAATGGAGACCACTTTTTTCTCAAGGAGAGTCAGACACTGCCTCACATCAGTGTTTAGGAGGCTGGCTCAAGACGCTGATGAAGGTGCGGGGAGTTTCCCATCAACCCTTTCGGCTTGCCTAAGCTTCCTAACAGCACCTCCCACAGTGCTCCGGGGCTCCCCAGTCACGTGACAGGGGTGGTTAGACTCGACCAGAGGGAAGCTGATGCGCAGTCCAGGTGGCGGGGGCTGCTACTCTTTCCTTCCACCTCCTTTACTCCCAATCCTGCGTGATCTCGCGTGAAAGGGGGAGTATCTTCTCGCGAGAGCTAGGTCGGGATCCCTCCAGGACCGCCTCCGTGGAGAGGAGGAGGAGGCGGAGGCGGAGGGAGGAGGAGGAGGCCCCGTCGCGGCCTCCGCCGCCGCCAACGGGGCTGTCCCTATAGCTCCCGATGGAGTTTGAGGTCGTGAAACCGCCGCCGAGCTCTGCCCCGGCGAGACGAGGCGCCTCCGTCGCCGAGCCGCGCCGTCGCGGGGCTCCCGGGAGCGGCCCTTAGCGACCCCGCCCGGGCCCCCACAGGTAGGGCGGGGGCGGGCACGATGCGGCTCGGGCCCTAGCTCGGGTCCCTAAGTCCTCGGCGGTCGGGCGGGAGACCGGTCTTAGCCCGGGGCCTGTGTGCTGTCGTCGCCGGTGCCCTGAGGGTTGGGAACTGAGGGCCGCACCTGACGCTCGGACGGGGCCCGGAGTCCGGGGCCTACGGAGGCCCCTCTCTCTGGTAGGGCTTTTTCAATACCGAGCGCCCGGCGCAAATGGCCACCTCCCTTCGACACCGGCGGAGGGGAAGCCTCTGACCCCTGAGGAACCTACCCAAGCAGAGGCCAGGGTTCTCTCTCCCTTTTCTACACCAGTTGGCAAGAGGGGTTTTGGAGGAGGTCCTCGAAACCAAGCCCTCTCCTAGCTTTTCGGCTTTCTGTCCTGGGGCTTCCCGAGATCCCAGAGCAGGGATGGTGGAGGCGATCTGAGTGGTAAATAGGGACCGCGGCCAAACAATGCCCTGGGAGGGCTTAACCTCCTGGGAACGAAATGGCCGGACCAGAGTGGTTGCACAGTGGATGTGACGGAGCAATGGCATGAAACACGGCCAGGGAATTCTGCTGTGGCTTTCTTCTTTCCCTCTTTCATTTTTCCTTCTTGGGGAAGCCTCTTAAGGAGACTCTTCCACCATCTTAGAAGAATGGTAGAAAGCATCTTTGTTTCTCAGAAGCAGCTCTACTTTTCTCTGCCCTTAGCTTTCAGGAAGGGAGAACATGAGAGTAGCTGTCATTTCCATCCTTCTAATCACAGAGGAGTTTAAGATACCGGCAAGGTAGAACCTTGACACCAAAATAGTCTCAAGTAATCACTGACATGAAGTAGATCTAATCTCGTGATTCCCAGCCTGTTTTATTTTTAAATAACCACCTAGGTTCCCTTCTTTTAATTCCTACTCTCTCCTTACCTGGGCCCCTTTTTAATTCCTACTCTCCCCCCAAACCGCTGTGACTAGAATAACTTTTTATTACAAAGTGCTTAAGTAATCTTTTTTCCATTTTTGTATTAGTCTATTAACTTCCAATAGGAACTTTTGATTAACCCGAGAATGCAAACGTTGCTACACTACACTGATAGAATTTCACCCAAAAGCAAAGAAACAAATGTTTTAGTTACCCTGTGCAGCCTTTTTCTAGTTAAATACACAAATTTAGTTAAGGCTTTTCAAACATTAAGAAAAGTTCATGTATTTTGCCATTATTACCTTCTTTTACTATCTAAAAAGCAACACCACTGTTACAACATCCTTTTCCTGTGTTCATTCCACTTTAGTTTTTGAAGGAATAGAGGCCATTAAATCCTGTCAAAATTTTTAATGTTGCTATTATTGTTAATTTGGAGATGCATGTTTTCCAAATTTTAGAGTTTGGAAAATTGCTAGAAGGACAAAATGTTAAGCGTATATTCCAAACATGTTTAGAAAAAGCAGATGTTAAAATTCAAATTGCCTCCTATTCTTTGAAGATTTAATTGCAGTTCTGTTCATTAGTGGATCTTTTGAGTTACTCCTGATCTGTTATTACTGTTGTGTTGACCTGACATATAAGACTTAATGTCCTTTGTTCATATGTTTTCATTAATTGTTCATATGTTTTCATTAATTCACTTTCTGCTTTTGTAATTTGCTATATCTTCCAGTCTGAAAGAGCTAACAAGAATTCTTTTGGGGGGGCGCCTGGGTGGCTCAGTTGATTAAGCGACTGCCTTCGGCTCAGGTCATGATCCTGGAGTCCCGGGATCAAGTCCCGCATCAGGCTCCCTGCTCGGCGGGGAGCCTGCTTCTCCCTCTGCCCCTCCCCCCTCTCATGTGCTCTCTCTCTTCTCTCATCCTCTCTCTCAAATAAATAAATAAATCTTTAAAAAAAAAGGAAACAGAACTGTTTAAAAAAAAAAGAAAGAATTCTTTTGGGGGGGAAGTATTCTTTTAACACAAAATTTTGTGTTCAGAAATCAAACTTCGAAGCTATATGCAGTATCTAAGAATGCTAAATAAACTTAGAACAAGGCCTTATTATAATAAGCACTTATTGTTTTGGTTGGACTGCATTGAAGTTTCACTTTCTAGTTATTGAAAAAGGAAGCATGTGGTAAAATAAAGCGAGCTGAAAATCAAAATAATGTTTTGCATCCAGTCTCCTAACTGTTGTAAGTTACATCTTTATATTTCTCAGGTTTTCTAGTTTTATGAAAACTTCTTAAGTGTGGTTGTGACTTTCACCTCAAATTCTTAATAAAAGTTAGTTTTGATTATTACTTTATAATTTTAAGTACTCTGGAGTTGCACTGTCCCAATACAAGCCAATAGCCACATGTGGCAATTGAGCACTTGAAATGTGGCTAGTGTGAATTGAGATGTGGTATCAATGTAAAATAAAATACACACCAGATTTCAGAGACTTAGTGCAAAAAAAAAATAATTTAAGCTACTTTAATAATTTTTTATATTGATTACATGTTGAAATGATATTTTGGATAAATTGGGTTAAATTCTATTATTAAAATTAATATCATCTGTTTTCCCTTTTTTAATATGAATACTAGAAAACTTTAAATTACTTGTGGCTCACATTGTGTTTTTATTAGACAGCACTGTTTAAAACAGCACTGCTCTTCTGAGAAATAAATTACCTGAATAAAAGTAGGCACATGAAAACCAAAAATTTCCTGACAGTATCATCTTGCAATCAGAATAATCAAAAAGCTAAGGACTTTGATAATATGAAGAATAAAGTTATCCAGTGGCCATTATTTGATAGGCAGAAGTGAGTAAGTTCTGTCTCAAAAATAAATATTGTTCATATCTTGTCATCACCAAAGCAAAACTTTATTGGATATGCTAATTAAAATAGAAAATTATCCCATTAGTGTTACACTAGAAGACATGGGAAATTAAATCTTATACTGATTAAAAAACTGAGTTCAGGCTCAGGGTGGATTTAAGAAAAAACTTGAGTCCTGTATCTTTCCTAACTTATACTAAAGTCACTTATAATAGCAGTCTTTAAAACTGTACTTCAATTCCTTTTCCTCCAGTCCCTTCAGTATGTTTGAGTGCCGAGTTTTAGAGTTTGTAGATTATTTCCATTGGTTTTGTTTGCTGTTTTATAGGCTAAGGTCTCAATTGTACCTGATGCTTTAAATAATAACTTTTGAAGTCCAAAACTGATTATTTGTAAGGTTTCTGAACTAAGAAGTACTTTTCAGTACTTTTCATTTCAGGAGCTTAAATTCCTCACATGGGTGAACTAAAATGAAAGCAATGAATGTCTTAATTAACAGACTTGAGCCCAAATGTCTAGATTTTTATGAAGAGAATTGTAAAATACTAGATATTTTTTATTATACAATAGTGAAAGAAGCATAAACTTTATTCTGGCACTTTAAAATCAGGTGGCATAGTCCAGAACTGGCTGCATAATGTCATGGTGGACTAATAACAAAAAATGAGAGTACTTAGCTGGTATGCAGTTTGCTCTTAATAAAGCAATGCATAATTTGCATCATATCAGAGATGTCTATTAATTACTCTTTCTATTTTACAAGTTAGTATTCATAACAAGGAACTTACAGCCTGGAAAATTACTTGAGGAAAATCTTTAAGGTCGCACCTATAATGTAGTGTTTCTTCTCTGCTTTATCTTGTTATTCTTCTTCAATTTTACTAACTAGTAACTGAAAGTTACTTCGTTATTACAAGTAATTTAATTAGAATGTTTTTCTTTTCTTTTCTTTTTAAAGATTTTATTTATTTATTTGACAGAGAGATAGTGAGAGCAGGAACACAAGCAGGGGGAGTGGGAGAGGGAGAAGCAGGCTTCCCGCAGACCAGGGAGCCCAATGTGGGGCTCGATCCCATGACACTGGGATCATGACCTGAGCCGAAGGCAGACGCTTAACGACTGAGCCACCCAGGCGCCCTAGAATGTTTTTCTTAAATAGTCTCTTTATGTATTTAGAGTTGTGGGCTTTTTGTTTGTTTTGAGTTTTGCTTTTTAATCCATTTTATCTCACTTTGAGATGTTTTGGGACTATCTTCAGGTTTGATACTTGACTGTTAACTCTAAGTGCTATTAGCAATTTAGAATTCCAGAGAGTCAAGTAAGTTACTATGGAATTAATAAAGACAATAGGCTATTTATCATTTTTGGTTATAAAAATACTTCCTAGGTAAATGTTTACGAAGTGCTTTTTTTTAAGAAATGAAAGTCAAAAAAAAGGAAGAAATGAAAGTCACTTTTGCCATCCCGAATTAAAAATTTCGGTGGACTATATAAGCTGCTTCTGTGTTTTAGATAAAATTTTATTTTGTCTTTATCTTAATTGAGGAATCTAGAATTTATTGATAATGGTACTGAAAAAAACATTTAAAAAAAAAACTTTTCCTATGACTTATTATATAAGGAGAATTTAGTACATACTTTTCCTGTCAGAAAGTTAGACTCTGACACATAGCAGGAGAATTTGGCAGAATTACTGACCAATTTTGGCAGAATTTTTCTTTTTTTTTTTTTTTAAGGTATTCAGTTTCTATTAGAAATTAAAGTTCTCAGTATTAATTATATTACAGCATCTGGTGTTTGTAGACCTAGAAACACATGGGAGATATTATAACGTAAAACTATCAAGTATATTCTGGAGTAGTTTGAAATGCTTGAAAACTAACACGTGAAAGAAAATATGAAAGATAGCATTTTTATGTTTAGTTCAAACTTAAATGGCTTCTCCCACCCCCGACTCATTTACTAATGTAAAGCATTTCAGGGTGATCTTGGAAAACGAAATAAGGAAAAAGTGTTTCCTACTAGTTTCCTATTACACAGTGTGATACCCTAACCCACAAAATTAGCATTTCCAAACAGGTGGCCATTATGAAAAAATAGATGCAGTGTCTTGTTTTGATAAATATTTTATTGGTTCAGGTTATTAACTAAATTAGGGCTCTCAGTAGATTTAAGATAAAATGCCTTCTCCCTCAGAAGCCTTTTTCTTGTATAATCCTACAGCCTAGAAAGCTGAACATTTCAAATGTTAAATAGCTTCAAGAAGTGATGTGTTCACCTGTTCAGTGCTCATCTCTAAAGTTGGAAGCAGACTAACTGGGTTTAAGATTGATGGCATTAATAGATGTGGCAATGCAAGGGTAAAAAGTATAAAATAAGTATAACTTGCAAGATTTGGCTAGTTTAAAAATAAAGATATTAGATACTTTACATTAGAACTGTTTGAGGAGAAATTTGTACAGGGTGCTTTTTATATAACAAGCCCTGTGATTCATTTACCAAGATATTTTTTGAAACCTTAGTTTTTGTGAACATAAAAGCAAAATAAAAGCTAACAGAATTCTTCATTTGGATGTGGGGATATTGGAGAATCAGTTATATACTTTTCTGTCTTGAATCTGACTATAGTTTTAAACATCTAATTTCTGTGGAACTAAGATATTTGGATTGGTAAACATTCTTATGAAGTAAAGTAGTGGCTATTTAATTGCCCTAAATACCTAGATATCTGTTCACCAGAGAACCTTTGTCAGACTTATGTAAGTTTTGAATTGGAAAATATGAAAAATTTGTGAAATGTAGAGTGTTCAAGTTAGGTATCTAAAGATTTTAGAGTGCAGTATAGTTGTTTTTTTTTTTTTTAAAGATTTTATTTATTTATTTGACAGAGAGAGACACAGCGAGAGAGTGAATACAAGCAGGGGAATGGGAGAGGGAGAAGCAGGCTTCCGGCGGAGCAGGGAGCCCGATGCGGGGCTCGATCCCAGGACCCTGGGATCATGACCTGAGCCGAAGGCAGACGCTTAACGACTGAGCCACCCAGGGGCCCCTAGAGTGCAGTATAGTTTTGATGCCAAATATTTTATTACAAATCATGGAATAAATATTTTAATCTTAGGAAAAAGAATTCTATCATTTTTTTCCATGTGCCTTTTAATCATATGTAAAGATAAAAATTTATATTTTGCTTTTTTTTTCTGTTTAGAATTATTAGGTGAGAATATTGCTTTATTCTTCCATATCTTGCTCATTGGACCTGACAGTTTGGGGTTGTGTATCTGTATACCTCTCTCACTAAAAGATATGTTTTGTCAAAAGTATTGTAGGGGACCACATTCTAGATTTGTAAGACAATTTTTTTTTTTTAACTTTGGCACTGTATTTCTGTATTTTAAGGTTAGCATCTTTTTTTTTTTTTTTTAATTTTTGGACAAACTGCTCTGTCATCATCATCTCATGTACTTTGATTTTCAGTACCTTTGTTAGCCTCTTAGTCAAATCTTGACCAGAGATTTCCTCTTTCGTGAAGCTGCCAAGTTGAACATATCCTTATCTGACTTGGTCATTTCAGGTGGCTGTTTCTTCACACTTGACTCACTATAACATTCTTTGGATCAATAGATTTCAAAGTCCAATAACTCTTAGATCATTTCTTAATATATTTGGCGGTAGTAGCTATCCAAAAAACCCAAGCAATCCAAAGTAATTTGTGTTCCTAAGAATGAAACGTGGAAAGTTAATCTACTTATTTGATGTGGTCATTAAGAAAAATACATAAAAGCTTTGATAGTCGACTATTCTTTGAGCAACCAATATAAATATGTTTAGTTGAAAAGGACACTATACAGATATTGTTTCTGGACAAAATTTCAGAAATTTAACAAATTCAGCAAATAGATTAAAGAAAAAGACATCCAAAGCATATAAAATTATTCAGAGTATTTTAGGTTTTGAAGCTGTGATGGTTGACTTAAGCAGTTAACTCTTAAAAGGTGAATGATGAATATTATGTGGGTTAATTCTTACTTTTGTCCATTTCCAGCTTACAAAACACTACACAGCAAAATAATGATCTGCTAGACTGCTAACCCGAGCATCCAGCTTCCACAATGCCTGTGCAGGCAGCTCAATGGACAGAATTTCTGTCCTGTCCAATCTGCTATAATGAATTTGATGAGAATGTGCACAAACCCATCAGTTTAGGTTGTTCACACACTGTTTGCAAGACCTGCTTGAATAAACTTCACCGAAAAGCTTGTCCTTTTGACCAGACTGCCATCAACACAGACATTGATGTGCTTCCTGTCAACTTTGCACTTCTCCAGTTAGTTGGAGCCCAGGTAAGCTTTCAAGGTTTTACTAATTTGGTGTATGTAATAATTATAGACCTTTGTTCATTAAGGGGTACAAAGTGTGTCTAGTGATACTTGAGACCTCAAAAATATTCAGTATATCTGATGTCATTGTATTCTGCAAAAATGTTCTTTAGATAATGTCATAAATCCTTATGCAAAACCATAAATTCCATTATAGTTATGTGTTTCTTTGTGTTCAGTGCAGTGGTCAAAATTTATGTTTATAATTTGGTGGATAAGGAACATTTTTAAATAAGCATATTCATTAGGTGATATGAAAAGAAATCTATTCAAAGCTTTGGCTAGATACTAATCAACTGGAACCCTCAAATGGAGGTTTTGGAGTCTTTCTTTAACTTCACTTGACTTTCAGGATAATATTACAAGTGAGAAAGTAAGGTCTATTTAGGGATGAACCAATTTCCAGAGTATCAGTACCAAATTCTTCACAGTTTCTTATGCTTATGTGTTATAAAATTAATATTTCTTGTTTATAATCATTTTACTGAAATCAGACCAAGACCCTAGACTTATAATAATTTCCATTTAATAAAGTCTTACTTTGTTAGGTATGATAGTAAGTATTCAACAATTATTATTACTAATTCTTTCCATAGCTCTTGAGATAGTTATTTGCATTTTACAGGTGAGGAAGAAGATGAAATTCTGTACATCATGCACTATATATTAAAGCAAGAAAGGACTTTTCTGTTTAACCACTTCTTTTTTTTTTTTAGATTTTTTTTTTTTTTTTAAGGATTTTATTTATTTGACAGAGAGAGAGAGAGCACAAGTAGGCAGAACAGCAGGGAGAGGGAGAGGAAGAAGCAGGCTCTCCATGGAGCAGGGAGCCTGACGTGGGGCTCGATCCCAGGACCCTGGGATTATGACCTGAGCCGAAGGCAGCCGCTCAACCGACTGAGCCACCCAAGCGCCCCTGTTTAACCACTTCTTAGAAAATTCAGTGAATTAAAAATATCCCATTCTTTTAGTGTCTTGATATTTGAAGTTTTTCTTTTAAAACATATTTATTTTCAATGTTCATAATCCAGTTAGACACTGTGAAATCAAGATGCATCTATAATCAATAGTATGTCATAATTGGCAGCAGTTTTTCTTTTTTTTTTTCAAGATTTTATTTATTTGAGAGAGTGAGAGAGAGAAAAACAGCATGAGAGGGGATAGGGTCAGCGGGAGAAGCAGGCTCCCCGCGGAGCCGGGAGCCCAACGTGGGACTCGATCCCAGGACTCCGGGATCATGACCTGAGCCGAAGGCAGTTGCCTAACCAACTGAACCACCCAGGCGCCCGGCAGCAGTTTTTCTTAATGGCATGTAAAATAACAGTGCCTTTTGCAAACAGTGGCATCTTAGATCCATAAATACTATACTAGCTACCTGCCATTTATTTAGCATCTGCTATATAGGTCAGGTATTATGTTTTGTCATTTATAAATGTCCTCTCAATTGGGCTTAATAGCCTACAGGCTTATACAGTATGATTTCTGTTACCTTTAAAGCCCCACCTGCTACTACTGACGTCATTCTTTCTGCTTAAGCTATATTGCTTCCTAGCCAATTGTTAAATATGCCAAACATGTTCCCACCTGAGGGATTTGGTAGCGACTGTTATCTTTGCCTAGAATGTTTATTACCTCTCCTCTTTCAAGTCTTTATTCAAATGTCATGATTCCCAAGGAAGCCTATCCTGACCACACCTGTTAAAATTGCAGCCCCTCTCCAGCACTCCCAATCCCCCTTATCCTTGCTGTGTAATTTTTACTGATCACTTTCTATCATACTACGTATTTATTTATTATGTTTTTTGATTTATTGGCTCCATCCTCTCCACGAGAATGTAAGCTCTTCAGGGGCAAGAAATTTTATCTGTTTTGCTCACTGATAGTTGCCTAATGCCCAAAACTGTGTTTGGAACATGTTAAGTACTCCATAAATACAAGTATTTTTTTAAAGATTTTATTTATTTACTTGAGAGAGAGCAGAGCGAGAGAGTGAGCACACGAGTCGGGGGGAAGGGCAGAGAGAGAGAGGGAGAAGCAGGCTCCCCACTTGGGCAGAGAGCCAGACACGGGGCTCAATCCCAGGACCCTGGGATCACGACCTGAGCCGAAGGCAGACACTTAACTGAGCGCCCTAATATACTTAATAAATACAAATATTTGTTGGATTAAATGGAATTTTCATAGTGGCAGTATGAAATAAGGATTTTCATCTCCATTTTTCAAATAGGAAAACCATGAGTTGGAGCAGTTAAGTGATTTACTCAAGATCACTCATGGAAGTGGCAGAGCTGCAGTTTATGCCCAGGTTTTGACCTTTCATTAAGGTCTTGGAGCTGCTGGGTGGCTCAGTCAGTTGAGTGTCTGACTTTTGACCTCAGCTCAGGTCTTGATCTCAGGGTCATGAGTTCAGGTTCCACATTGAGCTCCATGCTGGGCATGGAGCCTACTTAAAAAAAAAAAAAAGTACTGTGTCTTGTGGTGTTTCTATTCTACAAAAAGGGGACAGACCATTATCAATAAATATAATAAGTAAATTACATAGTGAGAAGGTGCTAAGTACTTTTTTTCCTAGTTATCTTGAAATACCTTTTTTTAAAGTTGCAAAAAATAATGTACAGAGAACCTGTATAACTTTCTGCAACTTCCCCTAATGTTAATATCTGTCAAAATTATAGCATAGTTATCAAGCTTAAGAAATTAACATTGATACAGTATTATTAACTACTTGCTGCTTTTTCCATTTATTAATACACCGAGCCCCTGCTATTAAGTATAGTAACCTTGGTTCTTGGAAAGCAGTTTGGCTAGGTGTTTGGCTTTAATTTTACTTAAACTACTTTGATGTATTGTCTCTGTATTATAATTTTTATACTCACCAAGATTATTCTCAAACATATAAATAACAGTTCCATGAGCTGGATGAATGTATTTCCTCGATTTTTCTTTGTTTTTAGGTACCAGATCATCAGTCAATAAAGTTAAGTAATTTAGGTGAGAACAAACACTATGAGGTTGCAAAGAAGTGTGTTGAGGATTTGGCACTCTACTTGAAACCACTAAGTGGAGGTAAAGGTAAGTTCATAAAAAGTCTTTTTACTGGTGAGCAGGATTTGCTAATATACCCTATTAAATTTTGAGATTTATTGATTTAATTTTTTAAAGATATTTATTTATTTGACTGAGAGAGAGAGCACAAGTAAGCAGAGCAGCAGGCAGAGGGAGAGGGAGAAGCAGGCTCCCTGCTGAGCAGAGAGCTCAATGTGGGTCTCAGTCCCAGGGCCATGGGATCATGACCTGAGCCGAAGGCAGACGCTTAACCGACTGAGCCACCCAGGCGCCCCTAATTTTAAGTTTTAAAAGTTTGGACAATTCTTGGAAACTGAAAATAACCAATATTGTTACTATTTTAAGAATTCATCAGACACTACATATTGAGATTTCTACAGTTTGTATTCATTAAAATAATAGCAGAATATTAATTTTAATAAGTCCTACTAAGACAATTTCATGTATTCATTTAATCATTCAATTTTATTGAGCACTTAGTCGTGGTTAGGGTCCCTGCCTTCACAGAGCCCACAGTCTATTGGGGGAGATAGGCATATAAGTGCAATAAATTATTTTAAGTGTTGTGACAGAAACGGATTTCTATTTTGTTCATCATCACATACCCAGTGACCCACGCATCAGATGAATCTATCAAGTATTTATTTTATATCTGCTCTGTGCTTTGCACTGTTGCAAATATTGAGGACATAGTGATTTCCTTGAGAAACTTAGTTTATCTACCTCATTCATTCAGTCATTCATTTACTGAACAGATATCTAACAAGCATGTACTAAGTGCTGGGCACTATTTTGGTATTTGGCATACATGAGTAAAATGCTTGCCCTTATAGCACTTAAGTTTTAGAAAAGGGAGAAAGTATAGTAAACGATAAGCATAATAAAAAATTATATAGTATGTTACAATTGATAATACATTTAGAGGGATCAGAGATGTCAGGGTGAGGGGACAAGGGCAGGTTGCAATTTTACAGAAGGTGGTTAGTGTAGGACTCATTAAGAAGGTAGCTTCTAAACTTGAGATGAAAGAGGTGAGATAGTTAGCCATGTAGGTTCCTGGGAAAAGAGTGTGCCAGAGAAGCAATAAGGATCGAGCACCTGGGTAGCACAGTCAGTTAAGTGTCCGACTCTTGGTTTCGGTTCAGTTCATGATCTCAGGGTCCTGAGATTGAGCCCTGTGTCAGGCTCTGTGCTCAGCAAGGAGTCCGCTTGGGATTCTCTCTCCCTCGTAGTCTTTCTCTCTCAAATAAATAAATCTTAAAAAAAAAAAAAAAAAAAAGTTCCAGAGAGGCAATAGCAAAATCCCCAAGGCATGCCTAGTATCTTCAAAGAACAATAATAGGAGTGTGTCTGGAGCAGTGTGAGTTAGGGGGAGAGCAGAAGGACATAGATGGAAGGAAGTGGTAAGACCAGATAATATGCAGACTTGCAAGCCATTTTAAAAGCTTGAGCTTTTACTGCAAGTGAAATTGGGGAGTCACTCTAGGGTTTTAAGCAGAGGAGTGACACAATATGACTAATGTTTAAAGGATCTCTCTAGTTGCTCTCTTGAGAATGCGGTGTAGAAGGGCAAGGGTAGGAGCAGGGTATTGGCTTATAGGCTAATGGGCCAACAGTAGCAGTGGAGGTAGTAAGAAGTGAATGGCATGCATATATTTTGAAGGTAGAGTCAAGAGGATTTTCTAAATTATTGCGTGTAGGGTATGAGAGAAAGAGCAGAATCAAAGATGACTTCTGGGTTTTGGGGTCTGAGCACCTGGAAAAAGAGATTGCCATCAACCTAGACAAGGAATACTGAAGGTAGATCAAGTTTAAATGAAAAGATCAGGAGTTCAGTTTTAGTCATATTATGTTTGAGGTGTCAAATCTTCATTTGGATGCTATTGTGTAACCAATGGATATATGTTAAGGAATGAGGTATAGAAACTGTACCTTTGGGAGTCATTAACATACGGGTAGTATTTACAGCAATTAATAAAGTTGGCTAAGATCATGTACATGATAAATGTAGATAGAGAAGAAAAACTGGGTCCTGAGGCCTTTTAACATTAAGAAGTTAGGAAGAAAAGATGAAATCAGAAAAGACCTGGAATAAAAGGAAAGAAGAAAAGCAGGAAGGTGTAGTGTAAAGAAAGTATTTAAAGGAATTAGGAGTGGTCATCTGTGTTGAGGGCTGTTGAAAGGTGAAGTAAGGGAAGGACCGAGAATTGACCATTGACTTAGCAGAGTAGAGGTAATTGTCATGATGGGCAGTTTTGATGAAGTAATAGTAGCAACAACTTGATTGGAGTAGGTTTTAAAGATTGTGAAGCAAGGAATTTGGAGATATTGAATCTATATTCAATTACAATACAATATTAGAGAATTTGCCACAAAAGAGAAGAAAGAAATGGGGCAGAACCGGTAGGCAAAGAGGGATGAATAAAAAGATTTATTTATTTTTAAGATGGATGAAATAACAGCATGCTTGTTTTTATTGTATGCTGACGGAAGCAGTCAAATAGAAAGGGGAGAAGTAATGATATGGGAGAGAGGAAAGAATTGCTGGAGCATATCCGTGAGTCAGGGAAAGGGATTATGATCTAAGAGCTTGCCATTAAGTTGTATTTCTAAACGTCATGTATACAATAAAATTAGAGCTGTTATTAATCATTACTTTTGACTAAACTTTTCATTAATTAACTGGATGAAGAACAGACTAAATAAACCCGAAGTACTCTCCTGAGAGACACATGCAACCCAGAGAACAGGATACCTAAATAAAATTTGAAGTAACTGCAAATTAGACTCCTATTACCACAGAATAGTAATAAGCAGAATCAGAATACTCCTGTTGTTAAAACAGTGGAAGGACTCATTACAGATTATGGCTTCATAGTTAAGTATGGGTAATGAAAAGTAACTTGTCCTATTTAATAGAAAAAACTTTACTTTGTTTCCTTTCTCTTAAAGGTGTAGCTAGTTTGAACCAGAGTGCACTGAGCCGTCCAATGCAAAGGAAACTGGTGACACTTGTAAACTGTCAATTGGTGGAGGAAGAAGGTCGTGTCAGAGCCATGCGAGCAGCCCGTTCACTTGGAGAAAGAACTGTAACAGAACTAATATTACAGCACCAGAATCCCCAGCAATTGTCTGCCAACCTGTGGGCTGCTGTCAGGGCTCGAGGATGCCAGTTTCTAGGGCCAGGTAGGATAGATCACTATCTTGTCTCTCTTACTGACTATCAGGGCGAGAGGATCCCAATTTCTAGAGTTAGCTGAGAATCCCCAGACTCAACCCATCTTAGTTATACACACAAATCTTGACATAATTAAAGATAAACCAGTTTTTGTAATCATAATCCATGTGATAGTACTGTAACATTTTAGAATAAATTTCTCATTTAATCTTAGCAGCCTTCAAAAGAAGTGACACAGATCCGCTTTCACAATTTAAAGAACCGAGTTAGAGGCCTAAGATTATACAGGTAGTAAGTAAAGGAAAAGGAAAGTTTTTTTTTAATAAAAAAAACTTAAAAATTGTCTTTAAAACTTGGAAAGCAGAAATTACACACAAAAAAAATAATCACTAGGGTTGAGGCCTTCATAGTTATTACCATCCAAATTCTATTTAAAAAATCTTTACCTATAACTAGGTTATGAATGAAGTACACTTTTCTGTTACCTTTTAGAGCTTTATTCTTTTACCTTTCTGATTTAGAACTATAGTCAGGTAGAATTTTGTGTGTGAGTGTGTGTGAAGGAAACTTTTTAAATAAGTGACATTGGGACAACTGAATAGATGTGGAAAAAGATAAAATTGGATATATTTCTTATACACCATAGCTACTTAAATTCCGAGCAGGTCATAAATATTTCTTATTAAAAAATACGTCATACAACTAATAAAGAATTCAAGAGTGAATTCCTCTATAACTTAGTATAGGAAACACTTTTTTTTACTCCAAATGCAGAAGCAGTAATAGAAAAGACTGATATATGACTAAATATTTTTTTAATTGCATCACAGAAAATATCAGCAAAGTAAAAAAATTACAAACTTAGAAAAATGTTTGTATTCTATCACAAAGGACTAATATAACTAATATGTAAGGTACGTCTAAAAACTCAGAGAAAGATACCAACCACCCAATTTAAAAATTGGCAAAAGATATAACCAGAAAATGCACGAGAAAAAGTAATGTAAATGGCCCTCAAACATATAAAATATACTCAGTGTTTCTCATATCAAGAGAAATATTCACGAAAATTATATTGACCGTTTCTCATGTATCAGATTGGCAGAATTAAAAAGTTTGACAGTATATTTTGTTGTCAGGGCTGTGGGAAAACAGGTACTTTTTCATCCAATAACAGTGGGAGTACTAAGTGGCACATTGTTATGTTAATTACCATACATTACATCATTAGTTTTAGATGTAATGTTCCATGATTCATTGTTTGTAAGTGGCACGCATTTTAAAGAGAGATATTCCACAACGTCTACCAAAATCACCTATGCACTTATTCTTTGGCCTAACAGTTCCATTTCTACAAATCTATCCCAAAGATACAGCAAAAAATACAGAATGCATAGTTATTTTTTTTTAAGTTTTTATTTAAGTAATCTCTGCACCCAGCATGGGGCTCAGATTCACAGCCCTGACTAAGCCAGGGCTGTGAATCTGAGCATCTAAGCCATGCTCTTCTGACTAAGCCAGCCAGGTGCCCCCAGAATGCATAGTTACAAAAGCACTATTTGTTAACAGCAAACATCTGGAAGCAACCTGAATGTCTATGAAGAAGACACTTGTTTAATATACAGGTATATCCTTTGAGTGGAGTACTCTGCAACTGTCGAAAGGAATGAGGAAGATGTATATGTTCTGCGAGGGTGTGATCTCTATACGTTAAAAAAAAAAAGCAAAAGGGGCACCTGACTGGCTCCGTTAGTGGAGCATGGGACTCTTGGCCTCAGGGTCATGAGTTCAAGCCCCATGTTGGGTGTAGAGCTTACTTAAAAAAAGAAGGAAAAGAAAGAAACAAAGAAAGAAAAGAAAAAAACAGGTGCACCTGGGTGGCTCAGTCAGTTAAGCGTCTGCCTTTGGCTCAGGTCATGATCCCACGGCCCTGGGATCGAGCCCTGCATCAGACTCCCTGCTCAGCGGGGAGCCTGTTTCTCTCTCTCCCTCTGCTGCTCCCCCTGCTTGTGCTCTCTCACTCTCTCTGTCAAATACATAAAATCTTTAAAAACAAGAACAACAAAGTGCAGAATAGTGTGCTTATTATAATATTTTTTATCTAAGAAAGGGAGATAGAACCATTGTCTACTTTTGTTTATATTTTCCAAAAGAAACAATGGTAGGAGATATTTAAAAGTAATAAACTTATGTAGAGGAAGGAGGCACCAAGAGAAAGCAGACAGGACAGAACTAGACCTTGTTGAACGTACCTTGTTTTATACTTGGGACCCATGTAAATGTTCTATGTAATTATAAAACAATTTTTAGTAAAAATAAATTTTACAAGTTTAATTAAAAAGAATAAGACACAATACCTAAAAACAAAAAATTTAAAACTACATTAAATTGGTAGCATATTCATCAGGAATGAATTATTACAGGTGACTTTGGAACACAGTGTTTTGATTTTTATATCCCTAGTGGGATATATAATCCTAGGGTATAATCAGGCACACAGTAGGATAAAGCAAGTAAGTAATTATGTTAATGCCATCAGGAACCAAGATTTTTAGCATTTAAAGGAAAAGATACAAGTATGAAATCAGGGCGCCTGGGTGGCTCAGTCAGTTGGGTGTCTACCTTCAGCTCAGGTCATGATCCCAGTGTCCTGTGATCGAGCCCCATGTCAGGCTCCCTCTGGTCCCTTCTCCTCCCTCTGGTCCTCCACCCCCTCTCATGTGCTCTCTCTCTCACTCTCGCTCTGTTCTCTCTCAAATAAATAAAATCTTTTTTAAAAAGTATGAAATCAAAGAATTTATGTAAGAACCCTTTAGTTTTAAATTTGAATTGTCAATGTAAGTACAGGCTCATTTACTTTTCTGTCTCTAAAAACGCGTATTCCCTAGATCTGTCCACTGAAAGGGCTTAGGAACAGTGAATAGCCATAGCACCCAGATTATGACTCTTAATAAATACCATTGCCCATTAAAAAGAAGCAGGGCTGTTTAGTCTTTAGATAATGCCATATTCCAGTTCTAGGATAGCAAGTACGAGTTGAGCCTGGGAATTCTTGGGCTAGAAAGCAAAAAAGCTATCAGAGATCATTGGCATCTTGTCAGAAATAGAAGTAAATTTGGAAGGGCTTCCACTGGCCAAGAGTGGCACAGTTCGAACACCAAAATGAATAATGACTGTAATGGATTGAAACATAAAATATATGAAAATCCATGATTTTGTAATGATGGTACAGGAAAAATTAATCGGTTATCTTTGGCAGTTGCTAAATAATGCCAACACATTATTCTAGAAATTGCAAAAGAGTAGAATAAAAATCAAGCATGTTTTTTCTGCCTTTCCTTTACAAACTTTTCAAGGACAGTTTCTCAGGGTGTTGAGTGTAGCTTCCTCTTTTAGCAAAATTCCAGCTAATAAATTTAGAAAAAAAGTGTCAAAAGTAGAAAAATCACACATTTACAACCACAAATGAATTAGTGGGTCTACACAAGAATTATTAGTAGCTATTAAAACCATTAGATGTAAGGTTGCTGGGAAAATTTACTATAGATGCATGAGGCCTGAACACATTTGATCATTATTACTAAACCCACTAACATTACTAAAAGTGAGACATCTAGGCCTTAAGTATCTCCTTATGTAATATACGGAATATACGGAATAACAAGTATGCTTGGCAGAAAAAGAAACAAAACCTCAAAAAATAAAAACTCATTCTGAATATAATCAAGCCTATAGTTTACATGAAATAAGGAGGCTAAATGAACATATTTAGAAATACTATAAGCACAAAATTAGCCAAATCAAGAATGTCAGGAATTGTTTAGAAAAATGATTATTTCTTTAAAAAATTCAGAGAAAATCTGAATTTTCTCCTAAATGGGAAAGTGAAGGGTAGTGGGAAGCTAGTATAGTTTTGTTTTGTTTTGTTTTTTTTAAGCTGAAAGGCATATTAACCAAAAGCAATATGGACTTTATTTGGGTACTTACTAAAGAAGCCAAGTATATATAAGAAGAAATTTTTGAGACCGTGGGAAAAAATTCAACGTGAACTGGATATTAGATGATAGTAAGGATATATATTACTTTTTAAAAATGTGATGATGGTGTACAATTTTTTTTGAAGTCCTTACATGTTAGAAATATATAATGAATTATTTAAGGGTGAAATGCTATGTTATGTGGGATTTACATCAAAACACTCCAGCCAAAGCAAACTAGAAAAGTGGGTAAGAACTGGCAACAGCTATCTTACGGGTTCATGTGATCTCTCCTTTTACGTATGTTGAAAATTTACCATAATACAAAGTTAAGTTAAAAAATAATTTGAAAAATCCACATTTATATGTAATTTAAAAATGCTGTTTTTGGATATTTCCTCATATTTATTTACCTGACCCAAGAAGCACTAGATAAGGTATCAAATATCCTTTGTTCTACCACTCAACAACAAAAAGACAACACAACGTAAAAAAATGGATGAAGGGCGTGAATAGACATTTCTCCAAAGAAGGTACATAGATGGCCAAAAAGAGCTTGGAAAGATTCTCAGTGTCATTAGTCATTAAGGAATTGCAAATCAAAATCACAATGAGATATCACTTCACATTGGCTAGGTTTGCCATAATCTAAAAAATGGAAAATTGGTGAGGATGTGGGTGAAACGTGGGAAGCAGAACAGTGCAGCCTCTGTAAAACGACTTGTCGGTTCCTCATAAAGTCAGAGTTACCGTATGACCCAGCAGTCCCACTCCTTGTGTATATATCCCAAAGAACTGAACAGGGATTCAAACTAATGCTTGTACACCAGTGTTTACACCAGCATTCATCACAGTGGTCCAAAGGTGGAAGCAATCCACACGTGCATCAGCTGATGAATGGATAACCAGATGTGCTTTGTCCATAAATAGAATATTATTCAGCCACAGAAAGAATTGAAATATATAAAATATTTTTATTTCTATATAAAACTTCAGTAATATTATGTTAAGTGAAAGAAGCCAGGAAAAAGGTCACATATTCTATGATTCCATATATTTGAAGTATCCACAAAGGTAAATCCATAGAATCAGACTGCAAGCTAGTGGTTGCCAGAGGCTGGAGGTAAGGCTATGGTAGGTGACTGCGTAATGGCTGTAGGTTTCCTAGATAGACCTGATGGTTGTTCATGTGAATTGTATTCTCTAAAGGGGTTAATTTTATATAAAGTTTACCTCAATTTTTTAAAAAAGTCCTTGGTACAAGTACAGTTTTGCTGCTATCTAGTTGTGAACCTTGACCTCAGTGCCTCACTTGTAAAAGGGTTTGATTTTGATTTTGATTTTTTATTTATTTATTTTTTTTACGGTTTGATTTTTTTTTTTTTTAAGATTTTATTTATTTATTTGAGAGAGAGAATGAGAGAGAGAGAGCATGAGACAGGGGAGGGTCAGAGGGAGAAGCAGACTCCCTGCCGAGCAGGGAGCCCAATGCGGGACTCGATCCTGGGACTCCAGGATCATGACCTGAGCCGAAGGCAGTCGCTTAACCAACTGAGCCACCCAGGCACCCTACGGTTTGATTTTTAATCCAGATTCTAGATGTGCTCTCAGTTTTGAAGTTCCACTGTTTTAATTGAGAACCAATGCACTTTTAACTTTTAATTTTAAAATAATTTCTGATTTACCCAAAAGTTGCAAGAACAGTGCAGAGAATTCCTGTATACTCTTTATCCGCAATCACTAGTTTTTAATATTTTGTTATATTTGTTATGTTATTTGCCCTTTTCCTCTTTTCTGAACCATTTGAGAACAGGGTGCATATTTCAGTGCCCTGTTATCCCTTTATACTTCAATGTATTTCCAAAAAACAAGGATACCATCTTATGTAACAATAGTACGTTCATCAAACTGAGAAAATTTAACCTACATACCATACTAAAATCTAGTTCATATTCCGGTTTTGTCAGTTATTCCAAAAATGTCTTTAATGGAATTTTTCTTTCAGAATACAGTCCAGTCCAAGATCACTTATTCTATTTATTTGTCATCTCTTTTTAGTCTTCTTTTATTGGGAACCCTTCTTCAGCCCTTCTTTGTCTGATGTTGTTATTCTTCAAGAATATAGGCAGTTGTTTTTTTTTTAAAGATTTTATTTATTTATTAGAGAAATCACGCGTGCATAAGCATGGGGGAGAGGGAGAAGCAGGCTCCCCACTCAGCCGGGAGCCCGACGTGGGGCTCCATCTGAGGACCTGGGATCATGACCTGAGCCAAAGGCAGATACTTAACCAGCTGAGCCACCCAGGTGCCCCTACAGGCAGTTATTTTATAAAAAATTCCTTAATTTGAGTTTGTCTGATATTTCCTCATGATTAGATTCAGATTATACTATATACATCCCTGGCTAGAAAACAACATAAATTAATACCTTCTTGAGGTATTGCATCCACAGGTTAATATCACTTTAAAATCGTACAAAATTGTCGTCAGGCAAAGTTAACAGTCCTAAGCATTAAAGAAAAATTACCATTTACCATAAGGCTACTATGTGTTCTTTATATGTATTTAATATATCAGTATCTCCATGTATTTTGTAAATGAGGATTTTTTTCTTTGCACTGTAACATTATTGTTATCTAGATTATTAAATACCTGCAGGAGATATGTTTTAAGTTCTGTTGATTTATGTTCTAAATGGTTGTTTAGTAGAAATTATATTTTGTTTGATTGCTTTTTAAGTAAACTGTATTTTTGTATGTGTGGTGTCCTCTTTTTGTGCTAATGAAATACAGACTGTGGATAATGGACCGCCATGAATCTAATACCCAAAGAAGTCTGACAGACATGATCTGCAGGGTTTCTCATTTATTGTGAATTCATGTTTCTCACTTCTAGCTATGCAAGAAGAGGCCTTGAAGCTGGTGTTGCTAGCATTAGAAGATGGCTCTGCTCTCTCAAGGAAAGTACTGGTACTTTTTGTTGTGCAAAGACTAGAACCAAGATTTCCTCAGGCATCAAAAACAAGTATTGGTCATGTTGTGCAACTACTGTATCGAGCTTCATGTTTTAAGGTAAGTAGCAAGCAGCCATCTAGACATTACATGCCTTTGTATGAGATAGAGGCTTTCTAGAGTGGATGTTACCTGGTCTAGAGGCTCCAGGAATGCAGAATGCTTCTAAGAGTTGAAAGGAAACTTTGTTTTCCTTCTGCATTGTTTGCATCTGTGATACTACCTGTTGAGAATAAACATGTGAAGGTGTCAGTAACAGAAAACAGAGCATAAGGAAATAGTTTGGTAAACTTGACTCTTGGGATAATGAATGTAAACTAAAGAAGTCTAATTCAAATGAATTTCCCATCTTAAAAGGGAAAATTATATAAAAGAACGTAAGAAGTTGGTTTTTCAATTTCCCATTGTTATTTTTATTTTATTCCCTGTTGTGATTAGATTATGACCTTTAATCTGAAGATGGCCTATAATGTTGCCTTCAGGACAAGAGAGTGAAGAGTTGAGGTACTTGCCCCACTCTGCATTTAGGAGGTGTGATTTTTTGTGTGTGTTTTGTTTTGGTGGAGAAGACAGAAAAACCCCAAGATACTTAGAAATGTGGTTGCATTGTCTTATAGACCTGTGCGTGGTTACAGGTACTGAGAGAGGTGGAAAGTAGGCTGAATCCTTAAAAGTTTCTGCATGTTACAAGAGTAGGGACTGCTGGCTGGATCTTGAGAAAAGCCCAGATACTTGGAACTAGAAAAGTCCATTGGCTTCTATAAAAGTAAAACATCAAAATTTGAAAGCCAAAGCTATTTTGCTGGTTTTATAGCCCAATAGTGAAAACAGTACAGACAGAAAAAAATTTTTCGGCAGACTGCTTAGTTTGAAATAACAGGTAATTGCTGATGGAAATATGTTCAAATGAACTCACTTATCTCCACTAATGAGGTTTGGACACTATCTCCTTGATAGTTATAGTGCTTGATTTTGTACCCTTAAGGGCAAAAATAGAAATGAATCCCTGGTTCCTCAAACATTATGTTTTTGGCTAAGCAACCAAATTACAGAGATCATTTATCATCCTCAGGTGACTGACTAGGTTCTCACACTGTATTCCTGATTTAATGTGTTTTTTCTCTCATAGGAATCATACTGATTTGTGGTTTATGATAGTCATCTACAGTTGTTTCTAACATCTGAATAACACTAGTATAGAAAGTGATTTCAATTTTATGCTCTCATTTCATCCTCACTGCACTCTAGTTTAAAATGTTAAAGCAGGGCGCCTGGGTGGCTCAGTTGTTAAGCGTCTGCCTTCAGCTCAGGTCATGATCCCACTATCCTGGGATCGAGCCCCACATCTGGCTCCCTGCTCCTTGGGAAGCCTGCTTCTCCCTCTCCCACTCGCCCTGCTTGTGTTCCGTCTCTCGCTGTGTCTCTCTCTGTCAAATAAATAAATAAAATCTTTAAAAAAAAATTAATAAATAAAATGTTAAAGCAGTGTTTAGATTAATAAAAGGATAACGTACTGACTTAACTGCCAAAAGGCCTCTCTTGGGTGTCATTTACTCTAGTAAAATCACAATTGTCAAAGGTCTTTCCTTGATTTTATAGGCTTAGAGATGTGAATTTTTGTGGGTGCATACAGTAGATTCTTTCTTCAGGAATAGAACACCCTTACCAAGGTCACCCACAATGGATGATCTATTTTATTAATTTGTAATGAGAAGTGCAATTCTTACATGACTTAAATCATCATATTGTAGATATTTTCCTGCCGAAGATATCAGACCTTTGCTTGAGTAGCCTGGCTTCAGCGCAAGGGAGTTAATCATTCCAACATTTGATGCAGTGATTCCCAACTAATGATCTGCATCAGAATTATTTATGGGTTTTTTAAAAGTATACAATCCTGGGTCCCATCCCCGGATATATTCTGATTTGGTGTATCTGATGTGGGACTTGAGCATTCATACATACTTTTTAAATCGTGTGGTCTTCAAAGCCAGGAATTATGATTACCTGAAATTGTAGTTTTTAATGCTTCACGGGTGATTTTGATGCATGGTAGTGAGAACTTTAATATGACCATGCTCTGTTAGCCACCTGTGTATGTCTTTACTACTCAGGTGAATAGATGCTTATGCTGCCTATGAGGCACCCTTGTAGCCTACGTGGTAGTTGGGTGATGCTACCGTTGTCTGGTTCTTGGGTTTCTTTCTTCTGTTTTTTAGGTTGTTAATTCTTTCTTTTGTTTCCTCAGTGTTTCTTTAAATAGGTTAAAGTAGAATATAGATTTTGGGGACTTCTAAGTTACTCTGCTCCCAAATTATTCCTAAGATTATGTTTAGAATTTTGGATGTCCCACACTCTTCTCTAATGTAATTACATATTCCCAAAGAGATTTTGAACTGATACTATTAATTCTCAGATGGTAACTTGATTTTCCCATCTTCATATTCTTGGGGTCATATTATTGTTGTCTCATGTGTCAACAATAGAAAGAACCAGTGAGGTGGTTTGGAGATATTTTCATTTTGCCAATGAGAAAATCATGATTTTGAACAGTTTGACTGATTTGTTCATTCTGAATTATAGAATCTGTACTAGTCCTAGGTATTCTGAATCCTAGCCAAGTTTCAAATTTCATTGTGCAAGTTTTAGATAAATGATATCTATTGTGGAAAATTATCTAGTCATACACTTGCATGTTTGGAGAATTAGACAGTTTCAGTAGGGTATGTGAAACTGGAAGCTTTTGAATTTATGTTTTTTAAATGACTTAAGTCAGGTATAAATTAAAGCTGTATAAATACCCTAATGATCATTTTTGTGGTGATAGAAAATTTCTTAATCATCACGTGGCAGTGCTAATATATGTCTACCCATTGGACTGATCTCTCATTCCTCGCTTAAAAGTCCTCAGTGGCTTCCCATTCCCTTCAGCATAATATATAAATTTCTCACCATAGTTTATAAGGCCCTCTATGATTCTTCTCTAGCCTCTTAGTCTTTAATTCTATGTGCTCTGCTCTTTCATTTTTCTATTTCACCACGTGCTACTCTTGTTAGGATTCTGTTTCTTACCTGGAAATGCCTATTCATTCTTCAAGACTCAGTTCATGCAGCCTTCAAGATGGGGAAGCCTCCTCTGTTATCCCTTCCTTCTCCCCCAAGTCAGATTTAATTGCCTTTCCTTTATGTTGCCATGGAGCATTATAAGAGCACGTATACTATAATTTTTTGTTTACAAGTGTCTTCTCTATCAGCTGCTGAGTTCATTGAAAGAAGGAAAAACTATGTACTGGGTTATGTAAGGTCTGCTTTGTTCCAAAAAGAATTTGTGATAAGGACATTCTCCTCTTTGCACCTTCTTTTGTCTGGTGTCTGATATCTGTACTCTCCCCCACCAAAAGAATTGATTGGAGAAGGAGGGAGAGCAGACCAATTCTGATGGGGTTTTTTTTTCTCCTTTCTATTTCTTAGGTTACCAAAAGGGATGAAGATTCTTCTCTGATGCAGCTAAAGGAGGAATTTCGGAGTTATGAAGCATTACGCAGAGAACATGATGCCCAAATTGTTCATATTGCTATGGAAGCAGGACTCCGCATTTCACCTGAGCAGTGGTCTTCACTTCTGTATGGTGACTTGGCACATAAATCACACATGCAGTCTATCATTGATAAGGTTTGTGAAATGATGTTTGTTTTATATCATTGCTGTTACTTAGAAGAGCATTGCAATCTTCTAAAGGAACTAAAGAGACAACTAGTTGGAGATTCCTGTGTTTTAAGTATCAGACTGTGTATTATTTTATCTTTATTTCTTTTTATTATTTTTCTAACTTTCAAAATAAATGACGGGAGGCAATAGGGAAGCACATATAGGACAGTAGCATAAAAGCAGCCTGGCTTTCAGAGTCTGTTGTTTATCTGTGTTTTGACCCCAGAGAGCTAATATAGCTTATAATAAGTAAGTTTTCTAAGTGTCTAATGATGAATTTCATAGGGCAGATTCTGAGGTGAAAATTTCATTCATCATTGATAACTCCTACTATGGAATCTGAAGGCACTTGAAAACCTGTTTAGTATGTTGACTAAATGAAGCATCTGAATATAGATGTGTCATAAGAAGCAGAGTAAAAGCCATTCTCTTGTCTGTTTTGTTAGCTGCAGTCTCCAGAATCATTTGCAAAGAGTGTCCAGGAATTGACAATTGTTTTGCAACGAACGGGTGACCCAGCTAACTTAAATAGACTGAGGCCTCATTTAGAGCTTCTTGCAAACATAGACCCTAATCCAGGTATGTGAAAAAATATTTAGTTGCTTATACTTTTTCTGCCCTTGAGGTAAATAACACAAGAGAATTACTGCTAACAAATTCTTCTCCCCATCCCCTTGACGGCTTATTTTAGATGCTGTTTCACCAACTTGGGAGCAGCTAGAAAATGCAATGGTAGCTGTTAAAACAGTGGTTCATGGCCTTGTGGACTTCATACAAAATTATAGTAGGAAAGGCCATGAGACACCTCAGGTAAGCATATTCATTGCACTTCTGACTGCTGTTACCTCTAACAGAGCTTCATCCTGAACATCTTGAACAAGCTTTTCGGTTAATGGACTTCTTACGTGACTCTGCTCTTTTAGGTTTCTATTATCTCTGTTCTTTTGAGAGAAACTCAAGTTTTAGTATACCTGATAAATAATTCATAGCATGGCACAACCATGGGGAGAGTGTTTTTTTTTTTTTTTTTAAGATTTTATTTATTTATTTGACAGAGACACAGCGAGAGAGGGAACACAAGCAGGGGGAGTGGGAGAGGGAGAAGCAGGCTTCTGCTGAGCAGGGAGCCTGATGCAGGGCTCAACCCCAGGACCCTGGGATCATGACCTGAGCCGAAGGCAGACACTTAATGACTGAGCCACCCAGGCACCCCCGTTGGGAGAATATTTTGAATATGAGTTCACTGTCAATGTTTTGACCAAGTATAGCTCAATGATTCCTTCCAGATATTTTGTCTAATTCTTTTCTAATGTAGGGAAATCGTCACTTTTTTCTCCATTGCTCTCGTACAAATGAATATCTGTTTGTAAATGTGTGGAGTTAGAATTTTTAAAATATTTGCAATGTACTTTAGAAGGAGTTGCTTAAGGCATAATCTTTTATTCTAATAATTATGCCCACTTATTACGTCACTGTGAGCCAAGTTCCTATGTTCAGTATTTTATTTATATAATTTCTAATCCTCACAGCCACCTGCAAGATAATTGCTGTTCCCAAGCTAAAGTTCAAAGAGGTTAAATAACAAATCTAAGGTCCTGGTGACAGTAAGTGACAGAGCTGGGATCAAATCTACTCCAAAGTGATCTTTGCACTCTTTTACCCTTATTCTATTAGAAAACATTATAATATTCAAACATTAACTGACAGATAAATGTTTCATTTTTATTAAGGTCACAGAAATTACAATGCCATCTTAAATTTTGATGCAGTTATAGCTGTTATGATGAGGCTTTTATATTTTGCCTCATTGTTTTTATGAACTTAAACAGCTCCAAGCCTAAGAAGAGAGCTGTACCCTCAAGCTGACAAATAAATTAGTTTCATAAATTTTCACTTTCAGGGGAAATTATATTCTACCTCTCCTGGGAAAGTTTTAAGTGGACAAAGCTTATGGCTTTTTAAGTGCTTTTTAAATCATTTGTTTTGATATCATTTTAAGACAGCAATGAATTGAGGAGAAAATCTTGTATTTTTGTGGGCATTATGTTGCCTGACAAATAAATAGACATAACATTTGAACCAGTTTCAGATAATCCTCAGAAGGAATATTTAAAATGGCAGTTCAGAGTTACCCCGTGTAATGCCTAATGGGAAATGGTGGAATGGCAGTTGCTTCAGCACAAGAATTACTTCTCTAACATGAAAAAGAATTAAAGCGGTAAATCATAAAATTCTGAAATCCCAAGAGTCCTCACTTTTCCACACACCGATTTTCTTTTTTGTAGCCTCAGCCAAACAGCAAATACAAGACTAGCATGTGCCGAGATCTGCGTCAGCAAGGAGGGTGTCCCCGAGGAACAAATTGTACTTTTGCCCATTCTCAGGAAGAGCTTGAAAAGTAAGTTATGAAAATTCTTTTTCATATGGGTTTAATTTGGGGTCATTATGAAAGTGTCCTGTGTAGTCTCAAAGTTTATGGTGGGTTTTGCAGATGTGATTAAGTTCACATTGTAGAGTTCCTTAGATTGCAAGATAATCTTTTCTTTTGAAACTATACCTTCTCACTTCTGGGAGCAAGATTAACATGATAAGTGATTTAGAACCTTATTCAAGGGTCATACTTTAAAGCATTGTATAGCTGGAATCCATGTTTTTGTTAAGCACCTGTGCAGAACAAAACACCCCTCCGTGCAATCTTATTTGTCAGGTTCAGTTGAAGATAACGGCAAAGTCCCAGGTAAAACAGTACAGCAGATACATTTTCTTTTTATGGCTTTTGGTCTTTTTAGCATAGGTATTGTCCAAGTTTCTGTTTTTTGTTTTTGGGGGTTTATTTCTTTATTTGAGTGAGAGCGAGAGAGAGAGAGCTTGAGCGGGGGAGAGGGGCAAAGGAGAAGGAGAGGAAGAAGCAGTAGTTGTCCCATCCCCCTCCCTCCGAGCAGGGAGCCCAGAACCCTGAGATCATGGTCTAAGCCGAAGGCAGACACTTAACCAACTGAGCCACTCAGGTGCCTCTGTTGCCAAAAAATTGATTCCAGCCTTTCTATTGAAGCAACCTGTGTATCAACTCTTAGTGGACATCTCCCTTTTGTTTTTAGACACTTGAAGCTCAAGTTGAGCTAATTTTCTCCTCCCATACATCCTCTCCCACCTTTCATTCTGCTCTCCCCCAGTGTACTGTTCAGCCAGTTATACATGCCATGTTAAAGGCACCATCTTTGTCACCTTTCATCTGCTTGTCTTACTTAGTCAACAAGTCAGTTCAGCTTCCTGCCTGTATGTTTCTCAATTCTTCTTTCCATCCTTATAGTCCAAATTATCATCCCCTTTTCTCGATCTGTGATTGCCTTCTAACTAGTCTTCTTACAGCTATTGTTGCCTACCCCAAACCCATCATTCCCCACAAAACAGGGAGAATTTTGTACATTAAGCTCATTGCAGATAATGAGAAACAGGTGGTTTCTCATACCCTGTGGATAAAGTTATAAAATCTAGATTGTGGACCCTGCATCATCTATATGCCTACCTTTCTGATCTCATCTCACAGTGCTCCTGAATATATTTTATACTCAGGCCACGCTTACCTTCTGACAGTGCCTGGAATGCATCATGTTCCTTCCCACCTTAGGTCTTCTACGTCATGTTGTTCCTTGGGGCCTTGCCTTTGGAGCTTTTCTTTTGCCTAGCTTATCCTTCACTTTTTTGGGGGGTCTTCCCAATATTACATACTAAACCAGGTTCCTCTTTATCATGCTTATCAAAATTATGGTTAACTTATGGTAAATTTTATGTCAAGGTCCAGATAGTAAATATTTTCATTTTGGCGGATCATGCAGTGAACTGTCACAACCGCTCAATTCTGCCATTGTAGCAAAAAAGCCACCATAGTGCATAAGACGGGCATAGCTATATACTTCATTTACAAGAGACAGGCAATTTTGGCCCACAAGAGGTAGCTTGCTGACCCCTCATCTATTGACTGTCTGCCTTGTTGCTGTGTAAGCTCAATGGACTGTATCTATCTTGTTGATTACAGTCTCCTCTCCTCAGTTGCTGGCACTGGGCCCTGTACGTAATGAGCTCCGCAGCAGCAGCAATATGATAGGTGATATGTGTGTGTGCATTAAAAAGAAGAGTAGAAACATGCTTCTTCTCTGTTTTCCCCCTACTGGAAGAGTCTAGAGAGGTTATAGGAGTCCTAAGACAAAAAGATGCTGTTTGCACCCAGTCTAAGCCTCTCTGTATATAGAGTTTTATATTGGGCTGGTTTTTGAGATTCTAGGAGATCTATTGAGCTTGCCCATACCTGAAATAGAGCTTCTTAGCGAAAGTAGAACTTTTTAGGGGACCTTGCTTGGGTGTACTTAGACTTAACAAAGTCAGAGGAGAAACTGTGATTTCATTGCCATTCGACCCATAACTGGTACCCCAGCTGAAGATCCATTTTATCTCTTATGTCTTCAAGCTGGCTTTCTACTCTCCATCTCCATTACCTACTTCAGAATTTTATTATCTCTTGTCTGAAATTATAATGGTAGTAGTATAAAAATAATCATAGCCAAATTAATTGGTCTCATTTGGTGTGAGGTACCATTTTTAGTGTTTCACATGTGTTTACCCAATTTATCAATTTAGTACTCTAATGGCCTTTAACCTGGCATCTCCTTATGTTCAACCTGGCTATTTCATTGCTACCAAGATTTTCTTTTGCAAATAAGCATCTAATCATGTCCATCTTCTGTTTTACATTCTAAATTGGTTCCTCAGTATATCACAGGATCTGGTGGTCCTAATCTAGCTTTCCAGCCTTACTCTACCTTTTGCAGTTTTTATTTTTTTAAGGTACATCTTGTTAATCACTGTTTACTACTACACAAATTCTTTCATTCTTTCCCTTGCACATGTTGTTCCTCTATATCATATGCTTTTCTCTTCTCTATTTGGAGAGCTCCTGTTCTTAGTCATACTCTGATGTCAGCTTCCTTCTGAGGACTTCCCTGACTTCCCAGGCAGTGTTAGTTGCTTCCTTCACTGTGCCGGTGTAGTGCTTTATACTTTGTAACATCCAGTTCTCTTGTCATACTGCAATTATTTATTTGCATGTGTGTATTTTCACTGGACTTCATTTATCCTATGGGTAATTAATCTTGATATTTTCTTCACTTAGCAAGTATCTGATACGTAAATTCAGTATATTTATGTTGAAAGAGCAAATAATCTATAATTCCTATTTCCAGCCAGCCTCACAGTCTCTGTTGGTGTGTGAAAAAAGAAGAAAAAACAGGATGATACCAAGGATTAAGGAGGTGGAAGATGTCACTATCCTATTGGCTAAAAAAATACACGTTGCTACCTATCTCTGAGTTTTTGAGGGTAGAACCTTTGTCTTATTTCACATAATACACCAGGAGCAAACATTTGTTTTACTTAAATAAATTTTACTCCAGCCTGCTTTAACTATTATGCATCTCTCTAACCAAACTAAATGTAAATTCCCAACAGTCTCCTGAGTATTAGAATCGTGTTTCCAAGAGTTGCTGCATTCTGGAGAGTGTCAAAAGCCTGGGATCAACCAGTTCAACAGATATTTATAAAAATGATTGTTAAGTGCCAGGTACTATTTGAGATGCTTATAGTGGAGGAAGAGGAACAGTAAACATGTAAATACAATTTCAGTTACTGATAAAATAAGAACATCTGAGGTGGAAACAAACTTGGCATGCGTGGGAACTAGAAACAAGACCAGTGTGTCTGGAAGATGGAGAATGAGAAGAACAACAAAAGATAAGATTGGAGAGGTAGGCAAGGGCCAGATCATACTGGCTTTATGGACCATGGTGAGGAATTTGGAAGCCATTGTAGGGTTTTATTCAAATGCAATGATGAGGATTTTGGGTTTTTTTTTTTTTAATCTTATTTATTTATTTATTTTTAAAGGTTTTATTTATTTGACAGAGACACAGCTAGAGAGGGAACACAAGCAGGGGGAGTGGGAGAGGGAGAAGCAGGCTCCTGGCTGAGCAGGGAGCCCAATGCGGGGCTTGATCCCAGGACACTGGGATCATGACCTGAGCTGAAGGCAGATGCTTAACAACTGAGCCACCCGGGCGCCCCAAATCTTATTTATTTTTTAAGTAAGCTCTATGCCCAACATGGGGCTTGAACTCAGGAGCCTGATCAGATCAAGAGTCACATGCTCTACCAACTGAGCCAGCCAGCCAACCCGCAACAATGAGATTTTAATTTTGTCTTAGAAATGTCACTAAGTGCATGGCTGGAGACCAATTAAATTACTACAGTGGTTGAGGCACAGGATTGGTATCTTGGTCCTAGGACCATAGTAATGAAAATGATGAAAAGTGATCAGACTGGGATGTATTTCGGAAGTAGGGTTGATAAAACTGATAGATTGAATGTGGACTTTAAAAATCAAGAATGACTCCAAGGTTTGGGACCTGCATAACCAAGTAGTGTATTTTACTGAGATGGGAAATGCTTTTGGGGTAGAAAATCAGTAGTTTGTTCTCTTGGCCATATGAAGTTAGAGGCTTACTCCACATTCATGCAGCAAATATTTATTGAACACCTAGTATGCACAGGTACTGTATGATGTGCTGAAGGTAGAGTGGTGGGTAAGAAAGGCAAAAATCCTTGCTCTCATGGGGCTTACACTGTAGTAGAGAAGATTGACATAAAGCAAATAATTAGAAAGCATGATATTTGGTACTGCTCTGTGCTATGAAGAAAAATAACACAAGGTATGGAGAAAGAGAACGATTGGGAAAGGGGAGATATTTTAGATAAGATGGTCTGGGAAGGTATCTCAGAGGATATGACATGTACGGAGACACCTGAATGAAGTGATGATGCCCTAGAACAACAGATCGTTACAGGAGTGGAGTCTTTGCAAAGGCAGATGGGCTTGGGACCTGGGGCTCAAGTGGAGATGGGCCCTGGGTAGAACCCAAGCGGCAAGATTGGCCTGAGTTAGGAGCCAGGAGCTCTTCATCCCTTTTTCAGAGGAGCATGTGGTTACAGATGCAGGAAGGTTACTGGACTTGGTGGTGAAAGAAGTAATTCTCCTCTGGTTTCAACTATTTTCTCTGAAGTGGGAGGTGGTATCATCAGTGGTGGAGGAGCTGTGGAGAGTGGAGGTGGAAAGGATGTTAGAGATGGGAAAGTGAATTTAGTAGAGAAGTGTAATAATGTATTGCTTGGCCATTTTAAATAATTGATCATAATTTTGAAGGGAGTCTAGAGAGCCATGATGGCATAGTTTTTCTCCACCAACATTCAGCTGCCACGGAGCAGGCCCAGAATAAGAGAGTAAGTGAAGAATCAGATTAGGGTTTTACCAGGTGAGTTCCAACAGGGGGAGTTGAAGGTACTTACAAGGGAGGAATTAATGGTAGATAGTGGATTCAAAGCTGGGTGAGGCAGGGAGTGAGTACTTCAGGGAGCTCAAAGATGATTTTAAAAGAATAGGAAATAAGTGGCTGTTTCAGGCGTGAGGGCCAGATCCTAAATCCAAGTCTTTAGCTTCCTAGTTGCTAGAAGTCTAATATGTATCCTGACTTGTCACTTACTTTACCTCCCTTAGTTAAGGTTTTACTTCTTACAACTCTTCTCTTTTAAGGTACTCACAATTAAACCTTTTGTTTTTTGCCTGCCAGAGTAATCTTAAGGATAGCTGAGATTTGTCCTTTGAGGATGGAAAGCAAGGAGCAGCTGGGTATTTTGTGCAAGAACCTTTGAGATGAAGAATGAAGAGCAGGTTTCAGAGAGCATGTTGAGGAAAGTGCAGGCCCCTCCACATCACCAAACTGCCTTTCTAAAATATAGGTCTGCTTGTACCCTACTCATAATCAGTGGTTCCCCAGAATATCTCTGAGATGACATATGTAGATTGGCTATAACTGTTGTCTTCTTTTTTTTTTTTTTTAAACTTTGTGTTCTGTCACTGCACCCCCAGCCAGTCTCGTCTGGGGACACTTGTCTTTTATTGAGCTCCACATGCCTCTGTCAGTGTGTGTGTGTGTGTGTGTGTGACAGAGGGAGAGGGAGGGAGGGAGAAGAGCAGGATTGAATAATAAGGCTGTTTGTAGATATTGAGGGACTGAAAGGGAGGGATTGTGAAGGCATTGCTCATCACTAACGCTATTTATATTTAATTACCATATGTTTGATTATGTATAACATTAATATCAGATTAATTTAGGCTTATGTAATTATGACTTCAAATGTGTGTAGTCGTTTTTCTTTTCATGTAACAGTTGTTCATCACTTTAAAGTATTAGAGGAAACATTGACTAGGACTACATTATAATGAAGTTTTTGAATTGTACAAGTGAAACAAATTTTCTTAAATCGACTCCAAGATCAAATTGCTTTATATATTAAGAGTGTTATATTTGACCACTATAGATAAGACCCTGAAATTAGTATCGGAAAAGTCTTTAATCCAAATCCTTTTTACTTCAGGCATAAACTTAATCTGAAAAATATAATACTAAATTTCCATATTTTGGTATAGCGTTTAAGAATGAGTTTTGGTTTCATAATTTTTTAAATTTATATAATGCTCTAATCATTTGGTAATAACAGAACTTTGCCAACTTTTTCATACTTTTCATTTTGCATTGCTAAGTAAATTTGGTATGGTTCCTTTCATTTTTATATAATGTACTTTATATTCCAATTATATAAAATTTTCAAAAGAATCTCTTCTTATTCCCTCAAAAGGTTTCTTTGAATACATGTGTATTTTGCTTGCTGTATTAATTACGTGCCTACATATATGTTTGTGGGGGGGCATATGTATTTTCATGTGGCATCTATCACAGCAGAGTTTGATGTAGACTGATTTGATATTTAGCTGAAGAAACTTTTCTTTAAAGCTGTTCCTCCTATTTAAATCTTTTCCCATTGTCTTTTTTTTTTCTCCTTTCAGGGTAAGATTTAGTGAAATATTCACTGATATGTTGATTGTTTTTGAAACAGGTATCGATTAAGGAACAAAAAGATCAATGCAACTGTAAGAACATTTCCTCTTCTAAATAAAGTTGGTGTAAACAACACTGTCACAACCACAGCCGGAAATGTCATTTCTGTCATAGGAAGTACTGAAACAACGGGGAAAATTGTTCCAAGTACAAACGGAATTTCAAATGCAGAAAACAGTGTTTCCCAGCTAATCCCACGTAGTACTGACAGTACGTTAAGAGCTCTGGAGACTGTGAAGAAGGTGGGGAAGGTTGGCACTAATGGTCAGAATGCTACTGGGCCTTCTGCAGAATCCGTCACTGAAAAGTAAGTATTAGGTAAAAATGGTTACTGTGAGTTTTTTAGAAATGCTTGAGTATTTTTATTTATCCCAAGGAAAAGAAGTTAATCAGAATTTTTATGCAGAATGTTCCACATAGTAGAAAAAGCACTAAATGCCAAAAAATTTGAGTTTTAGTCCTGGGTCTGCAGTTGAATAGCTCTGTGACCTTAGAAAGTTACTTCAGCTCTGGGTTTTGTTTTCCTCGACTATAAACTAAAGAGGCTGGGCCAGAATTGGTTTTTGTTGTTTTTTTTTTCCCCACACTTACTTCTTTGAACTTCTGTGGAATAGGATTGAGTCCATAGAAGGGCCAGAAAGGAACTAAGTAGAAACCTAAGCAAGGTGAGATGCTGAGCCTCCAGCCTCTGCTGCAGTCAGAACAGTTCCTCTCTGTACTCCATAATGATGTGTGGTAGTTAAGAGGGGCCTCTTGAGAGCCGAACTCTCTGGGTTCAAATTCTGGCTCACTGTTTTCTAGCTGTTTGATATTAGGCCAATTAATCTGTCTTCCTCAGTTTACTCATCCATAAAATTTGTACAAAAATAGCAACTACTACATATGTTGGTTGTGCGGATTTGTGAATTGTTAAGTGTGATGCTTTGAACAGTGCCTGCCCAATAGCACTCAATAAATATCTGTTGTTGTTGTTATTATTATTACCAATATTGTTGGGTTTCAGCATAAGAAAGGGTTTTGGTGCTTTAAGAAAAAAGTTTTACAACTTTCTAACAATCTGAAAAGTTATTTCCACCTCTAAAATCTCATGCTTTGGTATTATTGTAGGGTCTTAAAATCTGAGTTTTAACATGTTCAGATTTTGTTGCCCCTGTCAGTGTTTATTATATGCCTTCTAGAAAATTATATGTAATATGATAATGTAATACTAGGTAATTGTATGGAATATTGAAGAGACCAGCCCTTTAGAACTGAAAGTTTTGTTAGGGGCTGGTTAAAATAAGATTAGATAGATAGGTTGGCACCAGATTATGGAGACCTTGTGTTACATATATGTTTAGAAAACGAACTTTTGAAGGGTTTTGGCAAGGTAACGTAGAACTGTTTTATAACCATACAGTGGAATGTATTCAGCCATAAAAAAGGAGTGAAGTACTAGTACATACTACAGTATGGTGAACCTTGAAAACTATGTTAAGTGAAAGAAGCTAGATATAAAAGGCCATACATTACAGAATTCCATTTATGTCATTGTCCAGAATAGGCAAATCCATAGAGACCGAAAGTAAATGAGTGGTTGTCAGGGGCTGGGGAGTGAATGCTAACAAGGAGAGATTTCTCTCAGGGCTGATGGAAGTGTCTCAGGATTAGTGGTGATGGTCCTTGTACATCCTTGTGAACATACAGAACATCACTGAATTGTATACCTTCAAAAGGTAAATTATATCTCAGTTTTTTAAATGATAAGACTAGGGAAAAAACTTTTAAAAAATCTAAATCAGGGACGCCTGGCTGGCTCAGTTGGTTAAGCGTCTGCCTTCGGCTCAGGTCATGATCCCAGGGTCCTGGGATTGAGTCCCGCATCAGGCTCCCTGCTCCGCGGAGAGCCTGCTTCTCCCTCTGCCTCTGTCTCTCTCTCTCTCTCTCATGAATAAATAAATAAAAGCTTTAAAAAAAAAAAAATCTCAATCATTCCTTCAAAAATTATGGATCTTCCACGTACCCAACACCAGCCACTTGGTGGAAATGTAATGAAAATGAACTAGATAATACTACTCCCTGCTTCTAAGATGGGACTTACAGTGTGGTTTGGGATGCAGATGTAAACAGACCATACAATATATTCTGAGAGGTACTATAATGGAGTTGTGTTCCAAGTATTATTAGAACACAAAAAAAGAATACCATTCTGCAGGAAGTCACTGTGGAAGGCTCCTTAGAGAATACCTGGCTAGTTCCAGAAACATGGATAGTTGGGAAGGAAGGACTCCTCAGTACAGGAAGCATCACAGGCAAAATCATGTACGCAGGAGAGGCATGCTGCGGAAGAGCCTAGAATCCTGAAAGTCCTGTAGGCTACAGCTGTAGGAATCTAGCTGCCTGACTGGAATGTGACTGAAGGCTAGCGTTTTCCTTAAGTCTGATTTTTACAGATAGTTTGCACGATCTCATTAGGCTATGAATCTATGAATCTTGTCATGGATTTTGATACCTTTTTTGCTGACAAGTCTAAAAATTTGCCATTTCAAAGTACTTACCCAAATTTTATAGTATATAACATTTTGATATGGAAGGACCAGAAAACCTGTGTAAAGCACATTGCATAGTGCCTGGAATGTGCTCAGTAATTGCTCAGTAAGTTAGTATATTACTGTTATAAGGAAATCCTAATTATTTTCCTTGTTGCCTTTAACTGCAAAGAATAAACATAGCCCTAAAATATCTTTAAACTGTAAGTCAGTAAATTTGTATCTACTATTATTACCCACAGTTCCTTAGTTATTTTCATTTTACACATAGAAGTAAACATCTGCTAGACTAATCTGCTGTGTTAGACTTAAAAGCAGCCCATACTCCTTGTTTATATTCTAGCTTTAAAAGGGCTTCTCTAGTTTGAGAAAAACCCTCTACTCTACTTGGGATGCAGCATACTGAATTCCTGCATCATTAACAAATGCATTTTCTGGAGCCACCACATATCTAAGCTCTTAAAGTTGGACTTTTTTTTTTTAAAGATTTTATTTGAGAGAGGGAGAGCACAAGCAGGGAGGAGGGGCAGAGGGAGAGGGTAGAAGCAGACTCCCCACTGAGCAGGGAGCCCAATGTGGGCTCGATCCCAGGACCCTGGGATCATGACCTGAGCCAAAGGCAGATGCCTAACTGACTGAGCCACCCAGGTGCCCTAAAGTTGGACGTCCTTCTTAATAGGACATAAGAAAGCCATGATGAGATCCTCTGGAACTGATTGCTTGGTGACTCAACAAAGAAAATCCTTTGTTTAAAAAAAATAATAAGTTTATGTATTCAGTTTAATGAGTAACCATATATTGGCATTTTGATCATCCACTAGTTATTTACTGACTACCTACTATGTGGCAGGAACTGTTTCATTTGTTCAACAGATATTTACTGAGGAACTACTGTGTGCCAGGAATTCTTGTAGATATAACACTTAACAAAAATCTGGAGAGACTGCAATTAACAAACTGGACAAAAATGAGGCCCCTGGGTGGCTCAGTGGGTTAGGCATCCAGCTCTTGATTTTGACTCAGGTCTCGATCTCAGGGTTGTGAGATTTAGCCTCACGTCAGGCTCTGTGCTGGGTTTGGAGCCTGCTTAAGATTCTCTCTCTCTCCCTCTGCCCCTTCCTCCCCAAAAGGACAAAAATGGCCTTTTCTCAAGGAGTTTACATTTCAAAATGTCTGTCTAGCTCTTAATAGAACAACCTTTCTTTTACAGTCTGTCTTCTTTGTCCCAAAGAATTCTGGTGGACTGCAGTGGGCCCTTGAACAACACAACCCCTGTGCAGTCCGAATTTCGAGTGCAAGTTTTGACTTCCCAAAAACATAACTACTAATAGCCTACTGTTGACCAGAGGCCTTACCGATAACATATTGTTGATTAACACAGATTTTATAGGTTATATATACTATGTACTGTATTCTTGCCGTAAAGTTAGCTAGAGAAAAGAAAATGTCATTAAGAAAACATAAGGAGGGGGGCGCCTGGGTGGCTCAGTTGGTTGAGGGACTGCCTTCGGCTCAGGTCACGATCCCAGAGTCCCTGGATCGAGTCCCGCATCGGGCTCCCTGCTCGGCGGGGAGTCTGCTTCTCCCTCTGACCCTCCCCCCTCTCATGTGCTCTCTCTCTCATTCTCTCTCTCAAATAAATAAATAAAATCTTAAAAAAAAAAAAAAGAAAACATAAGGAGGGGTGCCTGGCTCAGTCAGTAAAACATGCAACTCTTGATCTCAGGGTCATGAATTTGAACCTCACATTGAGGGTAGAGTTTACTTAAAAAAAAACAAAAAGTATTTTTAAAAAAAGAAAATACATTTATAGTACTGTATTCATTGAAAAAAATCTGCATGTAAGTGGACCTGTGCATTTCAAACCTGTGTTGTTCAAGGGTTAACTGTATATTTCTTCTGTTGAGAACTGAGTAATTTTTTTTTATTTTCTCTAGGAAAAATATGTTGTTTAAGAATAAGTAAAAAGGGATTGATGGGTCACATTAGTGCCTGGGATTTGTTTGCATTTCTTTTTGCCTTCACCAGAATATGAGATCTATTACTATGATTCTATGAATGAGCAGTGGAAGGTGGCAATGAAATTCATTGCCTAATTTTTCGCTATGGAAGTACCTAAAGTTTTTCCTGTTAGTGGTTCACTATATAATTTTATGAAAAATTCCTTCTGAGGAAGACAACAGTTACAGACAGTGATTTATTCTTTGTTCTTGATAAATTCTCTCTCCAGTAAAATTGGCTCTCCACCCAAGACTCCTGTAAGTAATGTAGCGGCTACCTCAGCTGGGCCTTCTAATGTTGGAACAGAGCTGAATTCTGTGCCTCCAAAATCCAGCCCATTTATAACTAGAGTACCAGTATATCCTCAGCACTCTGAAAACATTCAGTATTTTCAAGATCCAAGGACTCAGATACCCTTTGAAGTCCCACAGTACCCACAGACAGGTAAGTAATTTTAGATAGTTCTAAGAAAAAAAAACTGTAATATAACATTTGTTGTCCTTAGGTAAGTAAGTGAATCACTTAATCACGTACCTAGAATATCTGCATTAAAGAATTAATTGGGGTGCCTGGGTGGCTCAGTTGGTTAAGCGTCCAGCTTTAAATCTCAGGTCAGGTCTTGATCTCAGGGTCATGAGTTCAGGCCCTGTGTTGGGCTCCTTGTTGGGTATGGAGCCTACTAAAAAAAAAAAAAAAAAAAAAAATTAATGCTTTGGACTAAGTTTTCTTTCTACCCTAAGAATTGATGATTCTACATGCCAGTAGTTTTAAGATTCTCCTTCCTATGCATCAAATTTAGGGTCCATGGATGAACTTCAGGGAGTTTTGTGAATCCCTTGAAACAGTTTGCAGAATGTTTGGCTTATATATACTTATGTATAATTTTGGAAAGACAATGCACAACTTACATAGATTTTGAAAGCTCTTTAATCTCTGCTCCCCAAAAGTTAGGAGTCAATAATGTAACTAATTACTTAATCCAAAACCTGTGGCAATAGATGCCCTAGAAGGAAACTTACCAGCCATCTGTTAATAGCTCTGTCTTGGGTTTTTGAGGAGCAGTTTAACAAAATAGTGAACTTTAATGATTTTCATATAGTAGTTATGTCTTGAAAGCATGTAGTTTCTTTCTAAAGCAGGGGTAATTAAGGTTCAAAGCTTACTTCCTTTTCCCACATTAAAGGCTGCTTTAGACTTAAACCTTTGTAAAATGTTGGATTTTACTGAGATTACATTAAGTATTCCTCTTTCTGATTTTCAAGGCTACTACGCACCCCCTCCAACGGTGCCAGCCGGTGTGGCTCCCTGTGTTCCTCGCTTTGTGAGGTCCAGTCATGTTCCAGAGTCCTCCCTCCCACCTGCTTCTATGCCATATGCCGATCAGTACAGCACATTTTCCCCTCGAGATCGAATGAGTTCTTCTCCTTACCAGCCCCCTCCTCCGCAGCCATACGGACCAGTTCCTCCAGTACCTTCTGGAATGTACGCGCCTGTGTATGACAGCAGGCGCATCTGGCGCCCGCCGGTGTACCCGCGAGACGACATTATTCGGAGCAGTTCCTTACCTCCAATGGACGTGATGCCCTCGTCTGTTTACCAGGCGTCCTTGCGAGACAGATATAACTCACTAGATGCGTATTACTCCGTGGCTTGTCAGCCACCTAGCGAGCCAAGGACAAGTGTGCCTTTACCAAGGGTAAGTGATGACGGAAATAGGAGAGCACTACTGTCATGTGGTGGGTAAGAGCCTGCTGTCACACACAGGGACACCACCCTGGTACCGTTCCTGGCTCCTCCACTTACGAATTGTGTGACGGACAGAAGTTACATGACTTCTCTGTGTCAGGTTCTTCACGTCTGGTGGCAGTGATAGTGGTACCTACCTCATAAGGCTGTTGTGAGGATTAAATCAGAAAAAGCCCTTAGAATGGGACCTGATACATATTAATGCTCAATAAATGTTATGCTTGGATAGGAAACTGAGGGCAAAGTAAAAGAAATCTCCAAAATAGGACAGGGCCTATTTTCAGTATCCCCATGTAGGCAGAAATGACTTCCCTAAACCAGAAAAACTGAGTGCTCGGATATTACTTTTAACATCACTGGACTCAATATTAACCCTTCCATTTAAATGTGTGGAGAACAGACTAAAGTGACTTCCCTACGGTACTTTTTCTTTTTTTTTGGTCCCAACGATATAATAAACTGTTAACATTATTTCCGCAGAGCATAGTTAAATTTATTTACTGCTCCCTAGATGATTAAGATTGTTTCTTTTATCCCCCCTTAGGAACCTTGTGGTCATTTGAAGACCAGTTGCGAGGAGCAGATAAGAAGAAAGCCAGAGCAGTGGGCACAGTACCACACTCAGAAAGCACCTCTTGTCTCTTCAACTCTTCCTGTGGCAACACAGTCACCAACACCACCTTCTCCTCTATTCAGTGTAGACTTTCGCACTGATGTAAGAAAGGTCTTAATCACTTCATGTTGCAAGGACAGGTCAGACACCTGACCTCAGAGCACTCCTTCAAACCAGGCTTAGCTGTGTTGGCCATTTTGCAGTGGTTTGGTGTGCAGTCGAGTCTGCTTAGTTCCGTGAACACTGAGCATGTAATGAGCAGTACAGTTAGGCATTGTCAGACTCAGAAGACCATGAAATCACAATCCTCTTCCCACCAAGAATTGAGTCTTTGCAGCAGTGTAGTTCTCATTGTTTTTCTGGTTTTAATTAATAAGATGTATATCTACCATTTATTGAGCACCTACTTGTGCCAGGCACTGTACTAAGCATTTACATAATGCTATTTTATTTAATTCTCACAAAAATCTTAGGGGGCAGGTATTAAATCTCTATTTTTTTTTAGGAATCTTACTCAGAGAAATTAAGTAATTTGCCCAGGTAGTAAATCTGGCAGAGGCATTTCTTCCCTACTTCACAAAAGGTGCAGAAATGCCTACTGTTTTATTTGTGCAGTTTTCTGTCACCGTTAACTGTTGTTCTTGTTACAAAACCAAGTTTTTGTACTAGGATCATTTCAGTGTGCCCTGTGCCCTGTTGTTTTCAGTACTTTCATATGTAGAACAAACTTTTTTTTTTTTTTTTACTTCCTCTAGTTTGGTTTATTTCCCATTCCTACAGGCTTTAATATAAAAAACTTCTTAAAATCTTATGAAAAATTTCAAACACATAAAAAGTAGAGAGAATAGTATATAATAAACCCCATGTACCCATCACCCCTAATTATCTGCTTAGCCAGTCTTGTTTCATTTGTACAACCCCTCTTCCCTCTGTATTATTTTGAAGTAATCCTAGACATATACTTTCATCCATAAGTAGTTCAATAAACCATTGAATTTTTAAACCAGGTCCAAATTTCTCATCAAACTTAGACTTCTTTAGGGCACCTGGATGGCTTGGTTGGTTAAGCATTCAGCTCAGGTCATGATCTCAAGGTTCTGGGGTCGAGCCCCTTGTTGGGCTTCCTGCTCAGTGGGGAATCTGTCTCTCCCTCTGTCCTTTCCCCAACTTGTTCTGTCTCTCAAGTAAATAAATTTAAAAAAAATCTTTACAAAAAAAAACCTTAGACTTCTTCAAAGCAGCTAAACATCTTGACAACAGTGTAATATGAGTTGCCACTTACTTGATACAAAAATGTATTTACATTTTTTTATACTTTACTGTAAGAAATAAGTATTTCCCTGGGGAGCCTGGCTGGCTCAGCCGGTAGAGCATATGACTCTTGATCTTAGGGTCATGAGTTCAAGCCCCGCACTGGGTGTAGAGATTACGTTAAAAAAAAAAAAAATTATTTCCCTGACACTCAGCTCAGCTGTTTGCTAGCAATATGACTTCGTATAAGTAATTTAACCTTTTTGGCCTTGGCTTTCTGTATCTGTACAATCAGTAAACTAGATTTAATGATTATTACAACTTTAATATTCTGATCCTATAATAATTTTGACAGTCCCTTTAAAATTTGTCCACTTTCTCTTCTAGTTCCAGAAAGCTGCCTTTGAGTGTTGTTTTTTTTTTTTTTTTTAATCCTGCGTGGTTTATCCGTTATATTCCCATAGGTTTTTTTTTTTTAAGATTTTTTAATTTATTTATTTGACAGAGAGAGACAGCAAGAGAGGGAACACAAGCAGGGGGAGTGGGAAAGGGAGAAGCAGACTTCCCGCCAAGCAGGGAGCCCGATGCGGGGCTTGATTCCAAGACCCCGGGATCACGACCCAAGCCGAAGGCAGACACTTAACGACTGAACCACCCAGGCGCCCCTATTCCCGCAGTCTCATGTTGGTCTTTTCTCAAGAGAATGATAAACTACCACTATGGACTGTGGTGTGTGTATGTGTTTTCTTTTGTTTTTTTTCATTTTTTGGAGTACCTTGTCCATATTTGAGGCATGCTGTAAATATTTGTTGATTGGTTTTGATGGTATCGGTCAGGGGTTTCTTATGAGTACTGAAAGAACAAAGTAAAAACAGAAGTCATTCTATTTTGTATTAATGAATAATATAAATACAAAGAATATAGATACTACTTGTTACTAATGACAGTTTTTTATATTAATTATGGAAGGTTTAACTGTTCAATATGAAGTCCTGTATATTCTATAATTGTTACTTTGTATTAGTTAACAAGTTTGTAAGTTTGATTTGTACTAATTGACTATGCCTTTTTTTTTTTAATCAGTTCTCTGAGAGCGTGAGTGGTACAAAATTTGAAGAAGATCATCTTTCTCATTATTCTCCCTGGTCTTGTGGCACCATAGGCTCCTGTATAAATGCCATCGATTCAGAGCCCAGAGATGTAATTGCTAATTCAAATGCTGTATTAATGGTATGATTTGGGGGGGCGGGGGGATATCATGCATGTTGACTGAAGTTTTAGAGTGATTGAATGCTTTCGTCTTCATATTGTTGCTATATAACTCCTCTGTAAGCAGCAGAGTTATATTTAGGTAAGTCTGAAATAAATTGCATTTGATGTTTAAATTATTTGAGCATAGTTCGGTGGTTTAAAATAGATGTTGGATTACCATTGAGATCTATAGCTAGTGTTAAATTTACCAGAAAACTTAATTACATGTCTTTTGAAAGCATTAATCTGTACTACTAGCTGAAGTAATTGCCAGCAATCCCTTTATTGATTTTCTTTGGTTTATGCAGGACCTGGACAGTGGAGATGTTAAGAGAAGAGTGCATTTATTTGAAACCCAGAGAAGGACAAAAGAAGAAGACCCAATAATTCCATTTAGTGATGGACCTATCATCTCAAAATGGGGTGCAATTTCCAGATCTTCACGTACAGGTTACCATACCACGGATCCTGTCCAGGCCACTGCTTCCCAAGGAAGTGCCACTAAGCCTATCAGTGTATCAGGTAATCCCCCTTAACTAATACTGATATGTTCTAACACTGCTTTTTAATCTTCATTTTGTGAGGTACAGAACATTTCCCTCCATTAATAATCCCAGAAAACTCAGAATTACATGGTTTAGCCAGAAGAACATGGCTGGTTAGATAAAATAGAGATCTTTTCTTAAAAATATATGTTCACAGGGCACCTGGATGGCTCAGTTGGTTAAGCGACTGCCTTCAGCTCAGGTCATGATCCTGGAGTCCCAAGATCAAGTCCCGCATCGGGCTCCCTCCTCAGCGGGGAGCCTGCTTCTCCCTCTCTCTCTGCCCCTCCCCCTGCTCATGCTCTCTCTCCCATTCTGTCTCTCAAATAAATAAATAAAATCTTTAAAAAAAAAATATATATATATATATATATATGTTCACATTTATATACTGATTTTTCACTTTTGTGATCATTATTTTTTTCTGCATTTCTATAGATTATGTTCCTTATGTCAATGCTGTTGATTCAAGGTGGAGTTCATACGGTAACGAGGCCACATCATCAGCACACTATATTGAACGGTAATGTTACTCTTAATTCTCTTGGATTCTCTATTCTCAGACTGTACGTTATCCTCAGAGTATAGATCCTACCCCCCAATTATTCATGAAGTATGCTTTATGATTTTAGCTATATAACAAATTTCTGAAAAAAATTTACATTTGGAATGACAACTGAAACTTTCAGGGTTGATACATTACTGAAAACACATATGGTATATGGCCATTACTGCTTTAGGTGCTTCCTGATTTCACTTTTATAAATGTAAACATGTTTCTCTTTAAAGGGACAGATTCATTGTTACCGATTTATCCGGTCATCGAAAGCATTCCAGTACTGGAGACCTTTTGAGCATTGAACTTCAGCAGGTAGGCTCTGTGTTGCTCAGCTTTGAATTCTTTAAAAATGGCAGTTAGAAGCTAACTTTCCTTTTTTTTTCCTTTCCTGTAGGCCAAGAGTAACTCATTGCTTCTTCAGAGGGAGGCCAATGCTCTGGCCATGCAACAGAAGTGGAATTCCCTGGATGAAGGCCGTCACCTTAGCTTAAATCTTCTAAGCAAGGAAATTGAACTGAGAAATGGAGAGGTAAAACTTCTCCCAGCTTCATGCTTAATGTATTTGCTGGTTGCTGTTGTGTTGGTTTCTGCCATTACTTAGTGCATGTTAGTGTGCCTTTTTATGGTGGATGATTGCTTTTAAAACTCTGAATAGAAATAAAATTGTAGTACCAGATTTCTTATATAATTCTTTATTTCAATCATTGGGATTCCCATTTTAATCTAAAAGGGAAACCCCAGCTTCCACAGGTATAAAATCAGCATTTTTCTTAATTACAGAGTGATTATACAGAAGATGCAAGCGATACTAAGCCTGATAGGGATATTGAGTTAGAGCTTTCGGCACTTGATACTGATGAACCTGATGGACAAGGTGAACAAATTGAAGTAAGTACTACAATTAGTATTTAGGAGGCTTTATTCCATTGGAAATGAAAGTATAAAGTGCTTTCATAGTGAAGGATTAACATTTTATTTTCTTAGGAGATCCTGGACATACAGCTTGGTATCAGTCCTCAAAATGATCAATTGCTGAATGGAACAGCAGTGGAAAATGGGCATCCGGTCCAGCAGCACCAAAAGGAGCCACTGGAGCAGAAGAGACAGAGTTTAGGTGAAGACCATGTGATTCTGTGAGTGTTAGACAGATAATTCCTAACCAGTGGACATAGGCTCTGAATATTTAAAGAGAAATAGATGCAGTGTTAAATGCATTTTTGGCTTTATCCTGTAAGGGGAAGACCCTGTGTAATAGGACAATGATTGGGTCAGTCTGGATTTTTAGGAAAGAAGAGGTAAATTTGAACAAACAAAGTAGCCCACTTAAGTCACCTGAAACTTGCTTTTTGTTGGGATGAAAGTTTGTCCTCATGCTCCAGCATCAGGTTATACTTCTCAGTCTGGTAGGCAGATTTCTAGATGGCAAAATGGAGAATTAAAACCTAGATGTAGGGTTTCCCTTTTTAATAAATTCATGTTAAGATATTCTTGGATTTAATATTGCCATTTTATATAATTACTGCCAAAAATATGGGTTAGTCTTGAACTTGATAGTTTGTTGGCCTTAAATTAACCAGTACTTTAATTTTTTTAATACGATTTTTGGAAAATGGAACTTTTTTAGTGAGTGCTGATACTTTTTAGTGATAAAGACATGCTTTTGCTAGGGGCTCTTAAGGTTGTTACAACTTGTATTAAGCATGTGTGGTTATTCTTTAAAGTTTTCACTTAAAGCTAATTTGTTTTCAATGTCATTTATTTTCTCCCAGGGAGGAGCAAAAAACAATTCTGCCGGTAACTTCTTGCTTTAGCCAGCCACTCCCAGTGTCCATTAGCAATGCAAGTTGCCTCCCCATCACCACGTCTGTCAGTGTTGGCAACCTCATTCTGAAAACTCATGTTATGTCTGAAGATAAAAACGACTTTTTAAAACCTGTTGCAAATGGGAAGATGGTTAACAGCTGAAAGGAGGTTCATCTTTCAAATTTGTGACCATACCATGGAAGCATTTACACTAGCTTTTTATATATATAATATATATTATATAATGTATATTTTTTTTAAAAAAAGATATTACTGGGGGCATCCATTTCCTGTGGACTCTTTGATACTCAAGCCCTCTTGCATTAGCATTATGAAAAAAAAAAGAAAATTTACTTTACTAGGGTAACACGTTCACTTTCCAGAGGTGATTGGAATTTGGACATTTAACTTAAGCTTCAAGCAGCTTTTTATGAGTTTGTAGCAATCCGGTGCAGTAACTGAGCCATTTCCTATTTTAAATGGCTTCTATAGAAAATTAACAACTCAGTTATTAAACTAGCAGGATCCTACAATGATACATCTAGTGAAAGTAGACTTAATTAACTTATTTATTTCTATTTTATGTTTTGCTGAGAGAAATTTCCATCTCATTCCAGCTGCTTTATTTATCTTTTTCATGGGATTTTGCATGGATTTTTTTTCTTTTTCTTTCTTTTCCTTCTTTCTTCCTTTCTTTCTTTCTTTTACTTTGAAGAGTGGAGTTAGATGTTCTTACCATAGAATTTTACAGGGTTATATACTAGCTTTCTTTACTGCATTATATGTAGGAGTGTGGTGCAGTGCTTTTATCTGTAGCATTGAAATTTTTTTTAATTTTCCATTTTTCAAGAATAGTTTCTGCTTTGTTAATATTTATACACAGGCTACTTGTTGAAGTAAGTAATTAAATATATAACCAAGTGCCTAAGTCTTTCAGCTGATGTACTAGATATTAAATTCTCCTAAGTTATGCAGAATCGTTTTTACAATTTTGATAAATTATGCACTAATGTAATGGCAGTTTTTTAAAATGCAGATTTAAGCCTGTACATTATTGAATCTGATGACTTGGCAAAAGAATCAGGTGCTTTCAGCTTTCTTGAGAAAACCCTGTATGTAGCGTTTGCACTGACTAACAAGATGGTATTGCTGGTTTTTTGTTTTTGTTTTTGTTTTTTAATTTAAACTAATTAATTTGGATGTTCATTGCAATATCTTGGTTAAATATTGTTTATTGTTACTTCACGTTGGGGTTTAATTTTCCTTGTTTTCTGACTGTTAGGTTGATAAGACTATGAACCATGTAATAATAGAACATTGGCTAACCTTTATTCATACTTAGAAACATGAATAATTTCTGCCCTGCTAAATGTGACTGAAAAGTGTTTGGACCTGGCATCTGGAAGTATGCAGTATGTTCAACCAGCCATGCCCCAGATTTGTGGGAGGTATTTTACTGAAACCTAAATTTCAGTCAACATTTGGAAACAAAAGCTGGGCATTCCTTTCTGGTGATCTTACCTATAGTTTGTCTCTTTGTTTTCCCCCCGGTTTCTTTGAGATTAGTTTGACTTTTATTATTATTTTTTTAATTAACTTCTGTGAAGTTGTTTACTCTGAAAATTGTACTGGAATATTTTAAGCCAAGCTGATCTTTCACCAGGTGTACTGTATGTAAGGGCTTTTCCTGCTAGCAAGATGCTTAAACAGGATCATGTTATTGGTCGTCTGAGCTATTTAGTTGTTTTACAAAACCACAGCATTGTATCAGATAAGATTTTGATAAAAAGTTTTGTGCACATTTCCAGGGGCGGGAGGGTTGACATTTCCCTGAAATTTCTTGATCAGAATGAGTAAATACTGGTGTTTGATACCTGTCTTAATGAACATGCTCATAAGGTGACTGATAAGTTGTAAATATACCTGAGAAACAAAGGGGTAGTTTTGATATTCTGGTGTCAGTATGGAAGATCTTACACATTTATTTAATATTCAGATGTATGAAGATGTTTGTTTGTAGCCTAACAGCACAGTAGCCTTGACTTCGTTTCCTTCGGTTAGTACTGTACCTTTTTGCCATGGCCAGTGCTCCCTCTCCCTACAAAACATTTTATTTATTTCACTCTGTAACCTGAAATGAATAGGAACAAGAGTTTTAAACCATGTTACATTAACTTATTTCTGACATTATAAATTAGCCTAGGATATTACAGGAACATGATTGTTATATAATTTATATCAGAACCCTTCTATAAATATGCGCTTATTACATTTAAAATGCTTCCAATGTACTTTATTTGCTGTTTGTATTTCCAAAAAGGATATGCAAACCAGTATGTCTATTTCATGGATATTTAAATAGTGAGATCTTCCATGTTGAAGGTAATGTATTTTTTTTTAAGATTTTAAAATTGCTATTTTGTTACAAAATAGAGACCTATTAACAGTTTGAGAGCTCCTTATGTGCCCTCAGGGAAAGAACCCTCTGTGCAACAGAACTACGCAAAACATCTTCAGCACGTTCTGAGGGTGAATATATACTACATAAATTGATCTTGTGTATTTAACCTTATCTTTTTAATTTTAAAATTGAAATTTTGAAACTTGGTTGTGCTCTGCTGGAGGGGTTTGGGATAAACTGCTTAGGTGTTTGCCTACTTGTCCAGTGAAATTACATTTGCATCAGTGTATGTATATACCTGCCAGGTATGTCTCAGAACATTTATATTAAAATAATGCTTGTCTTGCAGCAGGTGATCCCATAAAACAGTAACTCCCTGTTCTTAAAAACTTACTCTCGTTCTCACTAACAACATAGGAATTGTTTCTGTGTTGGGATTATTCTGTATTGCATCCTTTATCTGTGTAGTGACCATCTTCTGTTTCTCATGGTGGGTTTCACATAAGGAAAGACATTGGTTCTCTGCCCCTTTAGAAGAAAGAGCAATTTTTCTGATCCTTCTTCAAAAAGTTACTCCCTGATGTCATGGAGGAAAAAATATATATATAAATCAGACCGAGGATGTGACTTTTTAAAATTGGGTGCATTCCTTGTCATTTGACCCTTTTACCAACATGTTGTGATGTACATATGTTTGAAATCAGTACATAAGGCAATAGGAGAGGAAAGGTGTAATGCTGGTAATTAAACTGCATATGGTGCCTGTGGTCTAATTAGGAAAAAGTGGTCTGAGGTCTGGAAAGTGGGAAAATGGTGGGGCATTTGTTTTACTTTTTGTGTTTTTGTTTTTCCATTTCTGAGTCCCACTCTGAAGGCCGTGTGCCTCATTCAGGTTCTGTGAATGTAGCCTCAGTAGTTCTCTTTTGTAGTGTCCAGTTCATTTTCTAAAGCCTGAGAAAGTGATGTATGTATTTTGTCTAGTTGGTACCTGAGCAGAGCAGATTCCCTTGCCTTTCCTGCCATGACTTCCTTTCGGTACCATCTGATAAGCCAGCGTCATGCGTGGAGTTTGTGTGTTAGAATTTTCAAGAGAAGGTAGTACTTCACTGGGTCAGTGCACTGATTTTTTTCCTAGTAGTTATTTACTCTCACAGGAGAATAAAAGAAACCTCACCTCCTATATGAGAACTGAAATATCCCATTTGTATGGATCTAGTCACTTTCACTCAAATTTCAAGTTGATTCAAAGTATATAAAGCACATCCCAATTTTACATGCTGCCTTGAGAAAATCACAGGATGCACAGCAATTTCTAGGAATTTAAAATGGGATCATTTAAACATTTGAAAACATTGTTCTAAAAACCATCTAGCTTGCTCTTGCATCTTAGATGTTAAAGCCCATGTTGTTTGGTTGACGGGTGGAATTGTAATGATCAGGTTCAGCATGTGATTTTAACTTTGAATCTGAATATTTCTTCCCTAGCCTCTCTGTGTCGTTTTCTGAGCAGACTGTCACCAGTATTGGTAACTGAGCAGTTAAAGGGAAAAGTTGCGTTGCAACTATGTATTAGTTTCCTGGGAGAACTTTCCTTGTGTTTTAGTGATTGAAGAGTATTGATGGGATCACTTACTGTAACTCCTTCATAAGAACCCCTTCTGCAAGCAGAACACAAATGAACGTGCTCAAGGAGTATCCCATTTTCTGGATAAATTGAATACATTTGCTAGTTATTCCTTCATACTAGCAGTTTCTTTGTATCCCTTTGCTGGCAAGGGAATACAAGGAGTCAAGGCGACTGATGAGAACAGCCCACATTTGAGTGGAGTCTTATTTCTACTCCAAGAGCAGTTATCTCCCCAAATCCGAAATTGGCAACTTTTTTCTTTTTTTAAATAAAATTTTAAAAATATCCTCAAACCAGTGGAACATAGACACTGGCTGCACTTAGTACTGCCAAAAGCCAAGGTCATTTGCATATACTCCATCAATCTGTCGAGAATTAGGCCTCACTTTATAACCCAAGGCATGGAAGTGCATGCATTCTCTTAGCTGGGCAAACAATTATACTGTAGTTGTGATACAACACACGTGGCTTCTATTTGTACTGCACATACCCACTGTACAGCCACTGGGAGTGTCGTGGTTAGCTTGCAGCAACTGCTGTCTGCATTTATACTGTTCATTGCATATTCTTTTCCCTGGAAGTGAAAGAGAAATGTTTTTCTTGTTGCATTGATTACATTTTATAAATTTGCTTAGCTGGAAAGTTTGGGAAAAGAGGCCTGTTTGTCAATTGTACAACCGATTGTGAAGCTCTAGTGTGAATATTTTTACGTCTGTATTAGACATTTTCTTTGCAAATCTATTGTTCGATTGAAATGTAAATGAAATTAAAGATGGTGTACACCCATCATGTAAAAAGCAGGCACCATCTCTAAGATGGATTTAATGCTCATTTTTAAGGCATATACTCAGCTTCTATTTAAAACTATAATTTAAAATAATTCTGTACAATGAAATGGGGAATATATATGGGAATAAATTCTATTCCATTTATTTCAATTTGAATTCCAAATTGTAATGTTTCCCTTTGTGCTATAGGAATAGGATTAAATGGGGGAAGGCTAGGATTTATAAGGCCTGTATATGGGGGGAGGGCAGAGATGGAACAATGAGGGTTGTGATGATAGTGAATAGCAAAGAGTGAATTCTGTGTGTTTTTGCTGTAGCACTGAAGTGAAGAGATATTAGCTTTGGCTGTTCACAGAATAGAGCATCATGATTTTCAGTGTTTGAGAGAAAATTGATGGAAAAAGTTTGCAGTACTTGACATGTATTTGCATGCACAAAATAAAATTATTTGTCCACCTTAAAAGTTGTTTTAGTGTCAATATTAAGTTCATGGTGCATTTTAGTTATATTGATATCCTTGGTATACTTCTTGGCTTAAATAAGCTACCAGGATAATCCTTGAGATTTAAATAATCACCTGCCTTGGGGCACGTGGCTGGCTTAGTCAGTAGAGCATGGGACTCTTGATCTTGGGGTTGTGAATTCGAGTCCCACATGGGGGGTGGGTTGTACTTAAAAACTTTTTTTTTAAAGATTTATTTATTATTTGAGAGGGAGGGGCAGAGGGAGAGAATCTCAAACAGACTCCCTACTGAGTGTGGAGATCCATGCGGGGCTCAGTCTCACAACCCATGAGATCATGACCTGAGTCGAAACCAAGAGTCAGGTGCTTAACCGACTAAGCCACCCAGGCACCCCTAAAATTAAAAATCTTTAAAATAAATAAATGTAATAAATAATCACCTACGTCATGCATACATGCCTGGGAAGGATCTGAAAGAATGAATAGATCAGGGAGGTTGAAATATTTTGTAATCCAGTCAGTCAATTCAATTATTCAAATACAGATAAAGTACTTTCTATATGGCAGATGAGGACATAGATAATACTAGCAGATCACAATCTAGGGGAGGAATGAAATAGGACAAATTCATAAATAACTAATGTGTCATAGAAGTACAGAGACACTTCTGTGGAACCTCAGAATATGAACAGATAATGGCCTGAGTGGATTGAAACACCATTTTCACTGGGCCCTGACTAGTTGTACTCGCTCACTCAGCTGATACATTTTAAGCCCCAGTGTGTGCTGGTCATTAAGGTTAAAGGTCAATAAAAGACGAACTCTTCCTCTGGAAGTTCTTAGTGTGGAAACTGGGAAAGACAAATCTGAATCAGCAGCTGAGGGGAGCTATGTTCTAATGTAGGCTGTATGGAAACTTGAGAAGGGACACTATGGGGTAGTGGTGGTGAGCCAGGGGAGATGCTTCTTTGAGAAATGATCCCTGCCTGGCTAGACTTTGTAGGCTGAATAATATGTCACCAGGTAGAGAGAGGGGAACACCTACTCTACCTTCACAACAATCCACTCTGTATCTTAACAGTCCTTCACTGTAGATCTTATGATCCCTATTTTGTATCTGAGATGTTAAGTAACTTACCCAAGACCTCCTGGCTAGAAAGTAGTGGAGTCCGAATTCAGGACTCAAGTCTGTTCTACCTCCCGAAGGTAGTGATTGATGGTGGGGGTTGGAACTGTTTTAGCTGTATTACAGTGGAAGGAGTGTTTAAGGAATAGCTTAACTAACTCTTAGAGCACTTACCATATTCCAGACACAGTTCCAAGCACTATAAGGTATATTAAAATCTAGGACCATTTACTGTCACCGTTTTACAGGTGAGAAAACCAAGGTAGACACCTTAGCAAATTTGCCTGAATTTACATGGCTGGATGAGGTAGGTAGGGATCTCTATGAAGGACATTGAATATCATAATAAAAAGACTTAGGGAGTCTTGGAAGTTAGATGATCTGAACAATCTGGGGTTTAAGAAAGATCACTTTGGTGGTAGAGTGAGGTGAAGCTGGAGATAGACCACCAGCAGGGAAGCCAGGTCAGCAGTCTAGGTAAGAAGTGTTCGGAGCATGGCCCAGCAGGGATGGAGGGAGAGAGAGGTGGATCTGAGAAGCAGGAGAGAGCAATTGACAGGATTTGTTGTAGAGAGAAGATACTAGAAATCTACACATTACAGTGGATCAGATTTGGCTTAGAGTCCCAGACCTCATTGCTGAGAAGAGAGCCGTATTTGTGAGACGTGTAATATTGTGTAAGCCCTGGAGTGACAACATAGATCAGGAAGAAGAGGAAGAACCAGGGATAGTGGATCCAAGCAAAGGAGAGGAAACTTAAGGAAATGAAAGTCCAGGAAGATTTTATCTCCTCTATTGTACCTATTGGAGTAATGAGCGTGCACCGTAACAAAGAGGACGGTAAAAACCTTAATTGAAAGCTCCACAGTGCAGTGGTTCCAAACTTACTTGCATGGTGCAATCACCTGGGCATCTTTTAAAAATCCCAAAGCCCAGAACATAACCCCAGACGGATTAAATCACAATCTCTGGGGGTGGCACCAAGGCATCTGTACCTGTAAAGCTCCCCGAGTGCTTCCAAGGTGCAAAAAATTGGGGAACCACTGCTGTAATGAATGAAAATGGATTTGGGACCTGTCTTAGCCGAGGTATTAAATAACATCCGTTAGCAAATGTTCAGGCCCGTGTGGTTCTCGGAGACATTCAGCAGATATCTTTATGAGAATCTACTACGTAAGGCCTAAAGGATACAGGAGTGAGCTAGTCCCTAACTTCATGAAACTTACATTACAGTTGGAGGCATAGACAAAAAACAAATGAAAGGTGAATTTAGATCATGAGGAGTAATACAACCAGAATGAATATAATACAACCAGCTGATGAGATATTGTAAGGTGGGAGTGGTAATTCTCAGGACTGTGGACAGTTTTAGGCAGAGCAGGCAGCCCAACATCCCTGTCTGGATCCCTGATAAACATCTCAAACTTAACATGTCAAAGACGGAGTGTCTGGGATTCCTCCACTCCCCAAACTGCACCTCCAGTCTCTCCCCCGCCCCCCTGTTTCAGTTACTTCCCCCTAGATCACTGTCCCTCCCACTTAGTCCAGCAACAAATCCTGCCAGTTCTACCTTCAAAATATATTCAGAATTTGACCCCTTCTCACCACCTAGGTCTGAGCCACAATTATCTGTCACGTGAATTAGCCTGAATGGCCTCCTGTTCTCTCTGCTTCTGCCCTTGCCTCCCTTCAAGCAGCTAGAGTGATCCCTTTAAACTGTGAAGTCTGATCATTTCACTCCTGTGCTCAAAACCCTTCAAATGCATCATCATCAGAGTGAAAGCCAAAGCCGCTTCTCTGGTTTTTTGCTATGGCCGCACTGGCCACTTAGGTGCTCACCACGCCAGGCGTGCTTCCATCATAGGGCTTTTCTGCTTGTTAAGGATAAAGCCTTCCCCCACCCTCACTGGATATCTTCATGATGAGATATTCCTTTTCTTAAGGTCTTTACTCAAAAGTCAACCTCAGTGAAAACTGGATGGAGAGCCATGGCAGGGGATGGGGTACCTATTTAAACTAGATATTTTAACCCAAGAGACTGGGTGAGTTCAACTGGGTTTTTTTTTTTTCTTTTAAACTTTATATTCTGAAGTAATTATAGGTTCACAGGAAGTTACAAAAATACTAGAGGACCCATGCACCCTTCACACAGTTTCCCCAATGATAGCATCTTTCATAACAGTACAATAGCAAAACCAGGGAATTGACATTTCTAACAATCCCCATACTTTATTCAGATGTTATCAGCTTCACATGCACTCATTTGCATGTATGTGTGTGTGTGTGTAACTCTTAGCGCACAGATTTGTGGAACCACCACTACTCCCAAGATAACAGAACTGAAAAAAAAAAAAAGGTAACAATGTTCGCTCAATGATCCCTCATGCTACCCCTTTACATTCATATCCATTCCCCTCCCTTATCTTCATTCATCCCTAAGGTCTGGCAACCACTGATCTGTCTCTATCTCTATAACTTTGTCATTTTGAGCATATTGTATAAATGAAATTATACAGGATGTAACCTTTTGAGATCGGCTTTTTTCACTCAGCCTAATTCCCTTGAGATCCAACCAAACTGTCACATGTATTAATAGTTTGTTCCTTCTTATTGCTGAGTAGTAAATGTACCACTTTGTTTAAACATTCACCCGTTGAAGAACATTTGGGTTGTTTCAAATTTTTGACTATTATAAATAAAGCTGCTATGAACATTTGTATACATATTTTTGTGTGGACATACGTTTTTTGTTTCTCGTATTTTTTTGAGCAAATAAATTGGTGTACTTGGGCTACCTCTGAAAGAAATGGATAAATTGGACTTAGGTAGTCTTAAAAATGGACAAATTCCTTCAAAGTACAATTTACCAAAACAGATACAAAATCAAAAGGAAAATTGGAATAACTCTTGCATTAGTTATCTATCGTCACCTGACAAATTACCCCCAAACCTAGTGGCTTAACGTAACAGCATCTATTATCTCACAGTTTCTGTGGGTCAGGAATCTGCGTGTGACTTCAATGGGTCCTGTGCTTCCGGTCTCACAGGTGTTGGCTGGGGCCTCAGTTATCTCCCTGCTCACCTGGGGAAGTGTCTGCTCCCAAGCCTACTTCCTGGATTGTTGGCAGGATTCAGTTCCTCTCCAGCAGTTGGAATGAGGGCCTCAGTTTCTCGTTGAAGGCTGCCCTCAGTTCCTTGCCACTTGAGCCCCTCACAATCAATATGGTAGTTTGGCTCATCCAAGCGGCAAACAGGAGGAGCCTGAGATGGGGGAGGGGAGGGTGGGGACTGGCGGAGGGGGGGTGGGGGGGTGGAGAGGGGATGGGTAGAGAGGTGGGGAGCAGGGCGCTGTAAAGAACTCACAGTCTTTTGTAACCTGATCTTGGAAGCACCATCCCATCTCTTTTGTCATTATTACTTAGAAGCGTCATTTGGTCCAGACCACAGTCAGGAACTGATATAGCTCCGCAAGACCTCCACCTCCTGTTATTCATGCTCTGTGTAATCCCCTTCCCCTACGTGTGGACTAGACCTAGTGACCTCTTGATCTCTAGACAGGAGACAGAAACCGTACAGGGCAAGTTTAATACAAAGAATTATTAAGATTTAATAAATGAATGAATGTTAAAAGGAAATTCCATATGGAACCCTATGGCTTAGAGGAATCCATATGGTACCCTACCTAAGGAAGGACATACTTGGAAAGAGGCCCCCTTACCAAGACTGTGGTACGGACCTCAGTGCAGAAGGTGAAGTTCAGCCCACCACACAGCAGGGAAGTCTGCTGATGTGCCCAGGCTGGAACTGGTTGCTGGCCAGCAGAAAGCAAGTCTCTGGACCACAGGTGAGCTACACAGGAACCCATGGAGGTAATGGGCACCAGTGCAGACAGGAAACCTTCAGGTGACAATGTAGACAGCAGGTCTTGAGGGCACCAATTTTCATGTTGACAAGCCCACGGGAAAATTATTGCTAGACCAACCAAGGTTACATACGTATAAAAAGTACAATACATCATATCCAAATTGGGTTTATCTCAGGAATGTAAAGTTAGTTTAGCATAGGAAAGTCAATCAGTGTAATCCACCATATTAACAGAATAAAGGTTACATCTGTTATAAGGTCTCAAAAATTAGCGGAGCTCCATTCTGATTGGCTTATAGAGATTAAAAATATATATGAAATAAGAAAAACTCAAATACTTCTAAAAAAGAGGAAATTTGGCTCCATACACTTAAGTGTAAGAAAAAATGTTACTAAAGCTACGAAAGCAAAGAGGTTTTCTGATTTTTCTCAAATCCCTTAATCAAAACTCTAAAAAGAAATGTAATTGCTCCTTAAAGACAACCCAACATCTAAAGAAAATTTCAGTTAACAAAATTAAAGCCCTCACTAAAGATAACACTTTTAAAACTTAAAGAGAAATGTATCTAAATATTATATAAGGAAGTATTACTGATTTTATATTTATTAATACAAGAAGAAAAGGCTGTTTAATTTCTTAATAAGAAAGACATTGAATTGCCACAGACTGGCTCCATACCCCCAAAAAAGAGGGAAGGAAGGGAAGGGGGGGAGGAGAGTGGAGAGAGAAAAGAAAGAGAAAGGAAAGAAAAAGACTAGTTATTCCAAACAGTGCTCATACTGCTTAATGTCACCCCAAACTGTCTCTAGACCTTTAATACTTCTATAAGAAAAATCCCAGTCGTTTAAGCATCTGACTTTGGCTCAGGTCATGATCTCAGGGTCCTGGGATGGAGCCCCACCTCTAGCGCCCCGCTGTGGGGCTCTGCACTCACCAGGGAGTCTGCTTGTCCCTCCTCCCTCTTCCTCTACCCACCCCCATTGCGTGCTCGCGCGCTCATGAATGAATGAATGAATGAATAAATAAATAAATAAATAAATAAATAAATAGAATCCAAGTGAAATGCCTCGGTGGCAGAGCTGATTAAGCCTCCAACTCTTTTTTTTTTAATTTTTTTATTCTTATGTTAATCCCCATACATTACAACATTAGTTTTAGATGAAGTGTTCCATGATTCATTGTTTGTGCACAACACCCAGTGCTCCATGCAGAATGTGCCCTCCTCAATACCCACCACCAGGCTAACCCATCCTCCCACCCCGCTCCCCTCTAGAACCCTGTTTGTTTTTCAGAGTCCATCGTCTCTCATGGTTCGTCTACCCCTCCGATTTCCCCCGCTTCATTCTTCCCCTCCCGCTACCTTCTTCTTCTTTTTTTTTTTCTTAACATATATTGCATTATTTCAGAGGTACAGATCTGAGATTCAACAGTCTTGCACAATTCACAGCGCTTACCAGAGCACATACCCTCCCCAGTGTCTATCACCCAGTACCCCCATCCCTCCCACCCCACCCCCCACTCCAACAACACTCAGTTTGTTTCCTGCGATTAAGAATTCCTCATATCAGTGAGATCATATGATACATGTCTTTCTCTGTTTGACTTATTTCACTCAACATAATACCCTCCAGTTCCATCCACGTCGTTGCAAATGGCAAGATCTCATTCCTTTTGATGGCTGCATAATATTCCATTGTATATATATACCACATCTTCTTTATCCATTCATCTGTCGATTAAGCCTCCAACTCTTGATTTCCGCTGAGGTCTTGATCTCAAGTTCTTGATCTCAAGGTCATGAGACTGAGGCCCGCCCCTGAGTTGGATTCTGCAATTAGTGCTGAATCTGTTTAAGTTTCTCTCTCCCTCTCCCTCTGCCCCTCCCCACCCCTATGCTTGCTCGCTCCCGCGCTCTCTTTCTCCCCCCTCCCTCTTAAGTAAATAACTAAATCTTAAAAAAAAAAAAAAAATCAAAAAACCAAAAAACCCAAGCGACAGGGACAAATTTGTTCTAAATTTACAAAAATATTGGTGGGAAACACAGTGGAAGACCAAATCCTGTTTTATGTCTAATTATCATCATCTGGAAAAAGTCTAAGGGTAGAAGAAGCCTCGAAACCCATGCCTCAAGGCATTTAAGAATTTTTATGTGAATTTCATTCAGTTACTTCAAAACTTCAAATATGTTTAATAACAGTTTGTAAATCTTTTGGTTGGATCAAGATTTTCCCTTGATAAAAGGTGAATGCTTTAATAGTCACAAAACAGCTATGGATTTTGTCCTCCCGCTAAGAAATACTTTCAGTATGCTCTATGGATCAACAAACAAAAACCTTACAAGTAAAATACTTTAAGAACTATAAACTACTGGGGGTGCCTGGGTGGCTCAGTCGTTAAGCGTCTGCCTTTGACTCAGGTCATGATCCCAGGGTCCTGGGATCGAGCCCCACATCAGGCTCCCTGCTCAGTGGGAAGCCTGCCTCTCCCTCTCCCACTCCCCCTGCTTGTGTTCCTTCTCTCGCTGTGCCTGTCAAATAAAATAAATAAATTAAAAAAAAAAAAAAGAACTATAAACTACTAATGCGAGTACCATTAGACAGAAATGTCATTATCCACACCATCCCCAAATTCTGCTACGCTGAGCAGTCCTGTTGAATATTGTTAGGTAACTAACCCATATATATAGTCACTCCTAACAGATGCAAACTATATTCCCAACAAGGACACCACTAGATATATCCCTCCATCATATACAACCAGGAGAGTGAATATATTAAAAGAGACATCAATGAAAATCAGCCTTAAAACTGTACCAGAAGGGACAATTTCAGGTAGTATTAACTACAAAAAAAAATTATTATTATTATTTTTTTTTTTTTGAGAGAGAGAGAAAGCACAAGCAGGGTGGGGAGGGGCAGAGAGAGAGGGAGAGAGACTCCCAAGCAGGCTCTATGCCTACCCCAGAGCCGGACATGGGGCTGATCCCACAACACTGAGATTATGACCCAATCCATAATCAAGAGTCGGATGCTTAACTGACTGAGCCACCCAGGTACCCCCAAAAATTATTCTTAAACTCTAGAATATACACATACAAAGTTATATATAAAAAGTCTCTCTTCCAGGCCTGACTCGCCTCTATCCCTTGAAGATAACTATTCTATTTCTTACACATTTTTTTTTTTAAAGATTTATTTATTCATTTGAGAGAGCAAGAATGAGAGAGAGTACATGAGAGGGGGGAGAGTCAGAGGGAGAAGCAGGCTCCTCGCTGAGCAGGGAGCCCGATGCGGGACTCGATCCAGGGACTCCAGGATCATGACCTGAGCCGAAGGCAGTTGCTTAACCAACTGAGCCACCCAGGCGTCCTCTTACACATTTTTTAATGCTTTTCTTTATGCAAATATAAGCAAGTAACACTTTTTCGGTTTTTTTTTGTTTTTTTTTTATGCAAAAGGCAGGAAACTAATACATAATGTTCTCCACCACCTTGCTTTTTTTTTTAAACTAAATACTATGTTCATGCAAGTATATTGATAGGATGAACTTCCAGCAGTGGAATTTCTGGGCTAAAAAAATATATTAAATTTTTAAAAGTATTTTTTTATAATTTATTGATACTCTACCATTCAAACAGCAAATATCTAATTAACAAGGTGTTTATATATTTTTTATACTACTGAATATATTGAGCCAGATTTTTCTGAGAACTTTAGCAGGTCATTCGCTGTTCCCTAAGTTCTTTTTTTTTTAATTAACGTATAGTGTATTATTAGTTTCAGATGTAGAGAGTTCAGTGGTTCATCAGTCTTACGTAATACCCAGTGCTCATTATATCACGTGCCCTCCTTAATGTCCATCACCCAGTGACCTCATCCCCACACCCACCTCCCCTCCAGCCACCCTCAGTTTGTTTCCTATGATTAAGAGTGAAGGTATATATTTTTGCATTATTGACCAGTATTTCTCATCTATAAGAGTTGTATCAATTTACACCTCACCAACAATGCATTCCCCACAGTCTTGCTGTGATCAAACTTTCTGATTTTTAACAATCTGAATGGTGGAAAATAGTATCTGAGAGGATTTTTTCTTTTGGCGATGAGAACCAGGAAAGCATAAAAGCAGGCTGTAGAAGGCAAGCTTGAATATGCAGGGGAGACAGGAGGTAATTGCAGGAAGAGTGCTTTACCAAGCTAGAAGAGTGGGACCCACTGCATCAGTGACTCATTTAATAGGTACAGATGCAGGAGGTTGTTGGTACGTTTTGAAGGTGGACACGAGTGTAAGCCTCTTTTGATTGCTTCTGCTTGTTCTTTTTGTTTTGAGGAGTCCTCAGCTCCTGACTGCTTCTGTTTTTCAGGCGAAAAAAAGAACCAAGGTCATAAACTGAGCCAGGAGAGGGGAGAGAGCGTTGAGTATTTGAGAAAAGAGATGTGAATTGCTCCTCTTAGTGAATGGGAGGGTAACCTGCCTAGAGAAACAAGGATCTTTGGATAGCACTGAGGATTACAGCCTTAAATTTAAAGTGAAATTTTTTTATTAAATATTTTATTTATTTATTTGAGAGAGCAAGAGAGCACAAGCAGGGGGAGCTGCAGAGGGAGAGGGAGAAGCAAACAGAGGGAGAGGGAGAAGCAGGCTCCCTGCTACGCAGGGGCTGGATCCCAGGACGCTGGGATCATGACCTGAGCCAAAGGTAAATGTTTAATCAAAGGAGGCACCCAGGCGCCCCCAAAGTGAATTTTGAAGGACAAAGCACCACCAGGGATGAAGAAGATCCTTGCTTCAGGGAGATGTCAGAAAAACAGAACTAAAAGCAAATGCATTCACCTAGCATTCATTTAACAGATATTTATGGGGAATCTGCCTTGCAGAGGCTTTGTTGCTGGGTGCTGGCTTGTCCCTTAAGGCAGATAACAAGCATCCTCCAGTTGGCTGGCTGTTCAACACACAAATCTGATTAAGGTAAGATTATTCACTCTGCAAACAAAAATACAAGTCACCGCAGGATCTCCATAGGATGAATTGTTCTTAAATTTGGGGAGGGGAGTTCTCATTTTAAAAAAATATTTAAATATTTTATTTATTTATTTATTTGACAGAGAGAGGGAACACAAGCAGGGGGAGTGGGAGAGGGAGAAGCAGGCTTCCTGCTGAGCAGGGAGCCGGATGCAGGATCCTGACCCTAGGACCTGACCTGAGCAAAGGCCGACGCTTAACCACTGAGCCACCCAGGCGCCCCAGGGGAGTTCTCACTCTTGATAGCCTGAACCAAGAGCTTCTTAGGAAAATGGGCACATATACCAATTTGCAGACAATTTCAGGTGGTCGTAGGACCACAAGTTGAGGATATCTCCCTCAAATTAGGAGCCCTATTTTAGAGTGTATTGTTTTAGGGTATTTTGGATGATTCAGTTTGCACAAAGCTTTCTATTAATTACTTCATGGGTGTGTATTGGACACCTTAATAAGGAGTCAATTTGAAATCATTTTAGGCTTAAAAAAAGTTGCAAAAGTAACATGGAATTCTCCTATATTCTTCACCCAGAATCGTCAAAGGTTAACATCTTACATAACCATAGTACAATTATCAAAACTGCTGATACACTATTATTGTTAATGGACCTTATTTCATCAGTTGGCCCTTTCATGTCCTTTTTCTGTTCCAGGACCCAATTCAGAAATTCACACAGCGTTGTCGGGGACCTGGCTGCTGCTGCTTTTTTTAATGCAAGTCTGTGTGGTTTTGGGCAAAATATTTAATGTCTCTGAGTCTGTCTTAAGGGCCGCGATGTGATTAAGAACCAGTAAGAAACACAGGTGGAATGGCTTCAGAAACTTCAAAGATAACCAAACAAACTTTTCTTATTATTAAAAACTAGGCACGTACAGGGTGACTTTCCGTTTAAATCAAAACAAAGCCAACTGAAGCGTACTACTGCCGTCGAGGTGTTTTGTCCCAAAGAAGGACCCGTAGCATTGCCCCCAGCCGCCGGAGGAGGCTTCCCCTAATTGGGCAGCGTGCGTCTGCCCGACCGCGGGAAGACCGCCTCATTGGTCCGCGCAGTCGGGACTCCGGCGGCTTTTCTCGTAGTGCTCAAGGCGCCGACCCACTTCTCTTCCTCCTACCGAGCTCACCCTTCCTTCTGAAGTGTCCGGAGCTGCCAGCCGGAAAGGCTCCGGACTGAGCTAGACGGGGTAACTGCACTGAGGTCAGTCGGGAAGAAGCGGCGGGCATGGAGCACGGGTGGGAGGTGATGTCTGCGCGCCCCCTCGCCCCCCACGGCCGCCGCGATTTCCCTGCCCCGCCTCCTCCTCTGGTGCCACCTCCCTCAAGCTCCCCCAACGGTTCCGCGCGCCCCTCCGCCACCCTTCCGCTGGCCCCGCCCTCAGCGCCCCTCCGCGACCCCGCCTCCTCCGCCAGCCCTTCCGCTTTTCCCCGCCCCGACTCCTCCCCTCAGAGGCCCCGCCCTCCCCGCCGGCCCCGCCTCCTTCAGGCCTCTCCACTGGCCCCGCCCTAGCCGCTTCCTCCTCAGAGGCCCCGCCCTCACCGAGCACACCCCTGCCCAGTCTCTCTGCCCACCCTGCACCGCCCGGGCCGCTCCATGCCTCTTAAGTTTGGTTCTGGGCCCCCGCGGCCCCCAGCCCCCCGTAGCTGCACGTTTCTTTCGATCCGCCCTGCCTTGTGTGCCCCCTCTCTGACTACTAGGGTCTCGCATTCCCGCACCGACCCTGCCTGTCTCCGTATGTGCTTAGTGAACGCCGCGCAGGCCTTGTGCTGGACCTTGGAGGTCCCTGCTTTCAGGAACCCCTTGCCCCTTGGGAGAGCCACTTTGTAACGGAGTTTCACAGGCCCGGTGATAAGTGTTTAATGAAGGAAGCATAGTATTACGATGCTTAGGGGAGGGACTAGAGTTGGCACCCTTCCTCCTGGAAGGGCAAGCTGGCCTCTGAGGAGCTAAGCTGTACCTTTCTCCCCAAGTGCCCTTGGTTTCTTCTGATGCAGTCTTGGCTCTAACCATTGCCGTTTAAACTCTTGGGAATTAGAAAGATCTTGTCAGGGGCCCATCTTTTAACCAAAGTTGGTAGGGCTTTCAGAGCCCATCCGTCCTCACCGTAAGTGTGTGTTAGGGGCAGTTGGAGGCAAGGGACACATGAGTGATTGATTTAAACAAAGAGTGACTCAGCATAATACTCTTGATGCTGCTTTTTGGAGTTTTTCCTGAGGATTCTTACCCAATTTTCAATTACCCAGCAGTCGTAGTTGATAGGAAAACCTAAAAGTATGTGTAGGTAAAACCTCCAGCCAGTAAGTAGATTGCTCCAAGCCAACAGGCCAGTACAGGGTATGGTGTACGGAAGACAGTGACTCACACCTTCCGCGTCTTGGAGTCAGGCACCCTGGGGTCTGATCCCAGCTCCACCATTCGCTGTAAAGCTTGGCAGAGAAACTTCCCTTGTCTGAGCTTCAGTTTTACCTTCGACAAAAAGAGCGTGATTGACCCTGTCACCCGGGATGATGGTATGGATTTGCTGAGATCCTGCTTATGAAAAAAATCACTTTTCGGGTCTTGTAAATTATAGGATCTCAGCATAAGTGAGCCCCTAGTCCGTGTCTGTCTGGTTCACACCAACAAAGAGCCTGATCGGTTGCCTCTCTTAGGCACCATGACGACCCTGGATGACAAGTTGCTGGGGGAGAAGCTGCAGTACTATTACAGCAGCAGTGAGGGTGAGGACAGCGACCATGAGGACAAGGACGGAGGCAGGGCGGCACTGGCCGGGAGTTCGACACCTGCAGATGCTGAGTTGGCGGGCGAAGGCATCTCAGTTAACACAGGTACTGGGAATCCCTGAGCTCTGGGATCAGCTTTAACAAATGTCCATTAAATATGTATCAGTTAGAAGTCTCCTGATCACTTCTAATTACAGTCTCACTTCCAGAGAGAGCCTCGAGTCATCATGTCCCTCTGCGTGCTTCTAGCCATCTCAGTGCACAAAGCCAACAGGTGTGCACAGCGTACGAACACACACAGTTAACACAGACGGCCTTGCTTTTGCATCTGGCTTCTCAAATTAATAGTGGTTTGATATCACATAAGTCATAGGTATGCATATAGTACATGGTGGTATCCTATGTGGTAGTATAAACCCCTAGAAATAGCATATTAATACTTTTACATTTTCATATTTCCAAATTGTGGCAATTGAGGTGGCGCTGTTTCATACGTAACCAGCAGTAGGGTTTTCCCCATACACTTGCCCTCCTGCTGTGTTATCAGAGATCTCTGGGATCTCTGCCTCCTGGTGGATGACAAATGGTAACTCATTGTAGTTTTATTTTCTATCTTTTTCAAGAGGGATGTTGAGCCTCTTGAACTTTAAGAGATATTTTCATAGCCTTTACTCATTTTTAAAAATTGGTGGTTGGTCTTTTGCTTTTTAGGCAGCTATCTAGTAAGGAAACTCATCTGTGTTATGAGCTGTAACTATTTCTACCAATTTGTTGTTTGTCTTTTGACTTTATGTTCTTTTCCTGGCATAAAACTTTTATTTTTATGTGTCTGAAAGCATTATTTAATACTTTCTTACTTTTTTTTCTTACTGAAACGGTCTTCACTCAGGATTATAAAAAGATTCTCCCATACTTTTTCTTGGTATGTTCATGATTTCGTTCTTTCTTTCTTTCTTCTTTTTACACTTAAATATTGATTCATCTGGAATTCATTTTGGTGCAAGGTATTATGGTAGGGCTCCCTTTTTGTCTTCATATTGCTACCCACTGGTTTCAGCACCATTTAGTGAATAAACTATCTTTTTCTCTTTTGCTTTGAAATGTCAGTTTTATCATGTACTGAATTCCTGTCTCTATTTGTGTCTTTAGCTGCACTTTGTAGTCTCTTGCATTGATTTGTCTTTTATTGTGCTCTATCACACTGTTTTTAATTACTGTATTACAGGTTTTAGTATCTGGTGGGGCTGGTTTTCCCTCAATACTCTTCTGTGTCACCATTTTCCCAACTTTTTTTTTAAAGTAGGCTCTGTGCCCAGTGTGGGGCTTGAACTCACAACCCCAAGGTCAAGAGTCACACGCTCTACTGACTGAGCCAGCCAGGTGCCCCTTAACTTTTGCTTTCTTATTTTTCCAAAACAAATTTAGGAGCATGCATACAGGGGAATGCATTAAATATATAGATTAATTTAGGGTTAATTGGCACCCTTGTGATATTGGGCCTTCCTGGTCAGGAATATGGTATTGCTTTTCCATTTAATCAGATCCTTCTTTGTGTTTCTTGGTAGAATTTTAAAGTTTTGTTGTTTTTTTTTAAGATTTTTATTTATTTGACAGAGACACAGCGAGAGAGGGAACACCAGCAGGCGGAGTGGGAGAGGGAGAAGCAGGCTTCCCGCGGAGCAGGGAGCCCGATGCAGGGCTCGATCCCAGGACCCCAGGATCATGACCTGAGCCAAAGGCAGATGCCTAATGACTGAGCCACCCAGGTGCCCCATCTTCATGTAGATTTTTATATTTTTTTCCTGCGGTAACAGATGACCTCCAAACCTCAGTGGCTTATGATAGTGAAGGTGTATTCCTCAAAGCTGCTTGTGTGGGTGAGCAGCAGCCTGCCTCTTCTTCATATATCCTGTCATTATAGCGACAGGGTTGAAGGAGCAACCCCTGATTGGGACATGCCTTTTCATGACCAAGTCTAGTGAGCAAGAGAGGACTGTTGGAAACATTAATGGCTCATAAATCTTTTGCTCAGTGAAATAAGTCAATCAGAGAAAGACATGTATCATATGACCTCACTGATATAAGGAATTCTTAATCTCAGGAAACAAACTGAGGGTTGCTGGAGTGGGGGGTGGCGCGGGAGGGATGGGGTGGCTGGGTCATAGACACTGGGGAGGGTATGTGCTATGGTGAGCGCTGTGAATTGTGCAAGACTGTTGAATCACAGATATGTACCTCTGAAACAAATAATGCAATATATGTTAAGAAAAAAAAAAGATAGCAGGAGGGGAAGAATGAAGGGGGGAAATCGGAGGGGGAGACAAACCATGAGAGATGATGGACTCTGAAAAACAAACTGAGGGTTCTAGAGGGGAGGGGGGTGGAAGGATGGGTTAGCCTAGTGATGGATATTAAAGAGGGCATGTTCTGCATGGAGCACTGGGTGTTATGCACAAATGAATCATGGAACACTACATCAAAAACTAATGATGTAATGTATGGGGATTAACATAACAATAAAAAAATAATTAAAAAATAAAAAAAAATCTTTTGCTCAGAATCCATTGGCCAAAGCAAGTCACATGGCCAAGCCCAACATCAGTGAGCCAGGGATGCATATATTCATCCCATAAAAGGTCCTACAAATCACATGTCAGGGATATATAGCATGGGAGCAGCGAGGCTTGGGGGTAACTTGAATAACAGAACAACCTGCCACAATCTTATAAAAATCCATACAGTATAGGGGCACCTGGGTGGCTCAGTCGTTAAGCATCTGCCTTCCGCTCAGATCATGGTCCCAGGGTCCTGGGATCGAGCCCCGCATCGGGCTCCCTGCTCCGCGGGAAGCCTGCTTCTCCCTCTCCCACTCCCCCTGCTGTGTTCCCTCTCTTACTGTGTCTCTCTCTGTCAAATAAATAAATAAAATATTAAAAAAAAAATCCAGATAATGCAGAATGTATGAATGTAGAAAGAAAAAAGTAGCCGTTCTGTCTCACTAGCCCCCTTGGATCCCCCTACCTAGAGACAGCCTCTCTTAACTGTTGACATTTCCTTCTAGTCCTTTTTCTATGAACATACAAAGGTACATGTGCATAAGCAGATATCTGTACATATATATACATACACATACAATTTCTTTTCTAAAGATTGGATGACCGTCCCATGATACTGTTCTGCATTTTGCTCTTTTTTTTTTTTTGACCTAATATATTTGAACATCTTCCATGGCAAGAAACATATAGCTACCTCATTCTTTGTACGAGTCACCTTATTTTCCTTTGAGTAGATGAATCACGATTTATTTAGTGCCCCTCCTGATGTCGGGCCTTAGCTCGTCCATTTAATTACGCGACCATGCCGCAGCGGACGTCACTGTGTGGGGGCCACGCGAGCCTGTGTGCATGTCCCCGTGCAGCCGATGGAGCAGGCTCTAGCCAGATGTGAGCTGGCCCGTAATCCTCTGCCCACTCTTCTTGGTCACCTCCACATTCACCCCCCACTCAGGTCCAAAAGGGGTGATAAATGACTGGCGCCGCTTCAAACAGCTGGAGACAGAGCAGAGAGGAGAGCAGTGCCGGGAGATGGAAAGGCTAGTCAAGAAGCTGTCGATGACCTGCAGGTCCAGTCTGGATGAAGAGGAGGAGCAACACAAGCAGAAGGACCTCCAGGAGAAGCTCAGTGGGAAGGTAATTAGCAGCCCCCAGGCTTCTCTCAGCGCGGCCACCGGCTTCCCGTGGGGATGTGTCTTCTGTTCGAGTCCGGTTTGTCACGGGTTAGGTGAGGTCGGCATCTCTACCTCACAGTGCTCTCTGGGTGCAAAGCCCAGTGCAGTGCCTGGCCCATTGACAGTGCTCAGTAAACGGGAGTTTTCTGTCCTTTATTGAGGCCTTGGGCCAGGAATAACCCTCTGAGGTTGGTGGCATTATCCCTGTTTTACCGACAATGAAACAGATGCTTCGAGAGGAGAGGGGCCTTGGCTCAGGGCGTGCAACCAGTAAATGCTAATAGGAAGTAGGAGTCTCAGCCAGACTTTTTTGCTCTTTCCATGATTCTGCTCTGTTTCACCTGAAGCCTGTTCATGAGAATTTAGCAGAACAAGGCAACACAGTAGAAGCAAATGGGCATATGTTTGCTTCTGGAAGATATTTGGGACTAGGTCCCTGACTCTCTTATTTCCCCCATATCAAAAGGACCATCTAATCCCCCCACCTGCCCTCTGAACATGGATGAATGTCGAGGAGTGCCTGAGATCATTTGGCCATGGTCCAAAGCAGCTCTTGGCTGGCAATACCAGCCAGGATCAGGGAGCACATAAGAGGATTGAGTGAGGAGTCATTTGCCTGGAGCAGGAGGAGGATTTCGGGGCAGGAGACTTTCTGACCATAATGGCTCAGAAAGAGCCACTCTGGCAGACCAAGATAGACAGGAGAGTTGGGAGCTGGGGGGGAAGGATGGTGCTGGCCGTGATGCAGAAATGTCCATTCTGATCTACTGTTGTTCCCTGGCCCACCCTCTAATTGGTGCTGTACTGGGCAGAGCTAGGCTCCGTTCCAGGCCAGGAGAAGGAAGATACTTTTGTAACATAAGCTGGCTGCAGGGCAACGTGCCCACTGCTCACAAGGCTTCCTTATACTGAGATTAGAGCAGATGAAGAACATATCACATGACCACATGGGGCAGTTGAGAGAAGCTGTCCGTGTCCTGCTGGGTTGTGTGCTGTGGAGCAGAGCTGGAAAATGGCTCAATGCCAGAAACTGGGAAGTTAAGCAAAATATGGCACATTATGTGTAATTCTAAAAAAAAAAATATTTAGAAATGCGAGGAAATATTTATGATGTAATGATGCCAAGTGGCAAAAGCAGGTTATGGCTTAATTGGTACACCCAACAGCTGCTGTTAAAAAAGCAAAAATGATTTCAGCTTGCAACTGTAATAAAGAGCAACATCCAGTTTTATTTATTTATTTATTTATTTAAAGATTTTATTTATTTATTTGAGAGAGAGAGAATGAAAGAGAGCACATGGGGGGGGGAGGGCCAGAGGGAGAAGCAGACTCCCTGCCGAGCAGGGAGCCCGATGTGGGACTCGATCCAGGAACTCCAGGATCATGACCTGAGCCGAAGGCAGTCGCTTAACCAACTGAGCCGCCCAGGCGCCCAACATCCAGTTTTAGAGCGTGTATGTGACTGTGTGGGGAGCGTGCAGAGCAAGAATTGCAAGTGTTCTTTTTGAAAGTCCTTAATATTCTGTTGTCTTTTTACCAAAATTGACATAGTGGATAAAATAATTAATCCACTGTCAAGACTGACCAAAAGAAACACGCTCATGAAGTGATATTAACCACCTTTTTGGATGGAGAGGCATCGTAACGCAGTAGTTAAAAGATCGGGTTTTTAAAAAAAATCTAGTTTGAATCCTGGGCTCGTACCTACGTGAACTGGCGCCAATAATCTCAAGTCCTCGGATCTCATTTGTAAGATGAGGGCAATAAAAGTTCCCTCCCGGTGGGGTTATCGTAAGATTTCTGTGGGCATTAATGCGTACAGAGCACTTAGCAGGGTTCCTCGCATCCCAGACGCGTGGGGTGCATACTAACTATAACCGCAGAGTTGGGTTCACGTTGCGTCTGCTCACTTTGCGGTCGTCCTGCAGATGACTCTGAAGGAGTTTGCCATGATGCATGAGGACCAAGATGACGAAGAGTTCCTCCAGCGGTACCGGAAGCAGAGAATGGAAGAGATGCGGCAGCAGCTTCACAAAGGGCCCCAGTTCAAGCAGGTTTTTGAGATCCCCAGTGGAGAAGGGTTTTTAGACATGATTGATAAAGAGCAGAAAAGCACCCTCATCATGGTCCATATTTATGAGGATGGCATTCCGGGGGCCGAAGCCATGAACGGCTGCATGATTTGCCTTGCCGCCGAGTACCCAGCTGTCAAATTCTGCCGGGTGAAGAGCTCGGTTCTCGGGGCCAGCAGTCGCTTCACCAGGAATGCCCTCCCTGCCCTGCTGATCTACAAGGGAGGTGAATTGATTGGCAATTTTGTTCGTGTCACTGACCAGCTGGGGGAAGATTTCTTTGCTGTGGACCTTGAAGCTTTTCTGCAGGAATTTGGATTGCTCCCCGAAAAGGAAGTCTTGGTGCTGACGTCTGTGCGTAACTCTGGCACCTGCCACAGTGAGGATAGCGATTTGGAAATAGATTGAACTGCTAGTCTAATTGCATAGATTTCGCATTGTTTGGGCTGGAAGACACATGGCTGTGTATTTATTTTTGTCCCTTCCTGTGTTGTGTGGCTTTTCAGCTGTTCTTTGTAGTCCCTTTTAGTATATGTAAAGTCAAGAAATTCTTAGATTCCGTTGGAATGCTGAATCACCTTGTGGCTAGCAGTAAAGTGACTCAAAATTGTATAAACAGGAAGCCAGGCTTTTGAACTGTTTACTTAAGATTCTCCAGCATGACATCTCTGTTATTGTTTCTAGTCAATATTTACATAGCATCCCAAAGACAGCGTCCTGGAAATTGTCTTCAGATGATCTCAGAGGTCTCTGCCAGGCCTGGGAGTATAATTCTATAGTTAATGTGCTCTTTGCAACATAAATTGTGTGTCTCCTTCATCAGTGATCATAAATTACACTTACTTGTAATCAGATCCATAGTCTTGGAAGGCAGTTACGTTTTTACCCTAGACCCTGTTCTCTACCATCGTCTCGTGTAAAGGTTCCAGACAGTGTACGTTTGCCCATCAAGAGGGGTGACGTCTGCTGCTGGAGCCCCTGTCCCGCTCAAGCCTTATTCAGTCTTGAGTAGGAGGGAAGGCTGATGCTGACTGCCCTCCTGATGCTGGAAGGCCGGCTTGATTTAGAAGTCAGAGCTGGTTTGGAGCTGGGAAGCCTTTTTAAAGGCTTCCCAGCTGTGGGAACGAGCCCAGGATTCACAGCAGAGGCATCAGCCTCCCTGGGAAAGCCTGATCTTTCAATAAGATACTCCTGCTCGTTTCTTTGTCTTTCTCGTACTTAACAATGTAACTTTTTGTTGTAATGTAGCTTTTTAAAAAGCTTTCTTTCTTTCTTTCTTTTTTTTTTTTTTGCATACTGGAAGCGTAATATTTAACAGAGGAACATTTGCCAAAATACGGAAGTGAAAATAAGAAAGTTAGAATAATATCTAATCCTATTGTCTAGGGTAAAACACTATTAATATTTTGGCATATATCCTTCCATTGTATTTCCTTTGTATATGTAGACATTTGCTTGTGTTTAAACAAAACAATGGGATCATTCTGAACATACTGTTTTATAGTATGGTCAGCTAATATAGATCAAACTTTTTTCATGTTATTAAGTAATCTGCAACATTTTTAAAAATGGTCATTAATATTTCACTGTGTAGTTGGTGCTGTAATTTGCTTGGTGGTTGTCTCTTAAAAGGAAAAAGAGCAAAGACTTTTTACTACAGAAGTAATAGGTGTCCATTGTAGAAAATGTAATAAAAATTATTAAGCTAAAAAAGAGATTTTAAAAGTCCTACTATAATTCCACCAACCAAAAATTATCCGCATTATAATTTTTATAGGTATCCTTCTAGTCGTTTCTATTTGTATTCTTATTTATAATAATGATTGTCATTTGAATGTATTTCACTTGTTTTTTTACTTAAAACAGTATAATTCTAAGGTCAGGGAAAATGTAATCTGGAATTAAAAGATTAACTTTAAAATTCATTTTTGCTTTTTCTGGTTATTCAGGAGTGGACTAACTGTAAAAGGGTCTTGAAAATATCTGTTGTGGTTTGTCAGTAGGAAGAAAGTGCATGGTTTATCTGCTTTAAAAAGCTCACTGTAGAAAGTGTAGAAGAAGCAGAGACAACTGTTGTCAATGTTCCTGTTTATTTCCCTCAGTCTTTTTTTCAGTATTTTTAATAACATTGAGAGCTTACTGGATTTAGTTTTGTGTTCTATTTTATTTAATATTATATCATAAATACTTTGACCTGTTATAAAAATTCTAAATAAATAATTTTTAATGGCTTCATAATACTCCATCATATGGATATACCATGATTTATTTGACCAGTTCCTTAATATTGGGTTTGTTTTTTTTTTTTTTGAGAGAGCACACATGCATGAGTGGTGGGGGAGGGGGAAAGGGAGAAAGAGAATCTTAAGCAGGCTCCACGCCCAGCACAGAGCCTGATGTGGGCCCGGTCTCGTGACCCTGAGATCATGATCTGAGCTGAAACCAAGAGTTGAACGCTTAACTCTGAGCTACCCTGGCGCCCCAATATTGGGTATTTAGATTCCAGTTTTTCATTAAAACACTTAGCATCTTTGCATTTGGGGCTGTATTTTGGATTGTTCTCCTAGTATAGATTTCTAGAAGAGGAATTCTTGGGTGGATGGGCAAGAACATTTACAGAATAGATTTTTTTTTTTTAAGGTTTACTTATTTATTTGAGAGAGAGACTGCCATAGCAGGGGGAGGGGTCGAGGGAGAGAGAAAATCCCAAGCTGACTCTGCACAGAACGCAGGGCCTGATCTCAAGACCCTGAGATCACAACCCAAGCCGAAACCAAGAGCCAGATGCCCAACCGACTGAGCTACCTAGGCGCCCCACAAAATAGCGTTTAGAAAACATCTTCTGTTCCTATTGGAAATGAAAATAGCCACTTGCAGGACCTTCACTTTGCCTTTCAAGAACAGAGATTCTAGAATAAAATGAACAGAAATGGAATGGGGAAATCCTCGAGTATTAAATCTCTTACTCAGGTATAGCAGAAATAGCACGGTCTTGGGAGTCAAGAAAGATCCGCGTTCGAATCCTGTCACTGGTATAGCTCCTAGTGAGGTACCTAGGCTTTTTTTTTTTTTTAAAGATTTTATTTATTTATTTGAGAGAGAGAAAGAGAGAGAGCACGAGAGGGAAGAGAGTCAGAGGGAGAAGCAGACCCCCTGCCGAGCAGGGAGCCCGATGCGGGACTCGATCCTGGGACTCCAGGATCATGACCTGAGCCGAAGGCAGTCGCTTAACCAACTGAGCCACCAGGCGCCCCCAACAAATGTAATTTTATCTTTTTTTTTTTTTAAAGATTTTATTTATTTATTTGAGAGAGAGAATGAGAGAGAGAGAGCACAAGAGGGGGAAGGGTTAGAGGGAGAAGCAGGCTCCCCTCCGAGCAGGGAGCCCGTTGTGGGACTCGATCCCGGGACTCCAGGATCATGACCTGAGCCGAAGGCAGTCGCTCAACCGACTGAGCCACCCAGGCGCCCGGTACCTAGGCTTCCTGAAGCTCAGTTTCCTCACCTCTGCAATGGGAACGGTATGCTTCATCTCTTCGGTCATAGCGGTTCTCAACATGTGGTCCCACAGCAGAGGCATCAGCCTCACTGGGAAACTTGTTCGAAATGCAGATTCTCAGGCTCCACCCCGGACCCACCGCATCAAAAATTCCGGGAGTGGCCCAGCACACTCTTTCCAAGTCCTCCAGGTGACTCTGAGGCTTGTTCAGGTGTGAGAATCACTGGTGTATGGATTAAGATAATGACAGCAATGATCACAAACCAGCTTATTTGAGTTAGGGAGGGAAGGAGTTGAACCCAAATGCTCAGAGCTCTTCTCTTCCTCTTCATGTGAGTCTCCTTTTTAGCCATGGCACTGAGGAAAGGAAAGAAACTGCTACTTGTCTATCACAGACTATGTCCCTGTAGTATTCCAGATTTCACTTGCCTCCAGCACGAGAGTCCCACACACAGGCTCTGTTTTCTTCCCAGTGCCTGGCACGATCATTGTTCACTCCAAGAATAGTAGGCTAACATTTACTAGCTTTGTGAACCCCTCTGTGCCTCAGTGTCCTCGTCTGTGAAATGGGGATGAGGAACGTGAGTCCTTTCATATAAAATATTCAGAACACCGCCTTCAAATAAGTTTTTATCATCCCCAGTGCCCACTACTGTGCCTGACTCTTGCTAAGGATCAATAAACATTTAATAATGAACATTGTTCGCTAACTGAACATAATAAATTAAAATAAAATAAACCACTGAATACCAGGAGCCTTGTTTCAAGGTAGGAAATAAATAGTAACTTTTCAGACATGAAGAAACCAAGACTTAGCAGGGTTAAGTGACTACTCCAGCTCATGGACAGGGCAGGGTATAAAATCTGGTCTGTATATTTCCAAAATTGATACCATTTCCAATGTCGTGTTAGTTCTGCGTGGAGAAAGCAAATGATCAAGTGACAGTAAAACAGATCAATTTAAAAAACAAAAAGTGGGGGCACCTGGGTGGCTCAGTCGGTTAAGCGTCTGACTCTTGATTTTGGCTCAGGTCATGATTTTGGGGTCCTGGGGTCCAGCCCAGCATTCGGCTCCCTGCTCAGTGGGGAGTGTGCTTGACGATTCTCTCTCTCTCTCTCCCTCTGCCCCTCCCCCTGTGCCCCCACATGAGCTCTCTCTCTCAAAGTAAATACATAAATCTTAAAAAAGATTAAAAAAAAAAAAGTGGAGAGAATAGATTGGAGAAAGAAAATTAGGGAGCGAATTTAAAGAGAAAAAGGAGTTAAGCTGGGTGGAGCCCGGGTCCCCTGGTCCTGCCTGCGTTTCACATCAGAACCTCCACCCATCCGGGCTGTGGCTGTGACCCGCTGAGGGGTCCTCCCCTCCCTGCCAGGACTCCACAAAGTCCTTCCCCGCAAAGCCTGTCTGATCTGTCCCCCCAGAACCATACTGCCCACCCATGTCCACTGCAGGTGGCAATGATCCAGAGAACAGTGAACGTGAACTCTAGCTTTCCTGGCAGCCAGCTGTGTTCCCTCAGACAAGCCTCTTCCTCTCCCTAGGCCTTAGTTTCCCTATTTGTAAAATAAGAGGTAAATTATATGCTCTTTTAATACCTGTCTGGCTCTCAACTTTGATGAATTCATGCATTTTTAAAAATCACCTTTTATTTTGAAAACTACAGGAAAATTAAAAGAATATTACAGTTAATACCTGTATACCCTTCACTTAGTTTTACCAATAACATTTTACTGCTAACTTGCTCTATCTCTGTTTTTTTGTGGAACCTTGATAAGTCTTTCCTGTCTCTTCAGGAAGAAGCAGTCACACCATTCCCGGTGCTTCTATGGGTTATGACAACATTGGTTAAGAAAAGTTTTGAGGGGGGCGCCTGGGTGGCCTAGTAGGTTAAGCATCCGACTCGTGATTTCGGCTCAGGTCATGATCTCAGGGTTGTGAGATCGAGCCCCATGTAGGGCTCCGTGCTCAGCAGGGAGTCGGCTTGAGATTCTCTCCCTCTCCCTCTACCCCTCCCCCAGCTCACACACTTTTTCTCTTTCTAAAATAAATAAATAAATCTTAAAAAAAAAAAAAAGTTTTGAGGGCTCAATGCATGGCTTTGCTTTCCCACCTACCTAGTGGGATAACAGTAGTTTGCGTGACAGGCCCATGAATTAATACCAGTAAAGTACTTGGCACTTTGTTTAACACATAGGAACATCTCAGTAAGTTATCTCCTGTTGTTTTCATGCTATCATTTTGTATTTAGTTTAATGAGAAACGTAAGGTTTTCCCTAAGTGTGAGATGTGGAAATCCTGGTGGCTTGAATGACCTTGTCTCCTTTTCCTGTAGGGTAACCCCATCTTCAGCATGTGTGGTTGCCCCAGTTGAATTGTAAGTATTTGTTTACACAGAATACTATGAAGTATTTGGGGACAGGGTCTGTATCTTGTCATTTCAGGTTTCTGATCTGCGTTGATGGAAGCGCATGTTGGCTGCTTAAGTGGGGAAAATTGCCAAGGCTGAAGTAGGCTGGAATTCACATTAAGGTAGAAGGTTCTCTGTTATATTGCTTTTCCAGAAATGTTACATATTTTTGGTCAGAGGTGTACTACCTATGCTCTCTGAGAACCAGATTACAAATTCAGATTAAACCCTCAGCTGGGCCAAAGCCAAGAGGAAATGCCAGGTCTAACTTGGTTTTGGCCACATGGTGGCAGCAGAGGAGAGGGAAAGAATAGTTTTGTTGCTGTTGGTAAACCCAGCCGCAGACTTCGGATTTAGGGGCTGGAGGTGATGTCTACCACCATGTACTAGTCATTTTAGAGAATTTGTTTTTAGGAAAGAGAACCAGAAAGTATTACATGCACACCCTTTATTAATGAGTAACAGAGCAAACAAAATATTTGATGAATACAACATGCATGCACTTAATTTTCATATTATGGTCAGTTAAGGTTGAAAAGAGGAAGGCAGGGGGCACCCACGCTAGTGAAGAGTCCCAAGCTCCCTAGTTCAGAGCACAAGCTTTGTGTTCAAATCCCAATCCTGCCGCTTATCCCCAATGACTTCTTGTCCCCTACCTGTGATGGTGCAAGTGACCAACATATATTGAGATTTACTAGATGCCAGGTCATTATTCTAAGCACTTAATTATTTACTTATTCATTTTTTAGTTTTAATTTAATTTAATTTTTTAAAAGTAAACTCTACTGCCAACGTGGGGCTCGAACTCATGACCCCAAGATCAAGAGTCACGTGCTCCACCAAATGAGCCAGCTAGGCACCCCTATTCTGAGCACTTTATATGTATTTTCTTGGATAATTCTCATAACAACCCCAGAGAGATACTATTATCCTCTTTTATAGTTAAGTAATTTGCCTGAGGTCAACCAGAGTGAAGAATAATGTCAGGACTTAATGCCCAGGAACTCAGAGCTCAGAAGTCAGGATCTTAGTACTGTTTGGCAGGCTTGCCTCTGCACAGGCTATGATGATGTCCACCCAAAAAGGCTACTGGGAAGAGATGAGGGGTGCCTGCCCCGTGGTTGGTGTTACGGACTGAGCTAACTAAGACACTGATTCCTAGTAATTTCTATAAATTCAAGAGAGGAGAGAGAAATGGGATACCTCAAACTTATCTGGAAGGAGAGTTGGAAAGAATCACAGAATCCTCTGCCCTCTGAGGTTCATGGTAGACCTTGCTGTCCATCTTTTCCAGAATTGTGTATTTCCTACAGCCTTTGTGTTACCTCTGAACACTTCCCACTAAGCACAGCCTTTCTTTTTTTTTTTTTTTTTAAAGATTTTATTTATTTGACAGAGAAAGACACAGCGAGAGAGGGGAACACAAGCAGGGGGAGTGGGAAAGAGAGAAGCAGGCTCCCAAGGAGCAGGGAGCCCAATGCGAGACTCGATCCCAGGACCCTGGAATCATGACCTGAGCCGAAGGCAGACGCTTCACGACTGAGCCACCCAGGCGCCCCAAAGCACAGCCTTTCTAAAGGCAAGGATGCTCTCTCCCTTTTAGCAGTCTCAAGTTTTATAGGATTTAGGGCCAGGATTCTGTGACTGTGCCTTGGAGACCACCTGCATCAAAATCACCTAAGGTGCTTATTTAAAATGCGGTCCCAGCCCTCACTCCTGACCCACTGATGCAGGATGTCTGGGGGTGGAGGGTAGAATATGCATTTTACATAAACAGGCCAGGTGATTCTGATGCATGGCAAATAGATTTGGAGTAAGAATGGGGTGAGGGGAGGGCTTTTACTATTCCTCAAGTCAGCTCAGAGCCAGATCTCCATTCAAATACTGATTCTACTGCTTTGTAGCTTGGAGCCTTGGGCAAGTTACCTCCCTGGGCTGCAATTTCCTCATCTGTAAAATGGGGATAATAATATGTGCTGCACAGTATTTTTATGAGGATTAAATGGTCTGATGAATGCAAACCTACCAGCACCCAATCTGGCCTATCATTAAGTAGCTTCCTACCTTATCATTGTGGTTTCTGAGGTCTGTGGTTACCAGATTTTGTGATGTGTGTGGTGATGGTCTTGGTCATGGTTTCACCAAATGTCAGTTGTTCTGTGGTCCTTGGAGAGGAAGGGGTGGAAATGGTGTCTCTGTGTGTGGGGGGGTGGGGGTGGGGGGGGGGGGGGTGTCTGGCTACTTGCCCAGCAAGGGGTTATTTGATTAGTTTTGCTCATCTTATTTTTCCAGCCTTTGTCAATTTCAGTCTCCCTTCCCATAAGAGAGGAGCTGACCGTGTTCCAGTGTGGTTTGAATTTGAGTGTGGGAATGAGCATAAAGTCTCCAAAGAAAGCAACCAAGAGATGAACCTGACTCTGTACAAAGAGAAAGTGGATTTGGTTGTGAGATCTGAAAGGGGGAGCCCTGACTCCTACTTCCAGGTGCTCCTAGTCCAGTGGAAAAGCGTTAACTCATACTCTCAAAGAATCCTCAGTAGATTCATGCTCAGGACAAGAGCAAACAGAGAAAGCAAGTATGCCTTGGTAGATCAATCCTTGGGACATTTTAGGGGCTGGGACATGCTGTGTTGGAGAAAAAGGCAAATATCAAAAATAACTCTGGGAGCTTCATCAGCTTGCTATTGCTATGTAACACATCATCCAAAAACTCAGTTGCTTAAATCATGCGTCATTGATTTTCACTCCTGTGTCTTTGGGACAGCTGGGTCCTGCTGATCGTGGCTGGGCTGCTCTTGCATCTACAGGTTGGATAGGGATTCGAGTTAGATGACTCTGTCCCATGTGTCCTTCATCCTCCTCTTGTGGCCACTGGGCTAACTGGACATGTTCTTCTCATGGCAATGAAAGAAACACAAGAGAACAAGCCCAATATCGTAGCTTCTTTTCATGCCTGTGTCTTGCCTCCTAATATTCTGTTCACAAAGCAAGTTGTGTGGTTGAACCCAGAGTCTTGGAGGGCAAAGTTATGTGGCCAAGGGCATGGGTTCAGGGATGGGTGAACTGGGGCCATTGGTACAATTGACCAGATTCCTCCGTGAATTTCCTCAACTCTCCCTTACTCTGATCTCAAGTCCTTGGCTTCCTCTTTGATGCTGCTAAGGCACTTGTACCTGTCTTCTGGCTTGGATCATAATCCATGCTGCTGCTATAGCCTCAGTCACCAGGCATGTGGGACCTGTGAACTGTGTGCGTAGTCCTGGTGCCTGGTAAGTAATAGTAAGAGAGAGAGAAGACAGCAAACAAGGGCAGAAAATAGGAACCAGCGACAGGAACGAGAAAACAGGAGAAGCACATAAAAGTAAAGGGAGTGGAAGAAAGAAACTGGAAGAGATGTGAATAGGGTGAGTTAAGGGATCCTCTGAACTTGAAAAGGAAAATTAACCCAGAGCAGGCCCAGGCCAGGAGGCCCCAGAAGACGGAAAGTTACTCACAATAAGCTAGAGATACCAGAAGCCCTACTGGGAGCAAGAGATAAGCAGCCGTTTCTGCTTCTGTAAACGGGCTTCCCACCACAGGCTCCCCGCACTACAGTCCTCGCCTAAAGCAGCCCCGCCCCCCAGTTTAAACCCACCTGCCAGCAGTCAGCACAGCCCTTGGAACCTGACTGCCTGCAGTCCCCTATAAAAGCCCTATAACCCTGTTGCCTGGGGTCCAGAACTTCAAACATGGGCTCATCTGGGTCCGCCGGCGTAAAATAAATCCGAGTTCTCCTACTTCTCCCAAGTGTCACTTGGTCTCTGGCCGGTCGGATTATTTTTCCCCAACAAACTAAGCTGCTGGCTCTCTCAGTTTCTTGGAATATTGATCTATCCCAAGTATTTTAAAGCAGCCATATCCGCATTGAGAAAGAGCCTTGTGTTCTTATTTTTCGTGTGTAGTGGTTGCATTTTCCCGGCGGCAGCCCTTTCATGAAAGATTATATAGGCTTATAGAAATTTCCTTTGTACCCATAGAAGGAGTAATCAATTTCCCATTTATGATTGGAGGCTCTTTGACCACTGAGATCTCTCCAGTTGCGGCACATTTGAAATGAAGGCTGCCTTGCTTAATGCGTGAAGGTTACATTAGAAGCAAGGGTGTAGGGCAGACTCAAATTCTTTTCTTGAAATGCAGTTGTTTGTTTTTTTCTGGATAAGGTGGGTCATAGTGCTCCATGTTATTTTGAATAAACTGGAAAGTTGAAAATATTGATGCTGGAAGGGTGGGCTAGATTGATTTTGAAATGGCCGGAAGTCGTTTCAGGACAAACTCAAGAATATGGTGGGTAAGCAGCAGGTTTTCGTGTGCAGCGTAAAGACTTCCTGAAGAGGGACTGCAAACCCCTGTGAGCCACAGCAGCCTCACTGAGAGAAGCATAAGCTCTTCCTGGGGAACAGCCTGGGAGCAGAAAGTATAAGCATTTGCATATGCTTATTTTGCTTCAGGTATTCAAAATTGGTCTCTTTATATTTCATGTGAAAAAGATCCAGGGGAATATTCTTCAGTGGATTTAAGAACTCCTCTGCAATCTTTCTGGAGATGGGGGAAAGATTGATCCTCTTGTCTTCAGGCCAATGTTAGCTGCTAGGTCTACCCAAAGTAAAGCAAAGGTAGGAGTGGGTTGGGGATGGGGCCCAGGGTCCCACATGCCTGGTGACTGAGGCTATTTACATGCCCACCATTCCCTTCTCTTGCCTGTCCTACTGGGGGTCTGGAAGTGGAAGACCCTTCTAGGGTGTGACCAGCTCTTTGGGATGACCAGGGCAGGGCTGGTGGCCCAGAAGAAGGAAGTATTGGTAATCTCCCAAACCTCACTGCATCCCTCTCCCCTTATGCAGCAACATCACCTGGAAGAAGATCAGAAGACAGACAAAGCAAAACATATCACATACATATTCTCTGTGCCAGGTTCTAGAGACACCGAGAGAACTCAGACAAGGTCCCTCATGTCAGCTCATAGGGTGAGTCAAGGTCCCTCAGGACACACCCTATTCCCTAGGTTAGGGCTGATGGTGCAGGTGTGGAATGGTTGATGAGCATCATGACCAATACCTTTGTGAAACTTTAGAGAAGGCAGAGGGAGGAAGTGGGTCGTGAAGCAAGGAACAGGCTATCGGTAGAGTAGTGAAGAACGGGCATCACAGCACGAGCAGATGATCTGGGGAGCGGGTGGGAGGAAGAGCGACCAGGAAAGAGTGGCCTCCGTGTCATCATAGGGCCGAGCTATGGGGTCTGATGGGCTGAGCAAGGAAGCCTGAAGTGTGTGAACTTGGGCAGGTCCCTTAACCACTCTGGGCCTCATTTCCCCAGTTTATTAAATGAAGGGATTGGATTAGATCGAGGGCCCCTCGGGGAGGTGGAGGAGAAACATCAAGGAGATAGAGAAGGTGTCTTTGACTCTCACCTCACCTAGACTGTGCTGCTTTCTCCCCCCTTCAGTTTTATATATGTTTCTGTGTACGTTTATTAGAAAAAAAATGTTTTTAAAAATTTTGTTTTTGTTTTGTTTTGCTAAAACTGCTAAAGATCTTTAAGCTCCCTTTTATTTTATTTATTTTTATTTATTTAGATCTAAACAGCAAAGTGTAGCAGTTCCAGGACCAGGTGGTGGCAGGCTTGTGAGTGGGAGCTGGAAAAGCCCGTGGGTAAGCCAGGATTGCTACAGCCTTCCCCCTCGGAAGGGAAAGAGCCTGAAGGGAGAAGTGGAGGGGGGAGGGGTGGGTGTGGATTTCTTGGAGAGATGTGGACATTAAAAAAAATAAATCTATTTAAAAATTGGGCATATCATGAAGACTTTCAGACCCCAAATGTGTCCTCACCTGAGCAAGTGCACCTGCCCGGTCTGGGATTTCTTCTTGTAAGTTCTTCCACTGAGACCCCCAAACCTGGGGTCTAGATTCTGTGGGGCCCTGTTAAAATGCACCTGAGCAACTCCAGTAGCAGAAGCGCTTGTTCTGGTTCTGCGAGCAGCTAGCCTGCCATCTTGGAGACTCAGAGTCCACATTCGTAAACTGGCCATAAGAATACCCTAGCTTTGTGCGGGTAAAAGCAAATGAAGTGCTGGCACATGATAAAGACTTAAAAACTACCTCTTCCACCTGTCCCTAATGCCTGTAGCCCATCCCTTCTTTCCTGCTTTGCTTCATTTCATGAACTTATGGTGCATGCCCACTGCATGCACCTTCTACAGAATTCCTGGTGTAGCCAAACAGGTGGCGTCCTAGTAAACAAGTACAAGAACAAACAATTTAAAATATGGACAGCTTCTAAATGCTTATTAGCATAAAAATACAATCATTTATTAATCTCAGATGTCCAGAGTGCCTCCTGCCTGTCAAACTGGGTGCACTGGGAAAGGTCAACCCCTTGACGCATGGGTATGTGAACTTTTATCCGTGTCCCAGACAGTTGAGAAGTCAACTATTTGGGAATACATGGGATGTGATAGAAAATAAGGTGCCAGTCCCCCCAAAGCAAGACCTGGGGATTTGCCCTCCCTTACAGGTCTGGATGGTAAGTAAATGGTAGCATGCTCCCTAAGTGCCTGGGAGTGAGTGTTGGAAGAAGGAATGATGAGGCAGAAAGGGCCCAAGGTTTGCCACCTAAAAATTGACTTGTAAACTTGGACAAGTCAGTTCTTGTTTTTGAACCCAGTTTCCTCGTCTATGAAACTGGATCATAATATCTGCTCCCCTGGTTTTTGTGGGAATAACGTAAGATCAGGCAAGGCTCTGCTTCATAGTGGGTGCTTGGAAAGTGATCGATAGCTATAATTATGATTTTGGGAAAAGCACAGAACAGATGATCACATTCATGAATTGTCCCTGTGGGTGATGCAGACTGTCCTCGTCGGGGTCTAGGGCTTAGGAGTCAGCAACTGAGATCCTTCGTCCAGTGAAAAGGGCTCGGAGTGCGCCCTGCACGTCGCGGTTCTGGAGGCTGTAGATGACGGGGTTTAGCATGGGGGTGACTACGGTGTTCATGACAGTGGCCACACGGCCCCGCTCTGCCTCATACTGGGATGTGGGCTGGAAGTAGACTGTGATGACTGTCCCGTAGAAGAGGCCGACCACTGCCAGGTGGGAGCCACGGGTGGATACAGCCCGGAGCCTCCCAGATGCTGAGGGCAGCTGCAATGGCCCCATAGGAGGCCAGAATGAGCAGGAAGGGAGCGACCACCACTGCAGCACCCTCAGTGAAGATGAGCAGCTGGATGTGGCGGGTGCAGAGCAGGAGAGCCTTAAGAGAGGCTGGTGGTCACAGAAGAAGTGGGGCACTTAGGGGGAGGCACAGAAGGACAGGCGGGCCATAAGCAGGATATGCAGGAGGGAGTGGAGGTGGGACACCAGCCATGCGGTCCCCACCAGGGCTGTGCACACGGCCCGGGACATCCTTGTGGCATAGCGGAGAGGCTGTCGGATGGCCACGTAGCGGTCGTAGGCCATGGCGGCCAGGAGACAGCTATCAGTTACCCCCAGGGCAAAGAAGAAGTACATCTGGGTCAGGCAGCCAGCTAGGGAGATGGAGCGGTCATGGGCCAGCAAGTTGGCCAACATCTTGGGGACAGTGACGGAAGTAAAGCAGAGGTCAGCAAAGGACAGATGGGCCAGCAGGAAGTACATGGGTATGTGCAGGGCTGGACTGGCCCGGATGGCGGCCACAATGAGTCCATTACCCAGGATGCCTGCCACATACAGGCCCAAGAATAGCATGAAGAGAGGCCGCCACTGTCCAGGACTTGTTGTCAGTCCCAGAAGGATGAATGGGCCTCCCTCTGAAGACTCATTGGCAGCATCCATGGCTGGGCTGGTTTTCCCCTAGAACCGCAGGGGTTCTTTCTACTCCTGGGTCCTTTCCCCAGTGTCTAAGGAGAAGGGTGAAGGGCGACTACATTTCTCAAGGCTTCCTAGCAATGGGGAAAATCATGGGTTTGGAGTCAGACAGCCCTGGTATTACACACAGGTGTGACTGTGGGCAAGTCATGTTACCGCCCCGAACCTTCTTCCTTCTGGCTTTAGGTTTCCCATCTGTAAGATGAGGGAGCTGAACTAGGTGATCTTCTAGGCCACTTCCAGCTTGGATACTTTGTGATTTTAAACAAGGACAGAACAAAAGATGTTGTCCAGGATAGAGGCTGGAGCAGGAAGAAAGTATGGAAGAAAAGACCGAGAGAGGATCAATACAGCAGGTAAGAGCTCTGACCCCCAGGCACTTATTTCAGCAAAGTAAGAATGGGGGGAAACAGAACAAAACAAGATGGGAGGGAGGAACACATGAAAAATAAAAATCCCAAATCTGAGTGCCACATATTCATGTAGAAATATAACTCCCAACGCCTAGACCCAGAACCCTGAGGATAAAGAGAAAAACCCCATACCTCAGGAGGGCATAGAGCACAGGGATCTAATGATATTCCGATAACCAGACTGCCTTCAAGTGTTTCACTGGCAGCAGATGATAGAACACAGTCGAGCACTATCTTCAGATTCTGAAGGAAAAAAAATATTTTGAACTTTGAATTCAATATTAAACCAAAATAATAATCAAGTGTGAGAGAAGAATAAAGATATTTTCAGACTTGCCAAAAAAACAAACAAACAAAAAGAACAAAAGAACCTGGATGATTCCCCACATACCTGGAGAACTTTCCCCCTGAAATCAAGCACTTTTTGAGAATCAAGCTAATGCCCAACCCTTTGTGAGAAACTTGCACAGACAGAACAGATGCACCTGCCAGATGGCAACTTGTTTTAACGTCTCCCATTTTTCCCCCATCTGAATCTCATTGCAGAAATCTTGAACAGTTCTTTAAGGGAGAGTCTTAACAGGAGAGTGGTTTTAGGACACAGGTTTACTGGAGGCTTTGCTGAGACCATTCGTGCAGGGGAATGATCTCCTAATTTCTTCCTGTGTCCTTCTCTATTAAAAATAAATAAAAAAATAAATAAAATAAAGGCCCTCCCTACCCTAGTGTCTTCCTTTTTTTCCCTCCACTGGATAAGAAGAATGTTCTAGCTTTGGCTCCCTGTAGAGCATTTTCTCGAAGTTCCAATCATGTGCCACCTTGGGACATGGTCTCCACATGGGTGGGGTGGAGAGAAAGGAAGAGACTCTGTGGGGAACCTATCGGAGTTTGAACCCCATTCCTCTCCACCCCTGGCCTCATCACAGCCAAATCAGGGGAACTGGAGAAGGGATCAGGTGGGAGCTGACATTGGCTCTGGCCATGCTCCATCTCTCCTTAGTTCCTGCTTTAACTCCTGGGGCCCATTCTTGTCCTGCTCCTCTGCATGGAGGGGCTTTCCAGGCAGAATTCAGGAACTTGGCCTTGCCCATGTGTAACTGAGTCAGGGAGACAAAGAAAAATCTGTCAAAATTATGAACTCTGGGTAGATGAAAATCCCAAGAGCATTGGGTCAGAAGGGTCCAGAGCGACGCCAGGCTGAGAGCACTGTGGTTACCCAAGAGGTCAGGGCTATGGCATTCCCTCTCCTAACCCTGATTCTGCCTCAGGATGTTGTAATCTAAACACAAAGCAGTCTGTTGTACTGGACCAAGTGCTAATCTGAGTATGTTCATAACTGCGAATGAAATACAAATGTACCAATAACCATCTTGTACCCCTAAGCTTTAGGACACATGAATCATTATCTATAACCCCAAATAAATCTTAGATTAAGACCCAAGACATGTCAATTTGATACTTAAAATACTCTTCTTATGTCTCTCATCTAGTTCTGAACCTAGATTAACTGCAATAATAACTTTAGACTGTGACCTAAACTTATCACAAACCTTATCCACACATCAATTTAACTTATCTAACGGATCTCTGATATGGACTACACTCTAACCTGAATGTACTCTAGCAATAAAAGTGAAACCTGAACTCTAGCCTTAATTTGTCCTGTACTCTAAAACTAACCCTCAATTCTTTCTTTTTTTTTTTTTTTAAAGATTTTATTTATTTATTTGACAGAGAGAGAGATAGCGAGAGCAGGAACACAAGCAGGGGGACTGGGAGAGGGAGAGCAGGCTTCCCGCAGAGCAGGGAGCCCGATGAGGGACTCGATCCCAGGACCCTGGGATCATGACCTGAGCCGAAGGCAGACGCTTAACGACTGAGCCACCCAGGCGCCCAACCCTCAATTATTTCTTTTTTTTTTTAAAGATTTCATTTATTTATTTGAGAGAGAGAATGAGAGCCAGAGAGCGTGAGAGGGAGGAGGGTCAGAGGGAGAAGCAGACTCCCTGCCGAGCAGGGAGCCCGATGCGGGACTCGATCCCGGGACTCCAGGATCATGACCTGAGCCAAAGGCAGTCGCTTAACCAACTGAGCCACCCAGGCGCCCATCAATTATTTCTAATAAGAGTTCAAGTTTATCCAAACTCTGACTCCTAAATTTGTCCCAACCCTACTACTAATTAAAATCAACCCAAATCCTATAATGCATATAATTTCAATTCAATCCTAAATGTATCTGATTGCTTTTAAATTCCAAACCCAGCCCTGGCTCTATCCTTACTCTAACTGTAGTCTTAGGCCTAACCAGAACCCTAATCCTAACCCTATTCTGACCACATCCATAATTCTGACCCTTTCCTAACCTCATCATAGGCCTGACCTAATGGAGCAGGGGTCAGATTCTAACCTAACAATTGGCATTTTAGGAATGAGCCTATGTTCCCATGCTGTTCAGCCATTTCCCCAAGAGATGGAATATATAGGCTCATAGGGAGGGGTATTTGCTTTATCAGATTCAGTCCCATTCTTTGGCATGAGTGGGTTCTGAAGATGCTCTCTTGGGGTCACAGAGAATAGGAGCAGCCTCATTGGTCATGGAGAACCCTAAAAGGGCAAGAATCTAGGAACACTTGGAGCCAACCCGATCTTTACCTGGTGTTTCTGGGAACCAGCCTTCTAGAGGTACAAGTGGCAAATACATCCAGTAAGTTCACCTGGTAACATCTAGGGACTCAGTTTTGGACACTGAGGAACCCGAGGCAGCTCAACCGCCACATTAACCTGATCTTGGTTCTGGCTCTAGGTCTAGCCCTAGATTAACCCCCTTGGGAGATTCTTGTCTCCCTTCTTAAGCTTCTCCCCCTTTCCAGTTGCAAGAGACACCCAAGCCAGAGGTTCATCTATCTTTACCCACAGTGACAGGGGCCAGAAAGCGACCTCTTATCTTGTCATAGTTCTAACCAAGCTCCTTGGACCTCTTTTTTTTTTTTTTTAAAGATTTTATTTATTTATTCATGAGAGACAGAGAGAGAGACAGAGGCAGAGGGAGAAGCAGGCTCCCCGCGGTGCAGGGAGCCCGATGCGGGACTCGATCCCAGGACCCTGGGATCATGACCTGAGCCGAAGGCAGACGCTTAACCGACTGAGCCACCCAGGCGTCCCCTCCTTGGACCTCTTATTGGTGCCCTGCACCAGGGCAGCAGAATCGGCTCCAAGTCCTTCTGACTGCCTCCTTGACCTCCTTGTTGCGGAGGCTGTAGATGAGCGGGTTGAGAGCTGGGATGACAAGAGTATAGAACACAGATGCCATCTTGTCAGTGTCCAGGGCATAGCTGGAGCTGGGACGCAGGTACATGAAAATGAGTGTCCCATACAGCATGGCTACAGCCGTGAGGTGAGAGCCACAGGTAGAGGCTGCTCGCCGGTGGCCCTCCGCCGAGCGCATGCGAATCACAGCCCCAGCAATGAAACCATATGACATGGTAATGACCAACACAGTTGCTGTCTGGATGAAGCCACAGACAGCGAAGAGGAGGAGCTCATTGAGACTGGTGTCATTGCAGGAGATGGCCAGCAGGGGGGGGGGATGTCACAGAAGAAGCTGTTGACCTCCCAGGAGAGGCAGAAGTTCAGGCGGAAGGTGAAGGTTGCGTGGACAAAGGCACTCACGGCCCCGCCCAGGCCTGATTGCTCCCAGCAAGGCCAGGCACACGCGCTGCGACATGGCTATTGTGTAGAGAAGAGGGTTTCTGATGGCCACGTAGCGGTCATAGGCCATGGCTGTCAACAGGCAACACTCAGCATCAGCCAGCCCTGCAAACACAAACATCTGGAGGGCACAGGCTGGGTAAGGGATGGTGGCGCGGGGCAGCAGCAAGTCCACTAGCATCTTGGGGCCGATGGCTGAGGAATAGCAGGCATCCAGCAGGGAGAGGTTGGCCAGGAAGAAGTACATAGGCGTTAGAAGCCGGGCATCCACACGGATCAGCAGCACCATGCCCACATTTCCCGGCAGGCTCACCAGGTAGACTGGCAGGAAAATCAGGAAGAGGGTCACGCGTAGGCCCCAGCAATCCGTGATGCCCAGGAGGATGAATTCAGCAGGGGTAACTCTGGTCCAGGTGAAGTTCTCTGTAGTCATCCTGCTGGACAGAGACTAAGGAGAGGCAAAGCAAGAGGGATATAAGAGATAGGTTATGTCCATCATGGAGGAGGGAGGAGAAAGCACTGGGAGGCAGGCAGACTCAGGCTTCCATTCTACCCATGTAATAAGATTGCTATGTGTCCTCGGACAAACCACATAACCTCTCCAAACCTTCCTAACTCTAAGGAGTCACTGCAATTTAACCTTCTGAGGGCAGAAATCTTGTCTGTCTTACTCAGTTTTGTATCCACAGTACTGAGAACATTGTTTGGCACATAGTAGGTGCTCAACAAATGTTTGTTAAATGAATGAATGATCGGTGGGGGGATAGTTAGCATCTGGCCAAGGATGGAACACTCCATGACTCCAGATGGATTCTGCTCTCCAGTTTCCCAAGGAGGAAAAGAGACAATGAAATGGACAGAAAGAGTCTCCTGACCCAAAGGGTAACTAGTGATGGGTCTTGAGGTTCTAGGAGGACATCTTTCCATTGGAGTAGGACCTGGGTGAAGAGAGTGCAGAAGTGGTCTAGTATCTTGGGGAGACAACAAGTAGTGGACAGAACAGAAGGTTTGAATGTATTCCAGGGCCAGACTCTACCTCTTCAAGCCTCAACTTTCCCATCTGTGTAATCGGAAACAAGGGTGCAAGGACAAAATGAGATCATGCATGTAAAGGATCTCTCTCACACAGGGCCTGGTGCACAGCAGGCATTTTCATGAAGGATCAGTGAACTGAACTGAGCTAATGCCTTGCCTCACTACTGGAAGGAAGCAACTTTCAGGCAATCAAAAGTATGTAATTTCTAGAAAGTCTAACATCGCTTCACATTCCTGTGCCTTTGCACTTGCTCCTTCTTCCTAGAATCCATTTCCTCTTTATGTTTGGCAGAACTGATCTCTGATGTAAAGGCTTACCTAATGCACTCAAAAGGAAATGAAACTACTCCCTTGTTTGTGCCCTGTTGCACTGCAGCTTACGTCTGTCGTGGCACATCAGCCTTCTATTCATGTATTTTTTGTCTGTCTCTCCTGTGGGCTTGAAGCTCCTTGATCCAATATTCATTCAACCAACACTTATTGAATACTACTTCACACTAAGAATGGCCCTGCAATTCATCTGGTGTATAATCATCTGGTGTATAATCAGCGCTCAATAAGTATTAGTTGCATGTAGAAAAATGAAGAGTATGAACATAAGCAGCATGCAGACTTGGTTTTGAGTCCAGGTTCCACCACTTTCTGGTGTGTAAATTTGGGCAAGTTACTTCACTTCTCTCAGCCTGTTTTCTCCTTATATATTAAGAATCAGACTATTTCGGTTGGGGGTTTCTAAGAGGCTTTAGGTGTGCAGCATAGGGCTTGGAGCTGAGTAAATGCTCTTTCCCCTTCTTTAGAGAGAAGTTTAGGTGTTTGGCACCTACTTGTGCCTGGTAAGGATGATGGTCTTCCTACAAGGCACAGCTTGGATGAAAAAATTTCATGATGTCACATGTTGGTGAGGTTGTGTTGGTGGAAATGTAAATTGGGACATCTGAAAGGGAATCTGGCAGTTAAAGACCTACAAGTGTGCCTACCCTAGTGTTTTAGTCTGCTGGGGCTGCCTATCAAAGCACTGTAGACTGGGTGGCTCAAACAACAGCCATTTATTTCTCATGGTTCTGGAGGCTGGGAAGTCTGGGATGAGGGTGTCAGCATGGTTGGCTTCTGGTGAGGGTCCTCTTTTTGACTTGAAGGTTGCTTCCTTGCAGGTCTAAACCTGATTACCATCCAAAAGGCTCCACTTCCAATTACTATCACATTGACCTTAACATATGAACTGGGGAGGACACGATCAGTCCATAACGCTTAGTAATTCTGCTTCTTGGTGTTTACTTTTGAAATCTCTCACACATGTATACAAGGAGATATGCACAAGGGAGCTTGCACTCCTGGACTGTTGGTTATGGCCAAACAATAGCCAAGACTAAATGTTTATCAGTAGGCTCATGGCAGTTAAACAGGAATGGATTCAACTTCTATATATCAATGTGGAGAAATCTCAAAAACACACTGACATGAAAACATGATTTTCAGAAAAAAATACAAACTGATGAAAAGGCACAAAATGATTTTATGGGTATGTATGTACATTTTTATGTATATGTATATAAACCATACTGCTGGGCTCCAACCAAAGATGGGATCCCAGTTAAAGAACTGCAGGGAATTTCAGAAAGTTGCATCCCTTTTGCCCCACCCCCTCATCCAGAACTAAAACTAATACTTCTTATCTTTTATGATTCAGGGTCACTTTTTGCCAGGAAGCTTTATCTCAACACCCAACTGCCCAACCTCTCATGCTAGAACCCCGGTCACTGGACTCTGTCTTATAACCCAATTACCTAAATATTTGTCTCTCTCACCTAATCAAGCATTTGGGACTATGCCTAGTTCTTCCCTCCAGCCTTAGGGATACAGAATTTTAGGGATCTTCCCCTCCTTCTTAGTGGGGTCGCTGGTGGAGGTCAGAAAGCCTCTATGGGTAGAGAAACTACATGTCCTCCATAAACAAATCAGCTGGATGATGGCCGTTCTGCATTCAGAATCCAGTTGGTAGTCAACCCCTTGTGTGTTTCTCTATCTGGAAAACAAACACTACTCACCTTCACAAAGTGAGGAGCAGAACTGCTTCAAGTGCCTCTCCATTTCTCCATCTGTAAAATGGGGACAATGAAGCTTCAGAGCCTTTAAGTTGCTTTGAAATTTTTGAGTGTAAGAATCTTCAAACTTCAGTTATGTAGCTATTATGGAGTGTGTGTGTGTGTGCGTGCGTGTGCACACGCACACATGTCCAAAAGAGTTAATTCTCCATTAGTGTCTGTTGCCTTACTGCCTGGGAGAACATTCTAGGGTAGCTTTCCTTGAAGGTAAGGAAACTGAGTTCCAAAGAACAGGGACTTGTTCCAAGATGCACAACCACGAAAGAATAAAGTTGGGGCTTAAACTCACATCAGGTTCCAAATCCAATTTCTTTGTCTCCAGGCAGAGACTCTAACTAGATTGCTTAATAGATCACCCAAGGCTGTGGTTGCCACTGTCTCTGTCCTCTCATCTTTAGATTGAGCAGATTGGGCCAGATCAGTGGTTTCCAGTCTACTCTATGGACTTCTGTCATTAGAATTACTGAAGCTTTGGGTAAAAATATATGGCTGTGCACCGTGTCCAGAAATTCTGATTCAGTTGATCTAGAGCAGGCCTCAGAAATCTGTGCTTGAAAAAAATGTTCCAGGTGATTCTGGTGTGCTGCATGATTTGGGATTCCTGAGCAGCAGAGCTTCTTAATCTTGAGTATGCATAGGAATCACCTGGAGATCTTGTGAAATGCAGATTCTGCCTCAGAAGGACTGGGAGGGGGCTGAGATTCTGCATTTCTAACCAACTCCCACATGCTACTGATGCTGCTAATTTGAGCCCCATGCTCTAAGTAGTAAGACCCTAGGTCATATTGGAGAGCATTTTCAGCTCTGATGTCTTAAGATTTTAGCTTTCTGGGGGCTTCTTTTCCTGCTAGCTCCTTTCTCTCTGCTGAACTCTGTTTTGAGTCATCCTCTTTCTCCAGGCCCCACTATACTCATGAACACATTTAAGTTTGGTGAGGATGGCCTCCTGGCATTTCTCAACATGTGGCTTGGCTATTTCCCAGCAAGCCCGAGTTCTTAGCCCATTCCTCCTCAGGACACAGGCATTCGACACATCTTAGTCCAGATACTAGCCGCTCTCCCCATGATGGTGTGTGGTTACTGGGTTGTTAGGACATACTTAGGAGGTGGAGGTGGGTGGGGAGGTCTTCTGGCAGAGCAGCTCCAATCCAGCCTTTGGGGTGAGAATGGCAGGGGCAGGTAGCAGGGATGTCCCCACTCCAACATAGGAATGGGGGGACTTATACTCTTCTTCGGCCCTGGGAGAATGGCCTCTTTCTGTTTTCGTCCTGGCTCCTTCCCTCTCTGCTGTCCTAGACTCCATGGAGACTCCCTCTCCACATCCTTTGGGGACTCCATGATAGCTGGTGGCAGGGGAATGTCAGGGATGACTCACTCTTCAGTGCCTAGGGAGGATGGAAAAATTTGGTTAAGCGGGTCCCCAGGTCCCGTGTGGGGCAGACAATCATGCTGCTTGGGGAGAGGGGTTCCCTTGGCTCGCTTTCCCCATCCATTCTTTCTTTCTTTCTTTTCTTTTTATTTTTTTTAAGATTCCATTTATTTATTTGAGAGAGAGAGAGAGAGAGAGAAACAGTATGAGAGGGGAGAGGGTCAGAGGGAGAGGCAGGCTCCCCGCTGAGCCGGGAGCCCGACACAGGACTCGATCCCAGGACTCTGGGATCATGACCTGAGCCGAAGGCAGACGCTTAACCGACTGAGCCACCCAGGCACCCTCCCCATCCATTCTTTGGGCTCAATATTTTTTTTTATGCTTTATGATCTCCACCAACACAAATTCTTCTTGTGGTTCCCCTAACACTTCACATTGTTCCTCTAGCCTGAAATGTCCAGCCTCTTCCTTGTATACCTGAAAAACTCTTTTTGTTGCAGAACGAGCTCAATATCACCTCCTGCAGGAAGCCTTCCTGCCTCCGCTGCAGAGACGCTGTTGCCCTCTGTGTGTTTTAGAGATGCATATACAAGAGCATGATTGTGAGACTGACGAGGAGATGTGATTGTGTGTGATGCAGCGGCAGATTGGAAGCAACCAGAGGCCGGGGCCAGCCATGGAGTCAGCACTCAGGAAATGAGATCCACGTTCTTAGGGTGGGCCGAGGCATAGGTGGTTTTTTTAAAGATTTTATTTATTTATTTGACAGAGAGAGAGAGCACAAGCAGGGGGAGTGGGAGAGGGAGAAGTAGGCTCCCCGCCAAGCAGGGAGCCCAATGTGGGGCTCGATCCCAGGACCCTGATTCTGAAGCCATCCACCAGAAATCCCAAGTGGTGAGGATTGGTACAGATACATTGGCCCCCTCCATCTGAGTGACTGTTCTAAATATACCTTGGTTTGTGTGGACGCTGGTCTAACCCCCACCTGTCCCCCGTCACTGGGGAAGCCAGGCTGCCATCCTTAGGGCAGGGCTGCCTTTCTTAGGCAACATGTGTGGTCTGCACAACCGGCCAATTTCATAAACCTGCAGCCACATTAACATCTAAGGATCAGGCCGCAAGTGTAATCCTTATACAAGGGGAAAACCTTCTCATACATGTTCCTACTACAGATCTGTCTTTTTGGCTTTAGAAGTCTGCTGCTTCTGGGGTGTCCAATCATGAGATGAACACTTGACAGAAGGACCTTTCTGGAGCTTTCTGGGCTCATACAAGTGGGCTCACTCGTCTGCCCGGCAAAAAGCATGAATCCTACTGTTGGGTAGGTGGGCAGTGGCCCCTCTCTGGCTCGTCAGGATTGCCATGCCGCTATCAGCACTCCAGGGAGGGGACTGGAAAGCACAAAAGCAGCACCTTCGGGAAGAGCAGGCTAGGACTAGCACTCTTAATTCATCTGACATTATCCATGCTGATCCAGAAACCTGGCCCGTGGCACATTCTATCAATAACACTGGGCATGGATATTCTTTTTTTTTTTAAGATTTTATTTATTTATTTGAGACAGAGAGCAGGAGAGGGAGGAGGGTCAGAGGGAGAAGCAGACTCCCCGCCGAGCAGGGAGCCCGATGTGGGACTCGATCCCGGGACTCCAGGATCATGACCCGAGCCGAAGGCAGTCGCTTAACCAACTGAGCCACCCAGGCGCCCGGGCATGGATATTCTTTTTCTGTCAGTCAAACTATACAGGCAGCCCATCAAACTGCTGACTGGAAAGGTCCTAAAAATACCACCGGCAGAGCCATGGGTGACGGCACTCAGATTTGGGACGGGCTCATGTAGCTCCCTCTAAGTAATGGGCATTTGAGCACCTGGCACAGAACAGAAAAACCACTCAGAACAGAACCAACCCAGTTGCACCAGGAGAATGGGATGACTATCACTGGAACTATGTAGTCATTCTGTCGCATTAAAGGATAGTACTGACCGGCTGTCCTGGCCGGGTGTTTATTGGGTAGCCCCAACTGGGACCCAGTGGTTGTATGGTAAAAAATTTTGGCTATGGCTTCCACCTGGATGGTTGTTGGGTCAACGCATCCAGGTTTTCCCTGGGCACAGGGGAGAACCCACCCCTTGGTAACAAAAACTGCCAATTTCCCTCTCCTCAAGGCCAGATGGACATGCATTTTTTTTTTTCTACTGGTATGATCATTTTGCCTGGAGGACATTAGAACACAGGTAGAAGCCCTTACTAAATTTACAAGTTTTAATGATGGTCGGTAAACAAGCCCTAAATGACAGTCAGTAAAGCCTGCCTTTGCCGAACACTGAAGCGTCTCTAAGGAGAAAAGCTGTCCTTCAAAACAGAATGGACTTGGATATTATTACTGCCTTGCAAGGAGGCACCTGGGCTATTATGTAAACAGTACGTTATGTGTTCACACCTGATGAGTCTGCTAATGTATCTTTTTTTCCTCTCTCCACTCCCCCCCTTTTTTAAATTTGGGTATAGTTGACACACCATGTTATATTAGTTTCAGGAGTACATCAGAGTGATACATCTCTATTATGCAGTGCTCACAAGTGTGGCCACCCTCTGTCACCATACAACACTGTTGCAATATCCTTATGTATCATCTTTATTAAATCACAGGAGGGCACAAGTGAACGCCCTGAGTAAACTGACCCCCAGCCTAGGGGACTTAATAAATCAGTGGTTCGGATCATGGGGCTCTTGGTGGAAAAACACGTTACTTACTTCGGGAATCATTACCTTAATCCGTGTTTTCTTTTGTATGTACTTATACTGTTGCTATGGTATCTGCTTCCGATGCAGCCAAAGAGCCACCAAACAGCCACTTCCATGGGGCGAACCCCCTTGCAGACCGCTCAGGGCACACTGCGGGCGCGGAGGGCGTGCGAGGTGCGGGGAGCGGGTCCCAGGGGTGGAGTGTTGCAGGACCGCACGCATGGAGAGGACGAGACCTCCGGCTGACCTTAGCCTCGGCACGTAGCTCCGCCCACTGTTCCCACAGTGGGAGCCGTTTTCAAGGACACAGGCTGGAGAGAGCAAGGTGCCGTTGAGGCGCCCTGGACGGCAAAGTGAGGGAACCCCAATGAGGCCTCTGTCTCTACGAGCTTCTACGATTCTGGCCTCCAGGTGCGGGTATCAGCTCATCTTGTGGCGCCCGAGACAAGACGTGCCCGGTGCGCAAGGTCTCCTGCTCGTGAACCCTGCCGCCTACCAGTCCGCGTGGCCTGCCCCCTTGCGCGGTCTCTCCGTGTCCTCCGTGTAGGCAGGCCAGTGTGCGAGCCGGCAGGCGGGGATCCTGTCCCTCTTCGCCGCCGCAGCTGAGCCGTGCTTCCTGTAAGTGGACGGTCTGGGTGGGGGGACTTTCCTATTCCTCTTGATCTTTCACGATACTTTTTTTTTTTTTTTTAAGATTTTATTTATTTATTTGAGAGAGAGAGAGAGAACAATCAGGGGGGAAAGGCAGGCAGAGGGAGAGGGAGAAGCAGGCTCCTGATACGGGGCTCAATCCCAGGATGCAGGGATCATGACCTGAGCCCAAGGCAGACGCTTAACCGACTGAGCCACCCAGATGCCCCTTACTTTGATTTTTAAAAGTAAAAGTAAAATAGACTTTTCATTAGACAATAAAACATTCTTTAAAAATTTTTTGCTTTCTATTCTACTTGTGCTGTCAGCACTTTGCAATTGTATTTTTGCTCCTCGGTAAGTACTGTGAACTGAATTGTGTACCCCCAACCCACCCAAATTCATGTATTGAAGCCTTAACCTCCAATGTGACTGTATCTGGAGATAGGGTCTTTAGGAGGTAATTAAGGTTATATGAGGTTTTAAGAGCGGGGCTCTAATCCTATAGGAACAAAATCTTGTTCTCTCTCTGCCATGTGAAGACGCAGAAGGTGGCTATCCGCAGGCCGGGAAAAGGGCTCTCACTGGAAACTGACCTCGCTGGCACCCTGATTTCAGGTGTCCAGCCTGCAGAATTGTGAGAAAACAAATTTAGCAAAAATACCCCGAAGGTATTTTTTTTTTTTTTAAGATTTTATTTATTTATTTGAGAGAGAGAATGAGAGAGAGTATGAGAGGGAAGAGGGTCAGAGGGAGAAGCAGACTCCCTGCTGAGCAGGGAGCCCGATGCGGGACTCGATCCCAGAACTCCAGGATCATGACCTGAGCCGAAGGCAGTCGCTTAACCAATGGAGCCACCCAGGCGCCCTACCCCAAAGGTATTTTGTTATAGCAGCCTGAGCTGGCTAAGGCAATAAGGAAAGCATGTTTGATCCCCAGACAATTGAGCGCCATAGGTGCTGTTGACGTGTGTATGTATGGATGTATGCGTGTTTATACGGCCTTTTAAAAACTTTCAGTCTCATAGAATGAACCTCTAAAGTTGGCCTTGCCACATGTGGATTTTGGTGCTTTCTCAACCTTGATACAAAGGCAAGTTTGTTACAAGGGGTTGGGGACAGTCTAGCTTTGTTAGAGGCTCTACTGTAGGATAATCTAGGACAGTACCTCAAATGCAGAAACCATTCTGAATGCCTCTAGACATAATCTCTGGAAGAGGAAAAGTCATTGATTAATTTTTGAAGTGAAACCAACCTTGAGTTACGGGGAAAATCCAATGTGGTCATGAAAAATGATCTTTTCTTGTGCATTGCTTGATTTGTTTGGTTAATATTTTGTTTGGAATGTGAGTCTGTATGTGTTAATGAGACCTGACTGCAGTTGTCCTTTTGTATGAAGACTGTCAGCTTTTGATTATTAAGGTTTGGTCACCTTGTAAAGGGGTCTTGTGAATGTCTCTTATTTTTTACTATCTGGAAGAGTTTTGTAAGGCAGAAATTAATTCTTTCTTGGAAACATTTTTGCACACCAACTCTCTTGTTTTTGCCATCTGGGCCGGGAATTTTCTTTGAGGAAAGGTTTTAATGGTTATAGATTTATTCAGATTTTAAATTTCTTTTCACCTCAGGTTTTAGTAAGTTATATTTTTATAGGCGTTTGTCTATTTAATCTAAAATTTCAAATGTATTAGCATAATGTTATTTATAACATCCTCTTATTTTATTGTAATATCTGAAGAGATGTGACTATATTTTTCCTGTTATTGGTAATTGGTGGGATATTTTCTCAGTTTCTTTTTTATTTTATTTTATTTTATTATGTTATGTTAGTCACCATATAATACATCATTGGTTTTTGATGTGGTGATCCACGATCCATTGTTTTCGTATAACACCCAGTGCTCCATGCAGTACCTGCCCTCCTTAATACCCATCACCGGGCTAACCAGTCCCCCCTCCCCCCTCCCCTCTAAAACCCTGTTTGTTTCTCAGAGTCCATAGTCTCTCATGGTTCATCTCTCCCTCCAATTCCCCTCCCCCCATTTTTCCTTTCCTTCTCCTAATGTCCTCCATGCTATTCCTTATGTTCCACTAATAAGTGAAACCATATGATAATTGACTTTCTCTGCTTGACTTATTTCACTTAGCATAATCTCCTCCAGTCCCATCCATGTTGATGTAAAAGTTGGGTATTCATCCTTTCTGATGGCTGAGTAATATTCCATTGCATATATGGGCCACATCTTCTTTATCCATTCATCTGTTGAAGGGCATCTCGGCTCTTTCCACGGTTTGGCTATTGCGGACATTGCTGCTATGAACATTGGGTGCATATGGCCCTTCTTTTCACTACATCTGTGTCTTTGGGGTAAATACCCAGGAGTGCAATTGCTGGGTCATAGGGTAGCTCTATTTTTAAATTTTTGAGGCACCTCCACACTGTTTTCCAAAGTGGCTGTACCAACTTGCATTCCCACCAACAGTGTAAGAGGGTTCCCCTTTCTCCACAACCTCTCCAACATTTGTTGTTTCTTGCCCTGTCCATTTTTGCCATTCTAACTGGTGTAAGGTGGTATCTCAGTGTGGTTTTGATTTGGATTTCCCTGATGGCTAATGATGATGAACATTTTTTCATGTCTCTGTTAGCCATTTGTATGTCTTCTTCAGAAAAGTGTCTTTTCATATCTTCTGCCCACTTTTTGACTTGATTATTTGTTTCTTGGGTGTTGAGTTTGAGAAGTTCTTTATAGATGTTGGATACCAGCCCTTTATCTGTAGTGTCATTTGCAAATATCTTCTCCCATTCTATGGGTTGCCTCTTTGTTTTGCTGACTATTTCCTTTGCTGTGCAGAAGCTTTTTATCTTGATGAAGTCCCAAAAGTTCATTTTTGCTTTTGTTTCACTAGCTTTTGGAGATGTATCTTTTTTTTTTTTTTTTAAGATTTTATTTATTTGCGAGAGAGAGAATGAGAGACAGAGAGCATGAGAGGGAAGAGGGTCAGAGGGAGAAGCAGACTCCCTGCTGAGCAGGGAGCCTGACGTGGGACTCGATCCCGGGACTCTGGGATCATGACCTGAGCTGAAGGCAGTCGCTTAACCAACTGAGCCACCCAGGCGCCCCTGGAGATGCATCTTGAAAGAAGTTGCTGTGGCCGATGTCAAAGAGGTTACTGCCTATGTTCTCCTCTAGGATTTTGATGGATTCCTGTCTTACATTGAGGTCTTTCATCCACTTTGAGTTTATCTTTGTGTATGGTGTTAGTGAATGATCGAGTTTCATTCTTCTGCCTGTGGCTGACCAATTTTCCCAGCACCATTTATTGAAGAGACTGTCTTTTTTCCATTGCCTGTTTTTTCCTGCTTTGTCAAAGATTATTTGGCCATAGAGTTGAGGGTCCATATCTGGGTTCTCTGTTCTGTTCCATTGGTCTATATGTCTGTTTTTGTGCCAGTACCATGCTGTCTTGGTGATCACTGCTTTGTAATATAGCTTGAAATCGGACAATGTGATGCCCCCAGCTTTGTTTTTCTTTTTCAACATTTCCTTGGCAATTCGGGGTCTTTTCTGATTCCATACAAATTTTAGGATTGTTTGTTCCAGCACTTTGAAAAATGTCATTGGAGTTTTGATCGGGATGGCATTGAAGGTATAGATTGCTCTGGGTAGCATAGACATTTTAACAATGTTTATTCTTCCGGTCCATGAGCATGGAATATTTTTCCATCTTTTTGTGTCTTCTTCAATTTCTTTCATGAGTGTTTTGTAGTTCCTAGAGTATAGACTCTTTACCTCTTTGGTTAGGTTTATTCCGAGGTATCTTATGGTTTTTGGTGCTATTGTAAATGGAATCATTTCTCTAATTTCTCTTTCTACAGTTGCATTGTTAGTGTATAAGAAAGCAACTGATTTCTGTGCATTGATTTTGTATCCTGCCACGTTACTGAATTGCTGTATGAGTTCTAGTAATTTGGGGGTGGAGTCTTTTGGGTTTTCCACATAAAGTATCATATCATCTGCAAAAAGAGAGAGTTTGACTTCTTCTTTGCCAATTTGAATACCTTTTATTTCTTTTTGTTGTCTGATTGCTGTTGCTAGGACTTCTAGTACTATGTTGAACAATAGTGGAGAGAGTGGGCATCCTTGACATGTTCCTGATCTTAAGGGAAAGGCTCTCAGCTTTTCCCCATTGAGGATGATATTCGCTGTGGGTTTTTCATAGATGCATTTTATGAACTTGAGGAATGTTCCCTCTATCCCTATACTCTGAAGAGTTTTAATCAGGAAAGGATGTTGTATTTTGTCAAATGCTTTTTCTGCATCAATTGAGAGGACCATACGGTTCTTCTCCCTCCTCTTATTAATGTGTTCTATCACATTGATTGATTTGCGAATGTTGAACCACCCTTGCATCCCGGGGATAAATCCCACTTGGTCGTGGTGGATGATCCTTTTAATGTATTGTTGGATCCTATTAGCTAGGATTTTGTTGAGGATTTTGGAATTTGGTCTGAAATTCTCCTTTTTGATGGGGTCTTTGCCTGGTTTGGGGATTAAGGTAATGCTGGCCTCATAGAATGAGTTTGGAAGCTTTCCTTCTGTTTCTATTTTTTGAAACAGCTTCAGTAGAATAGGTATTATTTCTCTTTGAATGTTTGGTAGAATTCCCCAGGGAATCCATCAGGCCCTGGACTCTTGTTTTTTGGGAGGTTTTTGATCACTGCTTCAATCTCGTTACTGGTTATTGGCCTATTCAGGTTGTCAGTTTCTTCCTGTTTCAGTCTTGGCAGCTTATAGGTTTCCATTTCATCCAGATTGCTCAGTTTATTGGCGTATAGTTGTTGATAATAATTTCTAGTAATTGTTTCTATTTCCTTGGTGCTAGTCGTGATCTCTCCCCTTTCATTCATAATTTTATTTTATTTTATTTTTTTTAAAGATTTTATTTATTTATTTGACAGAGAGAGACACAGTGAGAGAGGGAACACAAGCAGGAAGAGTGGCAGAGGGAGAAGCAGGCTTCCTGCAGAGCAGGGAGCCCGATGCAGGGCTCGATCCCAGGATCCTGGGATCATGACCTGAGCCGAAGGCAGACGCTTAACGACTGAGCCACCCAGGCGCCCCTCATTCATAATTTTATTAATTTAGGTCCTTTCTCTTTTCTTTTGGATATGTCTGGCCAGTGGTTTATCGATCTTATTAATTCTTGCAAAGAACCAACTTCTAGTTTTGTTGATCTGATCTATTGTGTTTCTGGTTTCTAATTCATTGATTTCTGCTCTAATTTTAATTATTTCTCTTCTAATGCATGGCTTAGGCATCATTTGTTGCTTTTTCTCTAGTTTTTTAAGGTGTAGAGTTAGTTGGTGAATTCGGGTGAGGCTTGGATGACTTGGATGGCTATGTATTTCCCCCTTAGGACCGCCTTTGCAGTATCCCATAGGTTTTGGACTGGTGTCTTCGTTCTCATTGATTTCCATGAATTGTTTAAGTTCTTCTTTGATTTCTTGGTTGACCCAAACATTCTTGAGCAGAGTGGTCTTTAGCTTCCAAGTGTTTGAATTTCTGCCAAATTTTTTCTTGTGATTGAGTTCCAGTTTTACAGCATTGTAGTCTGAGAATATGCAGGGAATAATCTCAATCTTTTGGTATCGGTTGAGACCTGATTTGTGACCCAGTATGTGGTCTATTCTGGAGAAAGTTCCATGTGTGCTCAAGAAGAATGAGTATTCTGTTGTTTTAGGGTGGAATGTTCTATAAATATCTATGAGGTCCATCTGGTCCAATGTATCATTCAAAGCTCTTGTTTCCTTGTTTCCTTGATTTTCTGCTTAGATGATCTGTCCATTGCTGAGAGTGGAGTATTGAGGTCTCCTACAATTAACGTATTGTTATCAATATGACTTTTTATTTTGGTTAACAGTTGGCTTATGTAGATGGCTGCTCCCATGTTGGGGGCATAGATATTTACAATTGTTAGATCTTCTTGTTGGATAGACCCTTTAAGAATGATATAGTGTCCTTCTGTGTCTCTTATTACAGACTTTAGTTTGGTTTTTTTTTTTAAGATTTTATTTATTTATTTGAGAGGGAGAGAATGAGAGACAGAGAGCACGAGAGGGAAGAGGACAGAGGGAGAAGCAGACCCCCTGCTGAGCAGGGAGCCCGATGTGGGACTCGATCCCGGGACTCCAGGATCATGACCTGAGCCGAAGGCAGTCGCTTAACCAACTGAGCCACCCAGGCGCCCTACAGACTTTAGTTTAAAATCTAATTTGTCTGATATAAGAATTGCTACCCAGCTTTCTTTTGAGGTCCGCTGGCATGGAAGATGGATCTCCATCCCTTCACTTTCAGTCTGGATGTATCTTTAGGTTCAAAATGAGTCTCTTGTAGACAGCATATGGATGGGTCCTGTCTTTTTATCCAGTCTGCAACCCTGTGCCGTTTTATGGGAGCATTTAGGCCATTCACATTGAGAGTGATTATTGAAAGATACGAATTTATTGTCATCATGTTGCCTGTGAAGACATTGTTTTTATAGATTGTCCCTGTAAATTTCTGTTGTAGATCACTCTTGGGGTCTTTCTCCTTTTATAGAACCCCCTTAATATTTCTTGCAGGGCCGGCTTAGTGGTCACATATTCTTTCAGTTTCTGCCGGTCGTGGAAGCTCTGCATCTCTCTATCTGTTCTAAATGAAAGCCTTGCCGGATAAAGTATTCTTGGCTGCATGTTCTTCTAATTTAGTACCCTGAATAGGTCTTGCCAGGCCTTTCTGGCTTGCCAGGTCTCTGTGGATAGGTCTGATGTTATTCTGATGTTCCTCCCTCTGTACATAAGGAATCTTTTCCCCCTAACTGCCCTTAAGATGGTTTCCTTGGTTCTAAGATTTGCAAGTTTTACTATTACATGCCGGGGTGTTGGCGTGTTTTCCTTGATCTTAGGAGGGGTCCTCTCTGCCTCTAGGACTCGAATGTTTGTTTCATTCCCCAGATTAGGGAAGTTCTCAACTACGATTTGCTCAAATACAACTTCTAGTCCTCTCTCTCTCTCCACTCCCTCCGGGATTCCCATTATTCTGACATTGGAACACTTCATGGTGTCACTTATTTCTCTGATTCTATTTTCATGGATTCTGAGTTGTTTTTCCCTGGCCTCCTCTTTTCCCTTTTTATCTATTATATTGTCTTCCAGGTCGCTTATTCGCTCTTCTGCCTCAGTTGCCCTAGCTGTTAGATTATCTAGATTGCATTGGATCTCATTGATAGCATTTTTAAGTTCTGCCAATTCACCTTTCATTTCTGCCCTTAGAGACTCTATGTTGCCATTAATTGATTTCTCCATTCTAGCCATTGTCTTCCCAATTGCTAGCCTGAATTCCATCTCCGACATCTTGGTTATATCTGCATCCATTAGTAAATCTGCAGCATAAGTCATAATCTCTGAGTCTTTTCTATTTTGGGGGCTCCTCCTCCTAGTCATTCTGTTGATGGGTGGTTGAGGGAATGTATAGAGTCCAAATGATTGACCAGAACCCAAGCAAGATGCACCTGTTTTCTTGGGACCTGAGGGTTGCTGGCTTCTTGTTTTCCCAGCCTGTCTTCTGCGGGAGGGGCCTGCCGCGCTGTTACTCTGGCAACCCTGTTTGGGCGGAGTTGCCCTGCCCCCTGTGGCGGGGGATGGGCTCATTGGGAATCAGTTTTGGGGGCTTTTGTTCTCTGGCGGCTTTCCCTGGCAGGTTTCTGCGTCTCTTACAGGAGTCAGAGCAGAAGAGACCGTTTCCAACCCTCTGCCTCAGAGCAGAGAGATCGCAGTCTGTTCTTCAGTGAGCTCTCCAGGCCACACCGTCTCCGTTTCTGTCTGTGCTGCTATAAACTGCAGCGGCCTGGGTTGTGCGCCCCTCCGCAGCGCCCCCAGTCCTGCCTCCAGGTCGGGGTGCATCTCTGTCTTTTGTGCTTCTAAAACTGCCAGCCGCCCCCAGTTCGCAGGTGCGACCCCACTGCTCTGGGTTTCCGCCCCAGGGGCTGCCCTAAAGTCCTTTCCCCGCCGCTACCGGTCTGCGAGTCTGTGCCCGTCCCCAGTGCGGAAGGCTGTCGCTCACCGGTAGTGTAGGGTCCCCACAACCAAGCACCCTCCCGCTGCCGTTTATCCTCCGATATCTGCCCACAGAATCACGGCTCCCCGCTTCGTACCTCAAAACCAACCACCTGAGATGTTCTGTTTGTAGAGATCCAGATCTTCTTACATCTCAGGCTGGTTTTGTGGGTACTCAGAGTGGTCTGGTAGATATCCAGCTCAATTCCGGAGACCAGTTGAAATAGGGTCCCCTACTCCTCCACCATCTTTCCCCCCGAATCTCTCAGTTTCATTAGAGGGATATGAGTTTTATTGATATTTTCAAAGAATAATCTTTTAGCTTTTTTGAACTCTTTATTATATTTTCTTTCTATTTCAGTATTTTTTGCTCTTTCTTTTACTCTTCTTGCATTGATTTTGCTGTTGTTTTTCTAACTTTTCATAACGGGTGCTTAGCTAATATTTTGCAGCTTTTTCTGCTTCTTAACATCTGTGTGTGTGCTGTGAATTTTCCCTAAATATTTCATTTGCTTCCCATGTGCTCCCAAAAGCGACATAGTGGTTTTTGTTCACACTAAATATTTTTTAATATCCACCACTTTTTATACTTTGCTACTGGATTATTTCTAAATGTGCTCCTCAATTCCTAATTATATGGGGAGTTTTCAAGTTATCTTTTCGATACTGGTGTTTAGTTGAGTTGCATTTGTGGTCTGTACGATTTCAGTCCTTGAAAATTTGTTGAGATTTGCTTTATGGTTCAGTATATGGTCGAGTTTTTAAGATATTCCTTGTATGCTTGAAAAGAATGTGTTCTCCACAAGTATTGGATGTAGCGTTTTACATAATGTGCATTAGATTAATATTGTTAATTGTGTTTTCCAGATCTTTCATATATCTACTGGTTTCTTTTTGCCTACTTGTTCTATCAGTTACTGGGAGAAGTATATTAAAATCTTCTACTAAGTGGGTTTTATCTAGTTCTCTTTGTTGTTCTATCAATTTAAAATGCCTATTTACAGCAATTGTTTTACTAAAAAAATTTAGAACAGTTATATCTTTCTGGCGAATGAAAGATCTCATGCTTATAACATGAACCTTTGTATCTGTAATAATGCTTTGTCTTAAAGTCTAGTTGTTCAATAATGATATAGCTACATATATTTTTATAGTCTATGTTTTTTCAACTTTGTATTTTCTTTTTATTGTTATTATTATTATTTCAATTTAAAGTAAACTCTATGCCACACATGGGGCTTGAGTTCATAGGGCTTGAACTCACCATGCCAAGATCAAGAGTTGCATGCTCTATCAGCTGAGCCAGCCAGGCACCCCTCAACTTTCTATTTTCAATCTTTATGCATTTTTAACTTTTCAAGTACATATTTCACTGAAGGATTATTGATGTATACAGAAAAGTATACAACATTTTAAATGTATGCATTGATTAATTTTTCCAAAACACACACACTGACTGAGCCAGTACTTAGGTCATGTAAGAGAACCTGAAGAGTAGTCCAGAAACCTCTTTGGGTGTCCTTTATTTTTTATTTTTTTATTTTTTTTAAAAGGTTTTATTTATTTATTTGAGAGAGAGAGAATGAGAGACAGCACGAGAGGGAAGAGGGCAGAGGGGGAAGCAGACCCCCCGCTGAGCAGGGAGCCCGATGCGGGACTCGATCCCAGGACTCCAGGATCATGACCTGAGCCGAAGGCAGTCGTTTAACCAACTGAGCCACCCAGGTGCCCTGGGTGTCCTTTAAATTACCAGTTCTCTCGTTCCTCCAAAAACAACCCAACTTTTAACTACATTGATTAGTTTTACCTGTTTTTGAACTTTACACATATGGAAACTTCCAGTACGTACTTTTTAATCTAAGATTCATTTTACCCAATAATATGAGATGCATCCATATATTTACATTTAACAGTAGTTGTTTTGGGCTGCCTCTGTGGCTCAGTTAGTTATGTGACCAACTCTTGATTTCGGCTTAGGTCATGATCTCAGGGTTAAGAGATCGAGCCTCACATGTCAGGCTGTGTGTTGGGCGTAGAGCCTGCTTAAGACTCTCTCCCTCTCTCTCTCTGCCCCTTCCCCCCTCTAAAAAAACCAAAACTGTAGTTGATTGATTTTCATTGCCATGTAGGATTGCACTATGAATGTCCTGGAATTTATTTGTCGATGTTACTGTTGATGGATCTTTGAGTTGTTTCCAGCTTCTTGGTATGACAGATAGCACTGCTAAGGACATTTTTATACCTGCCTTTTGGATTCCTCTTGGATATATTGATTGAATGAGTCCGGCTCATAGGATAAGGCATATGTCAGCTTTAGTAGATACTGTGAAATAATTCTACTCTTGTACAAATTTACACTTTCACTAGCAATGTCTGAAAGATACTACTGCTTCATATCCTGCCATTACTTGTCATTTTGTCTGTCTTTTCAATAGTAATCATTCTGGTAGGTGTTTGCTGGTATTGAGTTGTGGCTTTAATGGGCATTTCCCTGATGATTGATCATATTGAGAGCTTTTTTATGTTTATTGACCCTTCATCTATACATCTTTTTGATGGCACATCTAGTCTAGCCTCTTGTCCATCTCATTATGAGCCGCCTTTTTGTATATCTAGTTTTGGGGAGTTGGGAGGCAGCACACGATAGCAAAAGGGTGAGCTTTGAGTTAGAAAGACCTACTTGCGGGCGCCTGGGTGGCTCAGTTGTTTAAGCGACTGCTTTCGGCTCAGGTCACGATCCTGGAGTCCCAGGATCAAGTCCTGCATCGGGCTCCCTGCTCAGCGGGGAGTCTGCTTCTCCCTCTGACTTTCCCCCTCTCATGCTTTCTCTCTATCACTATCTCTCTCAATAAGTAAATAAAAATCTTTAAAAAAAAAAAAAGAAAAAAAAGAAAGACCTACTTGCAACACTCTGTGTTCAGCTAAAGTCTCTCATGCTTGGAGTTGTCTGTGAAGTTGGCACCGAGCCTTGGTTGGCTGTGTAGGCACCATCCAAGGAGTCATTGCAGTGTTCTGGTGGTCCCAGTTGAAATTAGAGGACTACTCAAGGCGGGGCTCTGAATATATTCCGTGTTGGATTCTGCATTTCCTTCCTTGCTTTTATAGTTGCTGTCTTTGGTGACCAGGAACAAAATATTCACCGCCGACCTAGCTTTGCCACAGTATCTGAGATATCCGTTTGTTTCAAACTCTATCATTCTATTCAGGAAGGACTGAGCATTGGTTAATCTACTAAAGAGAATATCAGAATGTTCCTGCCTGCCTAGTTAAACTTCTTTTGAATGTCTCGACAGCTTTAACACACGTTAATAAGAAGATGCAAATTACCGGACTGATCCCTCCCTCCTGATCCCTGTGGCCGCAGGACCAGATACATGTTGTAGAGGAGGGATCTTAGTTGGGCTGGAGAAAGAGAAGGCACCACGGAGAGGAAAAACCAGGCAGAGGAATGTACCAGGTATATGTGACAGAACCAAGCTGAGAGACACTTAGCATTTCTATGTGTTAATAAGTGCACGGAACAAAAAACAAAACAAAAAAAGGAGAGAAAACAAAACTCTTGCAGGAAGCGAAGGGAACGTGTTCAGAAGGAAGACTTGAACCATTTGATTTCCTTCTAAAATAATTTGTAAAAAATCATGCACCACGAGAAAATGAGAAGTTTGCCTATTCATATGAACTCTGCACAGAGAAGATTTTTCTATTCTGTGACCAGCAGAAGAGCCACAAAGGGAAAACTGTCTGACATAATATACAGATTCAAAACTTCACTGCATAAAAAAGATCATGAACTTCTAAAAGATGAAGAATTAACTGGGAATATCAGAACATCAGAGTAGACAAAGATACACAATTTTTAATGTACAAGAAGATGCTCTATGGATACTGTTTGATTCTCATAAGGGGCACTTGTTGCTGCCTGTCCCCTGCTCCAGCTGTCACAAGTACCATCGTCCCTTGAGCAGCACATTTTCTCCCAGGGAAACACAGCTACCTGTGCTCCCTTCTTCTCGGGCTGCCAGGACTCTCATGGAGGAAGACCAGATCCTGTTCTGCTCCGCCCGGCTTTCTCCTCAATTTCTCTCCCACTTACACCACGTCTATTTTTTATGATGCTTTACTTTCCTGCCAAAATAAGATTCCCGTCCTCAGAGTTTTTCTCAGGAAAAGAGCAATCATGTTGCACAGTGTCCCCTCAATATTACTACACAAAAAGAAAGATATATAGAAGTCAAAGGGAGACAACTCCTGTTACAGATTAAGTAAAAAGAATATATAATTGTGTGTACAGCATTTCCTCATGAAAGCAGAAGCAAGAGCATTTTGCAAAAGACAGAAAGTAACGATGTACAATATTAACATTGATTGTCTTTATTTTTTTAAAAGATTTATATATTCATTTGAGAGAGAGAGTGCGGGGTGGGGGGAGGGCAAAGGGAGAGAATCTTCAAGTAGACTCCCTGCTGAGTGCGGGACCTAATCCTACGACCCAGAGATCATGACCTGAGCCAAAGCCAAGAGTCAGTCGCTCAACTGACTGAGCCCCAACATTGTCTTTAAATGGAGGGATGGTGGGTGATGTCATCCTTTTTCCTACTTCTTTATGTTTTATTTTCTTATTATAATGATTACTGCAAAAAATATTATTTTGCTTGGAGGCAAACAAAATAAACTCAAGATTAAAACCCGAAGAATCAAGGACTTGTCCCATTAACTAATAACCACTCACTGGCAGAGTCTTAGATCCAATCCCTGTTGTGTGATTTCGGGCCAGTCCTGTGATCTGTATGTGCATAGCTTCTTCCAGAAATATTCTTGTTCTCGTAGTTCCAGCAAATAGTATGTCTTCTTGGTTCAGCATTCTCTGTGGGTACGTTAGTCCCTATCAGTGAATTGCTGCAAAGCTGGGCTTGGAAATGGTCCCTGAAACTCGGAGCATTTGACCCTTCCAACTCTTGTGAGCATTTTTTATAGTTGAGTGGGTGCGTGTTTGTCATAGAGCTACTAACTGGGCTTCCTCCTAGAACCTGAATTCTATCTGATGTCATTCTTTTGTTGATTCCCACTCTCTGGTTTGAATCGGCTTGCACACCTATACCTACTAATTAAGTCACAACCAAGATGGCCTTTACCTTTTCTTCAGGTTGATGAAATTTTTGACAAGCTTCTTCCTGACTTTAGGCTTTTGACCTCATTTTCTTAGAATATTCACTTTAGAAAACTTTTAATTATAAATTCTTTCTCTGCTTCTTTGAGATGTAAATCTTTTTTTTTTTTTAAAGATTTTATTTATTTGACAGGGAGAGAGAGAGAGAGAGAGGGAACACAAGCAGGGGGAGCGGGAGAGGGAGAAGCTTCCGCTGAGCAGGAAGCCCGATGCGGGGCTCGATCCCAGGACCCTGGGACCATGACCTGAGCCGAAGGCAGACCCTTAATGACTGAGCCACCCAGGCGCCCCTGAGATATAAATCTTTTAAAAAGCCTCTTGCCGGTTTCACAACGCAGGAACGTCCCAACTCAACAGATGGGAGTATTGCCTATGAAATGCAATGAACAAGGAAGGAAGCCCCCATCTCCCTTTTTTTGTGTGACTGTGGAAGTCTCACTCCTATGGACAATGCTTGTTTCAAGTTACAAAACTACCTCCTATCATAGAGAGGTGAGAAGTTTATTTTTTCCTTTGGGTAAATACAATTAAGGAACACAGACGGCCTGTTTTTTTTTCACTCACCACCCACCCCAGCACTTAAGAATCCTCTTACCGGGGGCACCTAAATGGCTCAGTTGTTTAAGTGTCTGACTCTTGGTTTTAGCTCACGTCATGATCTCAGGGTTCTGAGATCTAGCCCTGTGCTTTGGCTCCACGCTCAGTGGGGAGTCTGCTTGAGATTCTCTGTCCCTCTGCCCTTCCTTCACTTGTTTGCACATGCTCTCTCTCAAATAAACAAATAAATAATAATAATAATAATAATAATAATAAAAGAGTCCTCTTAGCATTTATCTTAGCAGGCTTGAGCTCAGATTGAGCTCTGCTCACTCCTCCCATTTCAAGAGTCTTGAATAAAGTCTTCTTTGCCTGTTTAACTTTGGTGCCATTTTTGCTGTGAAATCCTGTAGGGATTTTTGGCCACTCCTTCTTTCCACGCTGCAGTGCTGTCCTTGGCCAGTCAGTTTTATTCCAGGCCTGCCAGGTCAGGCAACCTTTATTTCTTAAACCTGCTTGTGATGCTAAGCATTAGCTTGAGCTTTTCAAAATTGTAATAGGGAATTCCAATGAGGAAGGTATTTCAAAAAGCCTCATCTTCTACTCTGGGGAAGGACTCTTCATGGGGGGGAACATCTTCCCCAGCCTGAGAGCCTCCACAGAGCCCCTTTCATGTCCCTGTTCCTCAGGCTGTAGACGAAGGGGTTCAGCATGGGGGTGACCATCGTATATACCACAGATGCCGCCATTCCAGTGTCTGC
>NW_023270433.1:11951535-11980142 GCF_011800145.1 Mirounga leonina
TGAGGGCTGGAAATACACCAGAAAAAGCGTCCCATAGAAGAGAGTGACCGCTGTCAGGTGAGAGCCACAGGTCGAGAAGACTTTGTGCTTCCCCTCAGCCGAGGGGACCCTGAGGATGGTGTGCATGATGTGGGTGTAAGAGACCAGGACACAGGTGAGAGGGACCACGCCCGAGAGGACTGCGTCAGCAAACATCATGACCTGAAAGAGCTGGGTGTCTGAGCAGGCAAGTTTGAGGAGAGGGAGAAGGTCACAGAAAAAGTGTGGGATGGAATGGGAGGCACAGAAGGAGAACTGAGACATGAGGAGGGTGAGGGAGAAGGCCAGGGGGTGGGCGCAGAGCCAGGATGCGGCGACCAGCAGCAGGCAGCGTTGGGGACACATGATCGTGGTGTAGTGGAGAGGAAGACAGATGGCCACGTACCGGTCATATGCCATCACGGCCAGCAGGAAGTCGTCCAGCAGGACCAGTGCTATGAAGAAGTACATCTGCACGAGGCACCCAGTGTGGGAGATGGTGTGTTGTTGTGTGAGGATGTTCACCAGCACCTTGGGGACAATGGTGCAGGAGAAGCAGGTATCGATGAGGGACAGGTTGGCCAGGAAGAAGTACATGGGGGTGTGGAGGTGCTGGTCAGCAACTATGGCCAGGATGACGAGCAGGTTCCCCAACACGGTCACCAGGTACATGCCCAGGAAGAGGCCAAACAGGAGAGGCAGCTGCTCTGGGTGTTCAGAGAAGCCCAGGAGCAGGAAGTCAGCGATGCTGGTGTGGTTTCTGATTGCCATTTATAGTAGCCAAATTGCAGGAAAATCTTGCTTAAATGTACATAGACTCCAACAGGTTATACCATTCAAAGCTTTTCCTCTGTTTTTTGTGTTCTTTTTAAATGTCACGAAAATGCACTCCTTTCTCTCATTGGTGAGCACATAAGCATGTACAGAGCTGAGAACTATGGACAGTAGCAACAGGAGATCTTATTGGGGGTGAAGTTTGCATTTTAGGTGTCTTATAAATTGTTCTGTAGACCTCCTGGATGAGGCTGAACTGGAGCTTAGCTAGGAAGAAACTTCCCAGGTCTTAGTCCACTCTCCACTTTTTTAAAAACGAAAATCTCAATTTCATAGGCTTAGAGGTCTGAATAAGATATCTCGGGGAGGGGCATTTACTAGACAACTATTAAGGGGAGTCCTCTCTGTCTAAACCATTACTTTTTATATTTTGGGTAAGTTATTTACATCCTTTGAGCCTCATTTTCTTTACCTGTAAGATGTAGACATAAACCTACCATATGGGACTGTTGAATGCATCAAAATACCAGAATCACTTAAAGCTTTTTTCAGGACCTGTGATGTAAAATCCAAATTGAGAGATTTTATCTCATGCATTTGGATGTATGGAAGGATGAAGTCACAAACACGCAGTGGCAGCCATGCTCTTTGATGTGGCGATAAGATACATTCTCTCTGGGTGTGACAAGCCTTCACTGGGCCCCAGCCTCCTTGCCGGCTGTGATGTTGAACAAGTCTGCTCAGTGTTTCTGGCCTGAATTTCTGCATCTGCTTAAAGAGGATAATAATGCCCAAATCAGAAGGTCGTTGAGGATTAAACTAGATGAGGATTGTACAGAACTAGAACAGTGACTGGCTTATATCTAGTGCTCGTCAAATAGTAGCTTTCCCTGATATTATTGTTTTCTCTTGACAGAGGTAACAAAAGGAGGCTGCCTTCTGGAGTGACCAACTAGTCCTTCATGTTTGCCCAGGACTCTTCTGCTTTCAAAACTAAACATCTCACTTCTGGGAAACACCCTCAGCCCTGAGCAAATTGGACTTTTTCTTGGTCCCTGTCTGTGGGAAGCTGAGTTTTGAAAACTGTAAAGTTTCATATATAGAGTTGTAAGTGCCATTGCCACCAATTTCATCATCATGCTCTTGGGTGGCGATGGCTCTGACCTAGTAGCACCATGACAAAGCTTGCACTCAGACATGTGACATGTGCAGGCCCAGGGGTGAGTCCCAGGTGTATGTACCATCATGGCCACATCATTTGCCTTCTCAGAACCTTGATTGGAAAATGAGCCTAAATAAATCTATTGCAAATACTTCTGATACTTAAAAAAAAAAAAATGAGCTAGGGCGTGCTGACCTATTCATTGATGTGGAGACTGTTTCACTCCTCGGGTGGTGGGATAGACTGATTCTGCAAGCCACTCCCATCATCCAGTGGGCTGAGAGGGAGTGGTCCATGCATAGTCCAGGGGTCTTGAGCACTGTTATTGCACAGCTCCAATGTCTTGGCCACTGCCAGGGACTTGGGGACCCCTGATCTGGACTGACCAGGCTGGACTCTTAGGGAATTCATGGATATCAAGTCAAGACTCTCCTTGTGGTGGTTAAGCGAGCCAAGTTGTATTTGCCTGAGACCAAGGAAGGGACGGGAAAGGAGGAATAGGGGAGGAGGAGAAGGAAGGGTGTGTGTGTGTGTGTGTGTGTGTGTGTGTGTGTGTGTGTGACCAGTGCCTCCCATCTCTACCCACCTCAGATCTTACCTGGAAATTCTGACCATCCTCAGATTTTGTCACCATCACTAGGTGTTGGGTCTGTCTTGCCTATTTGGTTTGCTTTCCCTTCTTCTCCTCAAGAGGACTTGCTAAGGGGCACCTGGGTGATGCAGTTGGTTAAGTATCTGACTCGGCTCAGTTCGGGATCTCAGGGTCGTGGGATTGAGCCCCACATCGGGCTCTGTGCTCAAGGTGGAGTCTGCCTGGGACTCTCTCTCTCCCCCTCTGCCCCTCCCCCAACCTCTAAAACAAATAAATAAATCTTAAAAATAAAAAGAGGACTTGCTACAACCTCAGTGTTCTTCCTCCCCTGTAGCAGCAGCATGGACTGAAGAGTTGGAGCTGGAGCAACCCATCCTCAGGAATAGGAGCCAGGAAGAGTATCTCCTGGCTCCTATTTTCACATGGAGTATCTCCTGGGACCTAATCCCCAATCTCCTAGTTAGAGACAAGATGGGGCAAATGTCCAACCTCCCAGCTGGCCCTTTGGGCCCTGGATTTGTGAGTCCCAGCAGTGTCAGGAGCACCTTTGTCTCAGAGTGACCAAGTCTGTGACTCCTAAGAGTACAAAAATAGTGATCTGAAGGGGCACCTGCACCCCAGTGTTCATAGCAGCAATGTCCACAATAGCCAAAGTGTGGAAAGAACCAAGATGTCCATCAACAGATGAATGGATAAGGAAGAGATGGTGTGTACACACCCACCCACCCACACACCCACACAGAAACCTCCCCACACAATGGAATATCACTCAGCCATCAAAAAGGATGGATTCTTGCCATTTGCAATGGTGTGGATGGAACTAGAGGGTATTATGCTAAGTGAAATAAGTCGGTCAGAGAAAGACAAATATCGTATGATTTCACTCATATGTGGAATTTAAGAAACAAAACAAATGAATGTAGGGGAAGGGAAGGAGAAACAAAATCAGACGAAATCAGAGAGGGAGACAACCCATGAGAGACCCTTAACTCTAGGGAACAAACTGAGGGTTGCTGGAGGGGAGGTGGGTGGGGGGATGGGGTAACTGGGTGACGGGCATTAAGGAGGGCACCTGATGTGATGAGCACTGGGTGTCACACACAACTGATGAATCACTAAATTCTACCTCTGAAGCTAATAATGCATTATATGTTAATTAAGTTGAATTTAAATAAAAAATTAAAAAATTTGAGTATAGTCGACACACAATGCTACATTAGTTTCAGGTGTACAACATAGCGATTCAACAACTCTGTAGGTCAGGCTGTGCTCACCACTAGTATAACTGCCTTCTCTCACCAACGACACTGTTCCAGTAGCATTGACTGCGTTCCCTCTGCTGTACCTTTTGTTCCTGTGACTTCTTCATTTCATAACTGGAAGCCTGTACCTCCCACTCCCCTTTGCCCATTTTGTCTGCTCCCCACCTCCCTCGCCTCTGGCAACCATTGGTTCTGTATTTATAGCCTGATTCTGCTTTTTGTTTGTTTATTCATTTGTTTCGTTTTTTTAGATTCCACATGTAAGTGAAATCATATGGTATTTGTCTTTGTCTGGCTTATTTCACTTAGTGTGATACCCTCTAGCTCCATCCATGTTCAAGTTTATGTTTTTGACATTCATTCATATTGATACTTGTATCTACAGGTCATTTTTTTTTATTATGTTAATCACTATACGTCACATCATTATTTTTTGATGTAGTGTTCCATGATTCATTGTTTGCGTATAACACCCAGTGCTCCGTGCAGAATGTGCCCTCTTTAATACCCATCTACAGGTCATTCTTTTTCACCGATGCATAAGAAAGGTTCACATTGTCCTACCTAATATCTTTAGGGCTTTTCATTTTGGAATTCAGAATCTTTCTAATTTTAGATATATAAGTGTGTACATATTTATGATGATTTGATATGCATATACTTTGTGGAATGATGACTTCACAGAGTTACTGTTTTTGTTCTGTGGTGAGAATGCTCAAGATTATTTACTCTCCTGGCAAATTGCAAGTGTATAATACAGTATTGTTAACTATCGTCACCATGCTGTTCATTAGATCCCAGAACTTATTCATCTTATAGATGAAAGCTTGTACTCTTTGAAGGTCCATTTAATCATCCGCCATACCTTTTCTTTTCCTCTCCAGGAAGGTGACTACATTTTTTCCCTCCCTCTTTTATATCCAGTCCCCTTAGTTCCTCCTGGGTAAAGTTTTATTTTTTCCCCCAACTTTTCTTCACTTGTTCCTTCACATCCCACAGCTTTAGATTGTATTTCAGAAGTTTGAAGTGCTGAACAGCATTCCTTTTTTTTTTTAAAGATTTTATTTATTTATTTGACAGAGAGAGACACAGCGAGAGAGGGAACGCAAGCAGGGGGAGTGGGAGAGGGAGAAGCAGGCCCCCCACCGAGCAGGGAGCCTGATGCGGGGCTCCATCCCAGGACCCTGAGATCATGACCTGAGCCAAAGGCAGACGCTTAATGAATGAGCCATCCAGGAGCCCCTGAACAGCATTCCTCATGAAGATTCTCTTTGGTAGTGAAATTCTGGATTGGAGGGAGGATGGATGGAGAAAAGAGGCTGGGGGGCATTTTGTTATTATGGATATTGGGGAGACCTTCTCTGTACTCACTGGAATTCCTAAGAAAGTTGACAACGTAGTGGTAAGGTCCTAAAGACCAGATCATTTATAGTGAAACACTTGGAAACACTGAAATAATTTCAGGAGACACTTAGACTGAACTCACTTAGAGGATGTATGACATTATGACTATTTCCCACCTCATTACAAATCTTCAAATGTTATTTGGGAAGGGTCCATAGACACACTTTCATATAATTTTGATATAGTGGCTGAAATTTTCTGGGGCTTGTTATATGCAAGACACTGTTCCAAATACTTAAAACATAAATAATATATGTCTTAGGACACTTGTTACATCGTTTAATCCCCACAACAATCCACTTTTCATATGAAAATTGAGGCACAGAGAGGTTAATGTACTTGCCCAAGATCATGGGATTGGTAATGGTGGATTGGGCTTCCAGGCCAAGTGGTATAATTTCAAAACTAGGAAACAGAAGCTCAGAGGGGTTAAGTAAATGATTCAAAGTCATCAAATTCAGAATTTTTCCTTTGACACCCACAACCATGTAGTGGGATTATTTATTGTATCCATTATGTAGATGAGGAAAATGAGAGTTCAGGACACTTAGTGGCTTGATTATGGTCACACAGTTTGTGAGATCAAGTTGTAACTTAAGTTTTCACTCAGAATCTTAGGATCTTATTACTATGCCAGTGAAGCTGCCTTCTCTGACAAATATGTGAACAGCTTTGGAGATGTTATGAGCTGATCTAAAGGTAGTAAGAAGATCCACTAGCCAGACCCCAGGAGTTTGTGCATAAGATGAATAACTCATATGATGAGAACATTGACTTAACTGAGGCTTCGTATGAGCTGACCCATATCCCAACAGGTTAAAAAAAAAATTACTACAGAAGTTTTTCTGGCTTTTCATCATACTTTTTACACAACACTGGTTATGTCTGTGACATGAGCCAGAGATTGCAAATGAAAAAAAAGGAAACCATGTGTCTGATACAGTAAGACATCAATATCTGTGTCTCATTTTATTTATTTTTACCAAAAAGTATAATAACCTATTGCAATTGTCTCATCTCCACTTATTGAACTGTAATTAATTTTGAAGACGGAACTATGATTGATGTATCTTTGCAATATTTTCATAATTCTGTACAGTTCCTGGCACATAGCAGGTGTTTCATGGGTTCTTGTTGAATGAATGAATGGGTTTTGCTATTCTACCCTTCTGATCAGCTTTTTCAAGGCCTGTTTCATGTCCTTATTCCTAAGACTGTAGATAAAAAGGTTCAGCATGGGGATAACTACTGTATAGATGACAGTGACCACACGGTCCTTTGTCACTGAGTAGGTGGATGAGGGGCAAATGTACACAAATATTATGGTTCCATAGAATAGCGCCACAACCATGAGGCGGGATCCACAGGTGGAGAAGACCTTGTACCTGCCTCCCCGGAAGGGACCCTCAGAATGGCATGGGTGATAAAAACATAAGAGACAATGATCAAGATGAAGGGACTCATGATCACCACAGAGCCCTCTGTGAAGGCCAAAAGCTCATTGATGGAGGTGTCAGAGCAGGAGAGCGTCAGCAGTGGCTGGACGTCACAGAAGAAGTGGTGGATGACGTTGGGCCCACAGAAGGAGAGGCGGGCCATGAGAATCGTGTGGGTGAGTGAGTGGAGGTGGGACAGCACCCAGGATGCCATCACCAGCAGGAGACAGTGCTGGGGGCCCATGGTCGTTGTGTCATGCAGCGGGTTACACATGGCCATGTAGCGGTCAATAGCCATGGCCACCAGGAGGAAGCTGTCAGTGATCCCAAAGGCCACAAAGAAATACATCTGTGTGAGGCCCTGGGCAAGGGGAACCTTCTTGCTCTTGCTCAGCATGTTTGCCAGCATCCTTGGCACAATGACACTTGTAAAGCAGATGTCCACCAGGGACAGGTTGGAGAGGAAGAAGTACATGGGGGTATGGAGGCGGGCATCCCCCCGGATGGCTGCAGTGATGACTGAGTTTCCAGCCACGTTGACCAGATACATGGCGAGGAAGCTGGCAAAGAGCCAGCCCTGCTCTTTGGGGTCACTGGTCAGTCCCAGGAGGAGGAATTCAGTCATATGGCTCTGGTTTCTCCTCAGCATTGATTTCCTGTAAGTAAAAAATATGAAGGAATGTTAGGTGTGTGTCCTGTCTTGGAGTCTCCAGTTGTTATAAATTCTTCTGAGTGACTGGTATAGTTGATGGGAGTATGGATTTTGGTGTCACAGCTTTCTGGCTTTCCATTTTGGCTCTGTCACTGATTTACACGGAGCACAAAGTCACCTCCTGAACTTTCATTGCCTTCATCAGTGAAGGCAGAAATTATGTAATTTACCTCCTCGGACTATTCTCTTTTGGCCAGGATTTCTCTCTGTTTGGCTTTCTAAAACTGGATATCAGAAGATCTTCTCCCTGAAGAAAAGACAGATACATATCCTAGAGGGCATGTTCTTAGCTCCAGCCTCTTTGGGAAAAGCTTGCAGAATGGGTTTGGGTGTTGGAATAACATATCAGAAGTGTCATGAAACTGGACAGGCTACAATCCCCCAGGAGGTGACATATGGTATGAGGCAGGCCACTTTCTGGCAGTGGGAGGGCTTCTGTCTGGTTTGATTAAACTTTTTATTTCATGCAGGTGGGTGGCATTAAGAAAGTCATAACAGGAGTAACAGGTGCATATCGTGACAGTAGATTAGAGTGGAGTAGAACCATAGGTGCTTGTCTGAGCATGAAAATTATATAAAAGGTGCAGATAATACTGAGAGGATTAGATAGCAAAGTTCTGGGCTTCAGGAATTGGGTTCTTACCCTTGAAATAGGTGCAGAGAAGCAAGATCCAGAAGGAACAAAGCAGGACCCAGTTTGGAAGGAACTGTGGCTCCGCTCAGCAGTTATAAAGGCAGAGACTCGGCTGCCATGGGACACAATCAGAAATCCATTACCTGCCTTTCGTGCCCAGGATCAAACTCTGGCTACTGGCCAGAATGACTTAATCCTGAGTCAGTCACTATGTTCCTGGCCTCAGGCTCCTAATGTCCACCTTGCCTAGGGTCGGGATTAGTTCCAGAGCAGAACTCAGGGAGAGATTTGCAGATGCGTGTCAGTGACTCCAGGTAAAGGGAGAAACAGGTAAGGGAAGATGCGTGAGAGGAAGTCTACACTCAAGGACACTGAGTATCAATGATTTTTTTTTCCTGATGATTAAAGCACTGAAATAAAATCCTTTGTAATGTTGGAAAGGACCCATACTGTCTGCATATCTCTGGGCATTTTTCTAAGGTACAGAAGCATGAGCTTCTAAAGTATCTTTTTTTCTCCCAAGTGCTTGGAACTTTGGACCAAAGTGATTTCTCCTACTAGGAAGGACACAATGAGACATCATTGACACGGGGAGGCCCAGGATATCATTTCAGGGAGGGTAGAGATCTGTTTGGCTGTTAGACACTGTATCCCCAGTTCACCACCATATCCTCGTAGCAGGTGCCCAGTGCAAATACTGAACACATCGAGAGTATTTACATGTGCCAGGCACTGTATGATGATTTAATCCATGTAAGAACTCTGGCAGTATACAGATGAGGAAACTGAACTGTAGATTTATTAGAGACTTACCCTTGAAATGGGTGCAGAGAAGCAAGTTCCAGAAGGAACAAAGCAGGACCCAGTTACTGCTCAGTAACTTGCTCAAGATCATATTATTAGTAAGTGGCTCTATTTCCAACCCAAGCAGTTTGGTCCTTAGGGTCTTGTTCTTTGCTCTTATGCCATATTACTCCTCTGCCTGTTATATATTTGCTCACAGTATAAACTCAGAAGGGACAACTTTGACAGCAACTTGAATGATGGGGGCATGTTGCATATGTGGCCAGAATTAGCTTCTTTGGATCAGGAGAATTAATGGAAACAGTCCAGGATTTGGTTTTAGTCCTTGTGTAGTTACTTACCAGCCATTTCCCTTGGAAGATCTTTGTGCCTTGTTTATTTTTCTCATGGAAAAATGAGAGAAGTACAACACCATTTCCATTAGAATGTGTGGGCATCAAATGAAAACATATCTGAAAAGTGGTTTGTAAATGAGCAGGTGCTATATCAGTGGAAATTGTATAAATAATATATAATGTAAAGTAATCTTTGATAATGGAAAATAATAATCTTCATATTTAATATATAGTACCTGGTTTAGCTAGTTAAGACAAAAGAAAGTGAGGAAGTAAGTGTGTGTGAAATGGTTGGGGTGATCACTGAAAGGAGAGCAAGGTTGTAGCTTCTGGAGAGGTGCAGGACAGGCAGTAATAGAATTTCCTGGTCAGAGAAGGGGAAGGGACAGAGATTCCAGTGGGTTTTCTGCAGTAGTGATGGATAAGTTAAGGGGCCCAGTGCTGACAGTCTTCCCACAACCAGGTCACTGAGAGTTTTTTTTTTTTAAGGTGAATATTCTTTTTAAAAAAATTTTATTTAAATTCAACTAATTAACATATAGTGTATGATTAGTTTCAGAGGTAGAATTCAGTGATTCATCAGTTGCATACAATACCCAGTGCTCATTACATCAAGTGCCCTCCTTAATGCCCATCACCCAGTTACCCCATCCCCCTCACCTCCCCTACAGGAACCCTCAGTTTGTTTCCTAGAGTTAAGAGTCTCTTATGGTTTGTCTCCCTCTTTGATTTTGTCTTATTTTATTTTTCCCTCCCGTCCCCTAGGATCCTCTGCTTTGCTTCTTAAATTCCACATATGAGTGAAATCATCTGATATTTGTCTTTCTCTGATTGACTTATTTCACTTAGGGTTTCAAATAGCTCAGCAAAGCCAGATGACCTTTCTTCATCCAGTATTTTGGATTTACTCAAGTCTTTTGATGTGGGGCAAGAGACTGGTTTGCTACAGCACCCTCATTCCTATGATTATCTCTATGCATCCTCCTTGATTCCAAGGCAGGATGCTTCTGAGCTGAGACAGTGGGAGACATGAAGAGGACAGCAAGAGGCAAGGGAGCATGATGATGGGGTAGGTTCATGTGTGAGGTAGTATCAAGGGCCTTGCCCAAGAAGTTTCCAGTTAAGAAGCAAATGACTGAACTCCTACAACTCAATAGTAAGAAACCTAATAACCCAGTTAAAAAATGGGTTAAGGACTTGAATAGACATTTCTCCAAAGAAGACATGCAGATGGCCAACAAATACATGAAAAGATGCTCAACATCACTCATCATCAGGGAAACCAGAACCAGAATGAAGTATTGCCTCACACCTGTTATGATGGCTATTATCAAAGAAACAAAAGACAACAGGTATTGGCAATGATGTGGAGAAAAGCAACCCTTCTACATTTTTGGTGGAAGTATAAATTAGTACAGTCATTATGGAAAACCTGTATGGAGGTTGTTCAAGAAATAAAAAAAATAGAATTACCATATGCTCCAGCAATTCCACTTCTGGGTATATATCCAAAGCAAATAACTATTTTTGAAGAGATATTAGCACTGTTATGTTCATTACAGCATTATTCATAATGGCCAAGGTGTGGAAATAACTTGACTGTCTATTGACAGATGAGTGGAATGTGTTATATATCTACAATGAAATACTATTCAGCCTTAAAATTGAAGGAAATTCCGCCAGATGTGACAATGTGGATGAATTTTAAGGACCTTATGCTAAGCAAAATAAGGCAGCCACAGGAAAAAAATACTTCATAATTCCACCTATATGATATATCTAAAATAGTCAAATCCATAGAATCAGAAAGTGGAATGGTGGTTTCCAGAGGCAGGGGGAGGGGGCAGTGAGGAGTTACTGATCAATGGGCGTAAAGTTTCAGTTAAGCAAGATGAATAAGCTCTAGAGATCTGTTGTACAACATGGGATTTATAGTCAATAATAATGTATTGTACACTTAAATATTTGTTGAGGGTAAATCTCATTTAAGTGTTCTTACCAAAATAAAATAAAATTTTTTAAAAAAGGAAGCAAAATAATGACAGCAGAGAGGGGGTTGAGGAGAGTATTACAGGACCTCTCAATCTCAGGACCATGTCGGGTGTGGACTGGGTTGGGTTCAACTGCAAACTCCACTTAGTAGCTTCGTGGCTAGGATTGAGGGCTCTGAGATCAGACAGTCCTGGGCTCAAGTCCTAGCCTCACCAGATTTTGGCAGAGTGACTTGGGCAAGCTGCTTAACCTTAAGCCTTTAGTTTTCTGGTTTAGAAAACAAGAATTATATAATAGGATTTGCCTGTAGGCAGTTACGAGGATTCTCATAATACGCATACAAATCAGTTAGTAATTTAAGTGGGACAGAATAAACTGATAAATCCCAGCTGTAATTATTTCTTTTTATTTACTTATTTATTTATTTTTTATTTTTTTAAAGATTTTATTTATTTATTTGACAGAGAGAGAGCGAGAGCAGGAACGTAAGCAAGGGGAGTGGGAGAGGGAGAAGGAGGCTTCCTGCAGAGCAGGGAGCCCGATGCGGGGCTCGATCCTAGGACCCTGGGATCATGACCTGAGCTGAAGGCAGACGATTAACGACTGAGCCACCCAGGTGCCCCCCAGCAGTAATTATTTCTGTTCAACCTTATTTAATGGATTTGTATATGTAAACCTTAGGAAACTGGCACATAATCGATGTTCAATAAGTACCTGAAGAAATATACAGAGATCTAAATAATCTGAGTCAGAAGAACACTCAGAAATCATCCCTTCCAAGCCACCACCCAGGGCAGGAAACTGGCAGAAGCCCTGAGGGTGGTCATCCAGCTTGAATATATCTGGTGACAGGGAACTAGTGAGTTCCCTTCCAATTTTTGGAATTGCCTTCCAATTTTTTATCTGTGGGTATTTTTGGTATTAAAGCCAAGAGTCAAGAATTCTAAACCTCACACTTCCAATATCCTTTCTTAACTGATTTCAGTTACAAGTGACCACAATTTTGTTCTTCTTTTACTTGTGGAGCTACTGATTTGTTCAGCATTCAGTAAGTACTTTCTGAGTGCCGGCAGTCACGGTAGGTCCTGGGGACACAGGGGTGAACAGATAGTAAGTCACCCGACAGGTGCTTGAAGACAGTGGCCATGTCTGCCTGCATCTTCACTTTTCCACGTCCACTGTCTCCTGCCTCCTCCGGCCTGACCCCTTCAGGACACAGCTTCTAGTTCTCCCCCATCTCCAGTCACCCTCTTCCTCCATCCCATGACTGACACTCCTATGTGACAGACCCATCATCAGCAAGGTAGAGTGTGAATAGGGACTCAGGAGTCCCAGGATCTTCCTCTTTACCCAGAAGAATCTTGCTTTCATGTGTTTTACTGATTTTTTTTTTAAAAAAGGATGATTTTGAAGACAAGCTCTCAGTGCTAAAGAAAAATATCAAAACTGAAATTCTAATTTACACGATCAATTTGCAGAGGGCCAGTTGAAACCTGAAGAAGGAAGTTGGTTATTTTTGTATTTATTATACTAAAGTATAGTTGACACACATGTTACAATAATTTCAGGTGCACAACATAGTGATTTGAAAACCCTCTACACCATGCTATGCTCACGGTAAGTGTAGCTACCATCTGTCACCAGTTAACGTTGCTATTACAGTACATTGACTATGTTCCCTATGCTGTAGCTTTCATCCTCATGACTTATTTATTCCATAACTGGAAACCTGTATCTCCCACTCCCTTTTACCCATTTGGTTCTTCCCCCACTCCCCTTCCCTCTGGTAATCATCACTTTGTTCTCTGCATTTATAAGTCTTTTTCTGCTTTTTTTTTGTTTTGTTTTGCTTTTTAGATTCCACATGTAAGTGAAATCATATGGCATTTGTCTTTGTCTGATGTATTTCACTTAGCGTTAATACGCTGTAGGTCCATCCGTGTCACAAATGGCAAGATCTCATTCTTTTTTATGGCAGAGTAATATTTCACTGTGTGTGTGTGTGTGTGTGTGTGTGTATAGCACATGGAAATGGTCATTTAATACTGCACTGTCTTAGGAATTTTCTCCTCCCTTACCCTTCTCTTGTTTCAGCCTTTCCCACAGCCTGTGTCCCATGCTGCTCTGAAGTTGGGGTAAGGCCACTGATATGGGTTCTCTTTAGTGCAGGACTGGCTTTGGGGACACTGTGAAGCCAGGCTGGGATGACAGAGGCTGGACTTTTACCCCTCAGCATCCAAGCAGTTACACCAGTCCTTCGAAAGTGTCGATCTCTTTGCTTGGAGTCTCACACATTCATTGCAAATCCTTCCATTTTTTTTTTTGTGAATGGAGAAGGGAAACAGAGGCACATGGAGGAGTCTGAGACAAAAAAATATTGGAGTCAGGGTGGTAAGGGTCACATGACCCTGGCATTAACATGTTGCATGCAAAAAAAGATTTTCTTCTCTGTAAAAATGAATGTATTCGTAAGTTTCTGACACTCCAGGTTAGAAACATATAGGTTGGGTATGGTTGGGGATACCAGTTACTTACTCAGGTAAGGGATGGTGACCTCACATAGCCTTTGGAGGACGCAAGCACCTTCTCCTTAGCCTTGTTGATCCTGATGTCTAGAGGAGGAATAGAGGGTTTGGAGCATAGAAAGAATGTTCATATCAAGTCAAGAAAAGGGAAAAGCCCCAGCTTCTGGTGAGAGGTGTCAAGACCTATAATGCTGGGTGTGTGGGGCATGTGTGATTGTTGCTTCAGTCTAGAGATAAGGTTATCAGCAACTGATGCGGCCACTTTTCTGCTTCCTCCAGAGAGGTGACCTCTCAATGTAGCCCCAGGAACTGGAATCATGAGCCTTTCTTTCCTCCCCAACCATCCACCACCTTACTGCTTCAGGTTCAGATGTTGAGGGATAGGGTGTGCGCTTAGAACTATCTGACTGTCCTGTGCGTGACCTCACCCCAAGGAGGTAGGCAGCCTCCCCAGGCACCAGCCCCAGGGAACTCATTAAACACTGTGTCTGGGAGAGAAGTAGAGACCTCTCAGTAGAGACCAAGGAAACTCAGGCTGCCGTAGCAGTGTTTTTCTTGGATCTCCAGATAATTAATCACTTGTTATTCTAGTGATTTCTAAGGAGACAGAGGCAAATGCATAGAGAAAGCCTGGGGCTTCTTCCAAGATGTGGGAAAATGCATGGAGTCAAGGGACGAGTCCAGGTCTTCACATAAAAACTCCTCTTTGCTGATGAGCTGGTGCTGACACAGCAACACCTATCAAGCCATTCATTAACCCCCCCCCTTTTTAGTTGTAAACCATACATAACATAAAACTTACCATTTTAGCCATTTTAAAATGTATAGTTCAGTGGCATTAAGTTAACGATCTTGAGCATCTTTTCATATACTTGTGGACCATTTGTATGTCTTCTTTGGAAAAATGCTGTTCAAATCCATAGCCCATTTTGAAATTAGGTTATTTGTTGGTTTTTTTTTTCCTTCTAGTGAATTGTAGGAAAATACAATTTCCCCACAATATATCTTATAATGGGCTTATCTCTTAACCTAATAGATTATCAGATATGTTTTGCAAATATTTTCTGCTATTTCCTAGGTTGCTTTTTTTCACTCTGTTTTGTTTGCTTTGTAGAAGCTTTTTAGTTTGACATATTCCAACTTGTCTAGTTTTTTGTTGTTGCTGCCTGTGCTTTTGGTGTTCTATCCAAGAAATCACTGCCAACACCAATGTCAAAGAGCTTTTTCCGTAAGTTTTATATAAGAGTTTTATGGTTTTAGGACCTACAGTTAAGTCTTTAATCAATTTCAAGTTGGTTTTAGTGAGTAGTATAAGGGTCCAATTTCATTCTTTTGCATGTGGATATCTAGTTTTTGTAACATTGCTTGTTGAAGAGACTACCCTTTCCTTATTGTATATTCTTGATGCCTTTGTTTAAAATTAGTTGATTGTATGGACTTGAATTTCTATCTGGGCTTTCTGTTCTGTTTCATCAGTCTTTATGCCAGGACCATACTGTTTTGATATTGTTGCTTTGTAATATATTTCAAAATCATGAAATGTGAGCATTCTATTTTGTTTTATATTCTCAAGATTGTTTTGCTGTTTGGGATTCTTTGTACCTTTTTTTTTTTTTAAAGATTTTATTTATTTAAGAGAGAGACACAGAGAGAGCATGCATGCGCAAGAGAGAGAGAGCATAAGCAGGGGGGAGGGGCAGAGGGAGAGGGAGAAGCAGACTCCCCACTGAGCAGGAAGCAAAATGTGGGCCTGGATCCCAGGACCCTGGGATCATGACCTGAGCTGAAGGCAGATGTTTAACCGCCTGAGCTAGCCAGGCAACCCTGTACTTTCTTTCTTTAAAATTTTATTTTATTTAAATTCAATTAATTAACATATAGTGTATCATTAGTTTCAGAGGTAGAGTTCAGTTATTCATCGGTTACACATAACACCCAGTGCAGTGCTCATTACATCAAGTGCCCTCCTTAATGCCCATCACCCAGTTACCCCATCCCCCCACCCACCTCCCCTCCAGCAACCCTCAGTTTGTTTCCTATAGTTAAGTGTCTTTTGTGGTTTGTCTCCCTCTCTGATTTCATCTTGTTTTATTCCCCCCCCCTTGTACTTTCATATGAATTTTAGGATTCCTTTATTTATGGCTGTATATGCCATTGGGATTTTAGGATTTTAATAGGGATTGAATTGAATCTGTAGATCACTTTGGTTAGAATGGTATTTTAATGGGGCACCCAAGTGGCTCAGTCAGTTAAATATCTGCCTTTAGCTTGGGTCATGATCTCAGGATCCTAGGATCAAGCCCCTCATTAGGCTCCCTGCCCGATGGGGAGTCTGCTTCTCTCTCTGTTTCGCTCCCTTGCTCATGCATGCATGCTCTCTCTCTCTCTCTCTCAAATAAAAAAAAAAAAGAATGGTATTTTAACAATACTTATCCTTCCAATCCATAAACAGATGATATTTTGCCATATATTTGGGACCTTCTTTAACTTCTTTCATCAAATGTTTTTGTTTCCATTATTTAAGTCTTTCACCTTCTTTTTTAATATTTTATTATTATTATTATTTTTTAAAGATTTTATTTATTTGACAGAGAGAGACACAGCGAGAGAGGGAACACAAGCAGGGGGAGTGGGAGAGGAAGAAGCAGGCTTCCTGCTGAGCAGGGAGCCTGACATGGGGCTCGATCCCAGGACTCTGGGACATGACCTGAGCTGAAGGCAGACGCTTAACGACTGAGCCACCCAGGCGCCCCAGTCTTTCACCTTCTTAATTGAATTTATTCATAAGTAATTTATTCTTTCTGATGCTACTGGTGAGGTAGTTTACTTATTTCCTTTCAGACTGTTCATCGTGAATGTGCAGACTCACAACTGAATCCTTAACCCACACCAGTCTTCTTTCCATTTCTCCACTGCAGCTTCATTAACAATGTCACCAAAGACCTTCATGTCATTAAAGTCAATGGACAGTCTTCCAGGCTTATTTCGCTTAAACTGTTCATATTTTAATGTTGGTTAATAGTCACAGCCTCTTGAAACTTCTATTCTTGGATGATACAACTACTCCTTTTCTGTCCTCTTTGCTAATACGTTCTCTATCAGACTCTTTGATGTCAGAAATACTCAGCACTCTTCTCAGCATTCATGTTTCACACCCCTCCTAGTGTATGTTACTTACTCTGATCAACAGGCAAAATATGTTCAAGAAGTAATTTTTCTTAGCTCAGGATTGTGTAAAATCTCCAACATTTTCTTCCCTTTTTTTTTTTTTAAAGATTTCATTTATGTATTTATTTGAGAGAGAGAGAATGAGAGACAGAGAGCACGAGAGGGAAGAGGGTCAGAGGGACAAGCAGACCCCCCGCCGAGCAGGGAGCCCGATGCGGGACTCGATCCCAGGACTCCAGGACCATGACCTGAGCCGAAGGCAGTCGCTCAACCAACTGAGCCACCTAGGCGCCCCTCCAACATTTTCATATATGTAATGAGCTTGCAGTAGAAGGACCCAATACATTTCCCTTCACAGTTTCCTCATCACACGACATGCTTCTAGAATTATTCCACTGTTGTGTCACCAGCCTCACAGGTTATCTTCTATATGGTGGGAGGAGGAGCTGCCAAAGGGTTTCCTGGTCTGTTCCCAAGGGCCACGTAGAAGCTCTTCACCTGACTGGGCAGGGTGTTCAGAAGGCCTGCTTAGACCTTTGCTCTGACTATATGTACTTTCAGAAGGGATTTATTTCATTCTCACTGTTGTTCATTAGCAAATTTCCAAGTTCACACTAGCCTCCTTTGTATGGATAGCAAAACTTTGATTAAAGTTTTTCAATACTACCTGCCAACATCAGCTCACCCTTTGAAGGGTGGCAGGCTATCTTGTGGAAAGTGCTGTCTATTCTGACAGAGACAGCACTTGAGCTGTGACTGAGAAGGTTAGGACTAACCTGGGGGACAGATATGTAACACTTTCACCACAACGTATATCTCATGGTCCCTCTTTTTTCTTTTTTAAAAGATTTTGTTTATTTATTTGAGAGATAGAGAGCACAAGCAGGTGGAGGGGCAGAGGGAGGGGGAGAAGAAGACTCCCCACTGAGCAGGGAGCCCAATGTGGGGCTTGATCCCTGGACTTGGAGATCATGACCTGAGCTGAAGGCAGACACTTAACCAACTGAGCCACCCAGGTGCCCCTCATTGTCTGTTGTTATCTAGAATTCCCTTTAGTGTGAACTTTAGGGAAGTTACTTGTTGACATAAGTTGTGGCCACAACTGCTGTGAGTCACATCTAGACCATTGTATTAAATGCCAGTGCAAAATCTTCAAGAGGTTTCATCAGCTTCTGAGAGAGTGATGATCAGTGTTTACAATGGTGTCTGCTCCATCAGCTTTGGTCCCTGAGTGTTTAAAGTGAGTAGCACTCTATGCTTTTCAATGGTGAACATGCAGTGTCAATATGAAATAAATCTTCGGTTTCAAGGTCCAATGATTTTGACATTGTTTGTTTCCTCAGCACAACCTAGCTTATCCTGACTGACATGCATTGCTTTTTTCCAGGATATAAAGGGCATTTCAATGAGGATCATGGCCATGTGGACAAAGGTAGAAGCAAGGGGGAAGGGAATAGAAGTGCTGAGAATTCACTGTGATGACACCTTGGTGTTGGGGCGGGTACTACATCTGATTTGTAGATTCTTCCATCTTTCCAGCCTTATTGTCTCTGTTCTCAAACTGAACAAGCCTCATAGGACTCTCCATTGTCCCTCAAACACATTCCAGTGTTTCTTGCTTCTTCCTCTTTGTGTGGGTCCCACTATTTGGAATGTTCTGCCCATTTCCTGCTGTACTGAACTTTCATCTGTCAAAATCAATCCATCCTTTAGGATAACCTTAGGTCATTATTCCAAGAAGTCTTTCCCAATTCCCTACTGAAGTCATGTAACTTCTTACACTCAAAACCAAGAAAGGACTTTGTACTTTCTTGAGTATTACCCAAAGTCAAACCCATGGAGGAGGTATTTGGAGACAGCTTTATTCCACTTCAGGATAGCTTTATTTATATAGGTGGCAGAAACCGTTTTCCTGAAATGTGGATTCCTAGCAGCACTTGGCCTGGGATTGTACATGTAATTGGTCAAGGTCACTGATAGAAACTAAGTGTTCTAGCTTCTAGGTTGGGGCTCTTATTGCTCTCCATCACTACCTTCTTCAACCTGTTTGGGCACCATGTAAAAAATGGGTAGGAGGGAAGGGTGATGTGATCACCTCTTAGGTCATCTCCCAATTAAGGTATTCCATCTGTATGTTCTTTCTATGAGTGAATTCTGTCCCTTAATTTTCTCAAACCCCTCTTCATATCTTTGTTCCTCAGGCTATAGATGAAGGGGTTCAGCATGGGTGTCACTACTGTGTACATGACTGTGGCTACCCGGTCCTTCACCACTGAGTACAGGGACAGGGGCCTAAAATAGACATAGATGACACTCCCATAGAACAAGGCCACTACAGTGAGGTGGGAGCCACAGGTAGAGAAGGCCTTCCACTTGCCAGCTGTAGAGGGAATTCTGAGCACAGTGATGATGATTCGCAGGTAGGAGAAGAGGATGCACAGGAAGGGGGTCACGATGACAGCCAGGGTCTCGGTCATGACCACTATCTGGCTGGAGGATGTGTCAGAGCAGGATAGTTTTAGCACAGGCTGGGTATCACAAAAGAAGTGCTTAATGACATGGGAGGCGCAGAAGGATAGGCGGGACATGAGTAGCACCCGGAGCAGGGAGTGCAGGTGGGAGATGGTGCAAGAACCCAGCAGCATGAGGAGGCAACGCCGTGGGTTCATGACCATATCATAGTGGAAAGGGTTGCAGATGGCTACCAGCCGGTCTATGGCCATGGAGGCCAGCAGGTAACTGTCAGTATTTGCAAAGGCCATGAAGAAGTACATCTGGACCAGGCATCCCACGAAGGAGATAGCCTTGGTCTCTGATGGTAAATTTGCCAGCATCTTGGGCACAATGACTGTTGTGAAGCAGATATCCATGAAGGACAGGTTGCTGAGGAAAAAGTACATAGGGGTATGGAGTCGGGAGTCAGAGTGGATGGCCAGGATGATGAGTATATTGCCCGTGACAGTGACCATGTACATGATGAGGAAGATGGCAAAGAGTGGTTTTTGTAGCTGAGGGTTGGAAGAGATGCCCAGGAGGATAAAGCCTGAGTTGCTGCTGTAGTTCTTTGCCTCCATGTCTGTGCCTTTGTGGGCAGGGTGTGGAGAAGCAGTTGGAGAGATGTGAAGGGCAATTTCATCAAGTCAGCTTCTTCCCTAATCTCCAGGTTATAAAAAAGCCCATTGATATTTCTTCTGATTTTAAAGAATATTTACTTCAAGACATTCTAGAAAAAGAAGGAGTAAAATCTGGTAAGAGAAAAATAAGAAAATTCCAAGATGCTTTCTACATGAGAAACTAATATTTTCTCATGTGTCCTTAGGTAATTTTTTTTTTTTTTGGAAATTCTGTTAGTGTAATTTGTCTGAGTTTTCTCAATTCTCTTTCCAAATATTCTTTTTAGGTCATTCCTTGAGCAACTCCTTAGATTTTTTTTTTTCTTCTTTGTCCAGGGGATGGCTTTATATACATGAGCTATTCTGACCAAAAAACTGTGAAGCTCTCATTCTAAACATTTATATTTACCAGAATAGAAAACTTTGAATGTAAACATCCCATTCCACCAGTTAAGGAAAAGACAAGGCAAGGATGGCTTCTTTTACCACTATTAAACTATAGTGCTCAGATGGTAGTGTAAGCCAGTGAAAAAACAAAATTAATGAAATAGGCATAACATTTACCTTGTCATTATTTTTAGTTGGCTTGTTTGGCTATCTAAAAAAAATCCAAGGTACTCATCTGAGAACTTTTAAACCTATAAAGATTTATCACAGTGGCCAGATAATAAGATACCATGCAAATATAAATATTATCCTGTAGTAGAAAAATGTAATGGAGTAAAAGGTTTCAATTGGCAATGGCAAGAAGGTCTAACCATCCGGTGACTGCAGCGCCTGCCCTGATCCAGACCCTCTGTCCCTACATCTACTGGTAGTGCAGCCCCCCAGCCTCGCACTGGTGTAGGATGTGAGAGTCTATGCTCCAGTAAGAAATCAGGCCTCAGTGGAGACATTCAAGCAAAGGTTGGAGAACTAATTTTCCAGAACAACAAGGAAAGTCATGCATCAGGAAAGGTATAAACATACCAAAAGCATATGGCAGCACAAATACCAGAATCTGATCAGACCAAACAGTTCAAGGAATTTCTTGGAACCTACAGTCAACTTACAGAAACCTGCTATTTGAACTCTGTTAAAGACTTCACAACAAGAGAAGTAAAACCCGAGGAGACCACCTGTTCAGAACATCGCTGACAGAAATATTTAAAAATGACACAAAGTATATCCATGAGATTTTAGGAATATCAAATTTAGCTGAAGGAGGCCCTGGCAACCAAAGCAGGACCCCTTGGCCAATCAGGATAGAGAAATCCTGATGGATGGACTTTTGATGAAAGAATGCCAGCAGCTGTTGTGATGAAAAACAGGATTCATCTGCTAGATTCTTCCTCCTTCCCTCTCTGCCCCTCCCCACTTGTGCATTCTCTCTCTCAAATAAATAAAAATCTTAAAAAAACAAACAAATCATTGTTTCTTCCAAAAAAAAGTCTAAAATCTACTTAGCAATAAATCTGATAGAAAAAAGTAAAAAGAGATGAGAATGGTCTCTCTGAAGAAAGTGTAACAGAACACAAAAGGATGTCTGAATAAATGGAGATACTGTACTTCTATAAAGGGAAGATTCAATTTAAAAGTGCCAATTCTGAGATTGCACATATAAGTGATATTATACAGTAGCTGTCTTTCTCTGTCTGTTTAGCATGATGCCCACAAGTTCCATCCAAGTTGCAATTGGCAGGATTTCCTTCTTTTTATTGCTGAATCTAAAAAAGACAGTCATAGAAACAGAGAGTACAGTTGTGGTTGCCAGAGGCTAGGATGGGAGAAATGGGGACATGTTGAACAGAAGGTACACATTTCCATTTGTAAGGTCAGTAAGTTCTGGAAATCTAATGTAAAGTGTGGTGACAAAAGTTAGTAATATTGTTTTATATACTTGATATTTGCTAAGACAGTAGATATTTATTATTTATTTTAATTGAGATATAATTGATATATATGACATTGTGTAAACTTAAGCTGTAAAATGTGTTCATTTGATGCATTTAAGTTACAGTATGATTACCAGCATAGCATTAGCTGTCACCTCTATCACACCATGTAATTGTCATTTCTTTTTTGTGATGGGAACAATTAAAATCTACCACTCTTAGAAACTGAGAGGTTTATATATAATTCATTATTGTTGTCTGTAATCATTATGCTGCATGTTAAATCTCCAGGATTTATTCATTTACTGGTTGCGAATTTGTACCTTTAAGCATCTCTCCGATTCCCCCACTCTCCCAGCTCCTCCTGACCAACATTCAGTTTGAGACAGTAGTTCTTAAATGTTCTTGTAAAAGAACCAGACATGGTATTTATGTGAGGTGAAGGAGATATTAACTAACCATACTGTGGGAATCATTGCACAACATGTATCAAATCATCATGCTGTAGACCTTTAACTAACACAGTGTTATATATGTCAATTATATCTCAATAAAGCTGTAAGAAAATTCTTCTGGAATTAATAAAATTTAATGCACCTATGATAATACCCCAAGAGTATTTCTTTACTCAAGGGCATTTTTTAAAAAGATTTTATTTATTTATTTGAGAGAGAGAGGCAGAGAGAGCGACAGAGATAGCAAGAGCACGAGCAGGGAGGAAAGGGAGAAACAGGCTACCTGCTGAGGAGGGAGCCCGACACTGGGCTCGATCCCAGGACTCTGGGATCATGACCCGAGCCAAAGGTAGACGCTTAACCGACTGAGCCACCCAGATGCCCTCCCAAGGACATTTTTAATAGGACTTGAGAAGGTCATTCTAAAATTCATCTAGAGGAATAAATAGCCTGGGAAAGACAATTTTGAAAAAAAAAATTAGAATGACAGTTTTTCTTTTCTTTAGAGAGCAAGAGAGAGTGGGGGAGGGGCAGAGGGAGAGAGAGAAAGAGAATCTTAAGCAGGCTCCATGCCCAGCACTAAGCCTGATGTAGGCTCAATCTCATGACCCTGAGATCATGACATGAGCCAAAATCAAGAGTTGGATGCTCAACTGACTGAGCCACCCAGGTGCCCCAACAGAGTTTTTCTAACCAAAAATCAAAGTATGTAATAATGAAAAAAAATACGATAATCATACACAGAGAGAAAAACCAATTAATGAACCAACATAAAGAATGCTATATGCCTATATTTATACATGTATATGGAACTTAATCAAAAGACATGCAAAACCTTTGTAAAAAATAGGGCTAGATTTTTTTCTAACCCACATAGAAACAAAATCCATATGAACAAACTAGAAGTAAAAAATCCAAATCATAAAGTATTAGCCAAAAATAAAGGGCATATTTATATGGTCTCGAGATGTGGATGCCATTCCAATTGAGAAAAAAATGTAGAGGCAAGAATGACAAAACACTGTACTCAAAAATGTGAAAATGACACCAAAAGAGATCATAAGTAAAACTAAAATATTAACTATGGACTCAAAGAAAATATCTACAATACATTTACCAAAGAAAACATACCAACCTAGTTGGTAATCAAAAAATGTAAATTAGACTGAAACACAATTTTTACTCATCGGATTGTCAATAAATTTTTTTGGCAATATTCAAAAGGAAAAAGACCCTCATATACACTGGTAATGAGGGGATAATCAGTATAGGCTTTTTGGCAGTCTCTGTCAGAATAAAAAATCTGCATCTCTTTGTCCAGTAATTCCACTCATAAAAGTCCATCCTTTAAAAATATTCATTTATGTGTCACACAAAGATACATACACACATATTTGTAGCATTACTCGTAGTACCAGATTAAAAGAAAAGAACAAACAAAACCAACATAAGAAACAACCTAAATATCCACAAATTATTAAAACAATTAATAGTGCATTCTCATTACTCAATAGCACCCATCCTCTAACGAAATAAGATGGCTGATGATAGTCAACGTTTATCAGTACTCAGTATATTCCACCCTGAGGTAAGTGCTTTTCATGTATTTTATGATTTTATTTTCCCCAAATCCTAGATAAATTTTCCACCATTATTATCCTTCTTTTCTTTTCATTTTTTATTAGTTTCAGAGGTAGAATTTAGTGATTCATCAGTTGCATATTAACACCCAGCACTCATTACATCAAGTGTCCTCCTTACTGCCCGTCACCCAGTTACCCCATACCCCATCTACCTCCCCTCCAGCAACCCTCCGTTCGTTTCCTAGAGTTCAGCATCTCTTATGGCTTGCCTTCCTCTCAATTTTAATCTTATTTTCTTTTTCCTTCCCTTCCCCTATGTTCAGCTGTTTTGTTTCTTAAATTCCACATATGAGTGAAATCATATCGTATTTGTCTTTCTCTCACTGACTTATTTTGCTTAGCATAATACCCTTATTTTCAATAAAAAAATATTTAGCAAAGTAATTTACCAGATCCCACAGTTAGTAAGTGGTAGAGTTGGGATTTTAGTTCAAGCAGTCCGATGGCAGAGCAGAAGGTATTGATTGCTAAGCTATATTTTCAAGGTAATACTAGTGTCCATGACATTTTGTTAAGTGATAAAAACAAGTTGCAGAGCAATGCGTATAGAATAATTCCATTTTCTGCAAAGAAGTATATCTCCTTTATATTTGTGTTTGTTGTGGTGTGTGTGTGTTTATGTGTATGTAGTTGCCTTCTGAAGTGAGATTATAGGGATGGAGTGAGGAATTCCTTCCATATTTAACTTTGTATGTAGATACGTCCTCTTAGGGATCCCACAGGGCTCTTTCCTGGCGTGGTTCTTCTCTTTTCAGTTCTCCAAAATCTCTCCTTCATGCCTAGTGTTCACTCCTATATCAGATTAGAATTTTACCCAGCCATTTCCAGCTGTTAAATTCTAGATTCCAAGGCAAGTTGACATTGGAGATATGCCCCCTGGAATTCCTTTTTTGTAAATTATTGTCTTCTGTCCATTTCATTCCTATTTTGTAAATAGTTGTCTTTGGTATCCATATGATGGACCAGAAGTGCTTAGAGTGGGACTTTTGCGGAAACCCAGTCTCTTGTGTCCCTCTGCTGAGCTGGTAGTGCATCACCCAGATGTCTCCTGTGGGAGACACCTACTTCATTGCAGCCCTTCCCGGGGATATCCTCAGTCAGGATGGTAGTGTAATACAATACAATACAATAGCAATGACACAGTGCTTATGTGTACCAGACACTGCTCTAGGAATTCTACGTACATTAAGTCCGTTAGTTCTTCACAATACCCCATTTTACAGATAGTGAAAGCGAGGCACGAGGAACTGAAGTGACTTGCCTAAGTCCACACAGCTAGAAGGTAGAGTCCAGCTTGAGAATATGTGCTCTTATCCCCTGCATTACGCTAGCTCTCTCGTTCCTTTGTCTCCTGTCTTTGAGATAGAGGAGAGAAGATAGGATAAGGAAAAGGGAGGAAGATCATATGAAGAGGTTGATCCAACCCAGTCTCTGTTCCCAAAGAGCCCTCAGCCTGCCTACCTGTGGGCCTGACAGAGGAGATTCAGGATCCTGACCAGGCTAGGGGGCCTGCCAGGGAGTTAAGATCAGGCTCTGAGTCTGTGAGGGAGCAGGCCAGGGCAAGTGCAGATCTAATTTCAGAAAAGTGCTCTCTTCTTTTTACCTACAGTGGGTGTTGGTGATGGAAAGGGAGACCCAGGGGCCTCTCCTCTGAATGCCAGAGCCCTGGGGGCATTGGCCCTGTGGTCTTCCCAGGAGAGAAGAACATTACTGATGTCCTCACTGAGCTCTATGCTCTGAGCCTTGGGGAAACTGGGCTCTAGAGGTGTAACCTCATATCCCCAGGAAGGGAATTAGGGCCATGCAGCAATAGGGGTGGAGGTTTTCATGCACATGTATGTGATGTATGTACATGAACATGTGAGTTCATGCATTCATGCATGCTCTCTGTTTATGCATGTGCTCCTTATGCATGTCTGTGTGTCGGCTTATGTGTGCCTACCTGGAAGGAGAGGTGATGGCGTCTGACATCTCTGAAGTTCTGTGTCTGCAGGCATGACTGTATCTAGGTGCAGGTGTAGCGTTCCAGGGAAAGGATTAAGATATGGGTTCTGGAGCCAGTTGGAATAGATTCAGATGCTAGCTCTGCCTCCTACAGGCTGTGTAGCTTTTGCAATACTTAACTTTTTTGAACCTCAGTGTGTGTGTGTGTGTGTGTGTGTGTGTGGTTTTTGTTTGCCTTTCTTAAACATTTTATTGCTTCAGTTTCTTAAAGCAGACATCCCAGTTTCACTAATTACTAAATGGGGGAACTTTGGCAAGTTGTTTAGCTTCACTAAACCACATTGTCCTCATCTATAAATGCTTAGCAATCACAACTTTATTTTCTTTATTTTATCTTTTCCCTTTAATAGTCTTGATTTTTTTAGAGCAGTTATAAGTTCACAGCAAAATTGGTCACATGGTCCAGAGAGTTCCCACATAGCCACAGCCCCCACACATGCATGAAACCCCCCGATTATCAACATCCCCACTAGAATGCTACACTTGTCATAATTGATGAACCCCACTGACACATCATCATCACTCAAATCCATAGTTTACATTAGGGTTCACTCTTGGTGTTGTACATTTTGACAAATGTCTATTGACAACATTATAGTATCATAGAGAATAATTTCACTGGCCCTAAAGTCCTTGGTGTTCCACCTGTTCATCCCTCCCTTCCACCTATGCCCTGGTATCCACCAATCTTTTACTGTCTCCATAGTTTTTCCTTTTCCAGAATGCCATGTATTGGAATCCTATAGCATGTAGCTTTTTCAAATTGGCTTCTTTCATTTAGTAATATGCATTTAAGTTTTCTCCATGTGTTTTCCAGTCTTAATAGCTCTTTTTTTTTTGTACTGAATAATATTTAATTGTCTGGATATATCACTGTTTATTTATCCACTCACTTACTGAAGGAAGGACAGTAGCAACATCATACTTGGTGCTTCCAAGTTTGGCAGTTGTGAATAAAGGTACTACCAACATCCATAGATAGGGTTTTGTGTGGATATAAGTGTTCAACTCCTTTAGGTTAATTCCAAGGAGTGTGTTTGCTGGATCATATAGTAAGAATATGTTTAGTTCTGTAAGAAACTGCAAGACTGTCTGTACATTTTGAACTTCCACCAGTAATGAATGAGAATTCTTGTTGCTCTACATTTTTGTCAGCATTTGGTATTGTCAGTGTTTGAATTTTGGCCATTCTAATGGATGTGTTGTGGTATCATACTGTGGTTTTATTTTGCATTTCCCTGATGACATGTTTCCTTTGCTTATTTTCTATCTGTATCTTCTTTGGTGAGGTGCCTTTAAAGTCCTTGTCTTGTTTTATTAGGGTTATTTATTTTCTTATTGCCAAGTTTTTGAAAAAGAATCTTTTGATACATATCTCAGCCTCAGGGAGCACAGAGCAGGGTGGCCAAGGGTGGAGAGAAGGGTAAATGGATAAATAGAAGCTTTCCATCACAACCCCATCTGGCGACCAGAATGATCTATATAAATTAGGAACAACTTTGTAATTATTTGGTTACTTCTCTGATCTACATCCTTCAAAGGGTCCCCTTGGTGACAGCCCGTGTTTTCTAAGTGGTTTGTCATGTTATGTAATTATACAGAATTAACATGGAGTAATGTCAATTTTACTCATTTTTTAAGAGGGAGAAGAACAGCATTGTTCTATATTTATGGTATGGAATGAGAGCTTTGCTTGAATCTTAGCGATAGAACATATATAACCTGAATGTTTGCAAGTTCTTCTTCATCCTTCAGGAGAGTTGCTTCTCCCTTGAAAACTCAGCTTTCACAGGGTGATACATGGAAGTGTTCAATTAGTCTATTGTACACCTGAAGCTAATATAACACTGTATGTTAACTAACTGGAATCAAGATAAAAACTTAAAAAAAAAGAAAAGTCAGCTGTCCTGGGCCATGCCCCCATGCTCAAGACAGAATATCCTTGCTTGTCTTCCTGTGAGCTTATCTCTGCTACTGCTGTTTGCTCTGATTTGTTTTGCTGCAAAGTTTGATTAGATCTTCTCTCATTATTTCTCAAAACACACAATGCTCAAGGCTGTGTCTACCAAGACTTGAAGCTAACACAGAGAGGTAACAGTGGAGAAAACTATAAAATTAGGTGGCTGATCTTACTGTCCCTAGATGCCATTGGCTGTGTACTCTTTTTTAAGGGGCTCCCCTTCTGATCTTTTCTTTCCTTATCCTGGCAGCATAATCTTATGGCAAATTTATCTCTCCCAGAGGAAAGTCCCCCTTTCTATGTTCTCATTTTCCCAAGTTCAAGTCCCTAGCAACATACTTCTGGACACAGCCGAGGACTGTAGGGCTGCCAGACTTAGCAACTCTATGAGGAACTAATATCAATAATCTTCCCAGAGATGATACCATCCAGTGAAGACAGTCATTTACCCTTGTAACAAAATGCATGCTATCCCAATCTGAAACTCTGCAATGATAATATCCTGGCTTAGGGCCTCCTCCAGAACAGTGAAAAGGTATTTTGTTTACAATTTTGTGGTACAAAAAAATCTCACTAGGAATGATCTCTCCCCAAAGAAAACTGACAGCAAAAACCCATAAGGAGTAGGTAGTAGAGGGTGACCAGTTGGTCACATAATCCATATTCCTGGATGGTAAGATAATGTAGTAAAAATGTCAGTTTCCCCAAATTAATACATATATTCAGTAGACTCACAAAAT
>NW_023270433.1:11980152-12048315 GCF_011800145.1 Mirounga leonina
CTCACAAAATTCTAAAAGGGTTCTTTATAGAATATGTCAAGTCTACTCTAAAACTTGTTAATAAAAGAAAATCTGTAAAAGTAACAATATAATTTTGAAAACAAAGCAAAATAATGATGATGGGTTTGTCTTCCCAGTTAGAAAAACATACAACAAAGCTTTGCTCGTTACAACAGCATAGTATTGGTGTAAGAATGTAAAATCCAGCTGATGGAGCAGAGTAGAATCCAGAAATAGATCTAACTAAAAAGGCACTTAGCCTTTTTCGATGTGAGAGGAAAGAAAATTGTGGGACAAATGTGTATTCAATTAAAAGATAAATTTAATAAATTTAGATCTTGACATTATACCATATGTGAAAATAAATTCCAAACAAAGAGGCAACCCACAGAATGGGAGAAGATATTTGCAAATGACACTACAGATAAAGGGCTGGTATCCAAGATCTATAAAGAACTTCTCAAACTCTACACCCAAAAAACAAATAATCAAGTCAAAAAATGGGCAGAAGACATGAACAGACACTTCTCCAAAGAAGACATACAAATGGCTAACAGACACATGAAAAAATGTTCATCATCATTAGCCATCAGGGAAATTCAAATCAAAACATGGAGGACATTAGGAGAAGGAAGGGAAAAATGGGCGGGGGGAATTGGAGGGAGAGATGAACCATGAGAGACTATGGACCTGAGAAACAAACAGGGTTTTAGAGGGGAGGGGGGAGGGGGGATTGGTTAGCCCGGTGATGGGTATTAAGGAGGGCATGTACTGCATGGAGCACTGGGTGTTATACGAAAACAATGGATCGTGGATCACTACATCAAAAACTAATGATGTATTGTATGGTGACTAACTTAACATAATAAAATTAAAAAAAAAAAAACCACATTGAAATACCACCTTACACCAGTTAGAATGGCAAAAATTGACAAGGCAAGGAACAACAAATATTGGAGAGGTTGTGGAGAAAGGGGAACCCTCTTACACTGTTCGTGGGAATGTAAGTTGGTACAGCCACTTTGGAAAACAGTGTGGAGGTGCCTCAAAAAATTAAAAATAGAGCTACACTATGACCCAGCAATTGCACTTCTAGGTATTTACCCCAAAGACACAGATGTAGTGAAAAGAAGGGCCATATGCACCCATTGTTCATGGCAGCAATGTCTTCAATAGCCAAACTGTGGAAAGAGCCGAGATGCCCTTCAATAGATGAATGGATAAAGAAGATGTGGCCCATATATACAATGGAATATTACTCAGCCATCAGAAAGGATGAATACCCAACTTTTACATCAACATGGATGGGACTGGAGGAGATTATGCTAAGTGAAATAAGTCAAGCAGAGAAAGTCAATTATCATATGGTTTCACTTATTAGTGGAACATAAGGAATAGCATGGAGGACATTAGGAGAAGGAATGGAAAAATGAAGGGGGGGAAATCGGAGGGGGAGATGAACCATGAGAGACTATGGACTCTGAGAAACAAATGGAGGGTGTTAGAGGGGAGGGGGTTGGGGGGGATGGGTTAGCCCAGTGATGGGTATTAAGGAGGGCACGTACTGCATGGTGCACTGGGTGTTATACGAAAACAATGAATCGTGGATCACTACATCAAAAACTAATGATGTATAGTGATTAACATAACATATAAAATAAAATTGAAAAAAAGAAAATAAATTCCAGATGTATTTGAAGATTTAAAAGTAAAAATCCCTAAAACTATAACATGGAAATACAGGAGAATATTTTTATAATTTTGTGGATGGAATAACCCTTCTTGGCAAAATATAAACCTTGAAGTTGTGAAGGAAAAGATGGGCAGATTTGACTATATAAAAGTGAAAACGTGTGTGTGACCAGTGATATCATGAATGAAGTTAAAAGAGAGTCAAAGGATTTGGAGAAAATACTGATGATGTATATATATATATATGTATTCATATAATAGAAAGGATTAGTGATCATTTAGTAGAAAGGATTCCAAAAAATTAATAAGAAAATGACACATATTCTAATTGTGATAGGAACAGTGATGTTTACCAAATATTCCATACAAAAACTAACATTTCCCACCCCTTGCAGTTTGTTATGAACACATGACAACTTCTGTCCAAAGAAATATGAGTTTAAGTGACGTGTGTTATTTCTGGATTAAGGCAATGGAAAACCACGTGAAATTCTCCAATCTGTCTTTCCCTGCCAAGGAGGCCATAGGTTTTTGATAAGCTGTGGTGGACCTCTATCAGTGTGGTTTTCTCTGAATCACTATCCATCGAACAGCCCTGGTGACCTGTAATGGATGTATCGTGTGAGCAAGAAATAAAATTTTGCTGTGAGAAACTTTTGGGATTTGGGGATTAATTTACTGTTGCAATGTAGAAATCCATTCTGGCTAATACTTCAATAGAAAAATGAGAAAAGGATATAAACAGGTAATTCACAGTGGAAGAAATAGGAAGGACCAATAAACGTATAAAAGACATAAAGTATTATTTATTTTGACCAGTAGACGTATCACCATTGAAGATGGTGATACTACATGGTATTGAATGTGTGAGGAGAAAGGTGCTTCATGTACTACAGATTGGCACAGAAATGCACTTTCTGTGCATTTGGCACGGCCATTTTGGAGAACAACTTGACAGTATCTCTCAAATTCCACTTTTATGTATATAAGGCATTTGAACAATGGATGTGTACACATTTGAACAATGTATGTATACAAGGTATTCATAGAAGTATTGTTTATAATAGATACAAGAGAAAATAGAAACAGTTTAAATGCTCAGGAATGAAGACATGGTTAAATTATGGTAGCTTCATATTATAAATTATTATTATTATTAAAATAATATGAACAAGTTAAAAACAATAGTATATTGTAGATAGTAGTGACTTGGAACCATCCTTAAGACATATTTTTAGGTGAAGAGTCAAGTTCAAAGGTAATATATTTATGTAGTGTGATTTCAATCCTCTTAATTTTTTTTTTTCTATTTAAAGAGCCTTTATTTTTTTTTCTGCTTCGAGTAATTTATTTTAGGAAAATTGATACACCAAGAGATTTTGCAATCTTTTCCAAACACAATTCAAGGAAGAATTGCAATACATTTAAATAGAAATTAGAATAAACATGTCTTCCACTATAAAACACAAATTTCCTTAAAGAATTTTAGCAACCGAAACCAACATGGTTAATATTTTCCTATTTTACTTCATCCTTAATGTCCATAGTTCTTCATCTTTCCTTTTTTTTTTTTTGAAGACTTTTATAGACCAATCTTTTAGATTCTCTATACATAATTATATTCGAATGAAATTGTCGGGGTTGTGGATTGGTCTATAAAAGTCTTAAAGAGCCTTTAAAAATTTTTTTAAATAAGTTTTAATTTAAATTCGAGTTAGTTATATGCAACTAATGAATCGTTGAACACTACATCAAAAACTAATGATGTACTATTTGTTGGCTAACTGAACATAATAATAATAAAAAGACTTAAAATAAAAAAATAAATTCGAGTTAGTTAATGTTAGTGTAATATTAGTTTCAAGTGTACAATACAGTGATTCAATAGTTCCATACAACACCCGGTGCTCATCACAACAAATGCTTTTAATCTTTATATTTGCATGTGTGAAGATATCTTTCTCTATGTAACAGGTTTGTGGGTGAAATTCAGGAGGGGTTTTCAGTTTGTACATTATAACTTCTGTTTAATTTTCATAACTAGACTGTATTCATGTGTTATCTATATTCTCAGAAAGTAAAAAAAAGGAAAGCAATGTGGAAGGTGAGAAAAATAGAATTGAAATATATTTTTTAAAGATTTTATTTATTTGACAGAGAGAGACACAGCGAGAGAGGGAACACAAGCAGGAGGAGTGGGAGAGGGAGAAGCAGGCTTCCCGCTGAGCAGGGAGCCCGATGTGGGGCTTGATCCCAGGACCCTGGGATCATGACCTGAGCCGAAGGCAGCTGCTTAATGACTGAGCCACCCAGGTGCCCCTATCTGTAAGGCTTCTGGTCAACAGTAGGCTATTAGTAGTTAAGTATTTAGGGAGTCAAAAGTTATGCATGGATTTTCCACTGCACAGGGGGTCAGTGCCTCTAATCCCCACATTGTTCATGGGTCAACTATATGTATTTCCATGTTTTGATTCTGTATATCTATTTCCCAGTTTTATTTATTTTTTTAAAAGATTTTATTTATTTGACAGAGACACAGCGAGAGAGGGAACACAAGCAGGGGGAGTGGGAGTGGGAGAAGCAGGCTTCCCGTGGAGCAGGGATCCCGATGCGGGGCTCGATCCCAGGACCCTGGGATCATGACCTGAGCCGAAGGCAGACACCTAACGACTGAGCCACCCAGGCGCCCTGAATTAAAATATTTTTTAACACAGTGCCTTCTTTGTGTCCTCTCTTAGCATCAAATACTGACACATAAAAACCTTAAATAAATACTTCATGATACATAAAAACATACCTACGAGAGAGGGGAAGAAGGATATTAATTTGCTAAACCTTAAAATCACAACAATGGCACTATCAAATTTCACACGCCAACTGGGGTCCCCCAAAGAGATCAGTGGTTCACAACCTTGGCTGTTCATTGGAATTACCTGGGAGCTTTAAAACTACTGATACCTGGGTTACATCTTAGAGACTTTGATTTAATTGGTCTGGGGTGTGGTCCTGGGCATCCGGATCTTTTTGTAAGGTCCCCAGGTGATGCTACATGTGCAGAGGAGGCTGAGAACCACTGCTTTGGATAAAATAGACACTATTGCAAAGGTCTTTAATTAGGAGACCAAAAGGAATGGGGGAGTTGATTTCTATGCCTCAAGGAAAATGTTCTTCAAAGCATATAAGGGAAAAGGTTCTGGCTAGAACTGGTTTAAACATTATTTTCCTCTAAATTGGTTACTCAGTAGCTCCCTCCAATGCTGCCCTTGCATGAATGGGCTCAGGTGGGAGGAGGCAAAGCCTTAGAGTTATGGCATCCTCAATTACCTTTCTAGAATCAGAGCAGAATATGGCCCCTTGATGGGAGCCCAGGGGAAAGCAGGAGAACTCACTAATGACATTGTGCCAGAAAAGTTTCTGAACAACTATCATGGTAGAAGCTGCCTCAGAGGGATGAGATACAATCTCAACTTTCTTAATGAGGCTCTGGGGAGATCTTGCTGGTGAACCTCTAGGATCCTTTACTTCAATGCTAATTAACCACTGAGGGTAGCTCCTTTTACATCCCAATTAAATTGAGTTCTGGGGTAAAGGTTTGTCTTTTGAATGGTTACTTGGGAATTAAGCCTGGAGCCTCTCAGCACATCAAATCATTCTCAATGTAACCATGGCCACAACTGATCACAACACTGTCCCTAGTCAAAGAAACAGACTACCCAGGCACACCCATTTCATTGTGTAGTCAGAGAAGCATGCTGTACATTGAGAATAAAAGTGTTGATGTCCTGGTCAGAACATCAGTCATCGGGTTCAGAACTCTTCTGGAATAGGAGCCAAGAAAGGATTCTGGGGAAAGTTGTGGCTGTTCTTGAGGATATCCTCACACAAGTTAAGGTGGGGTCACAGATAGCTCCCATTTCTACCCATCGTGTTTGGGTAGGCACTTGGGACGCAGAGTTAGTCAATTCTGAGTTTGAATTCTGTTTACCACTTAGTTGCTGGTGACTTTGGGCAAGTCACTTCACCTCTTTGAATTTCAGTTTCCTCTTCTTTAAAATGAGGTCATTAATTCCCATCAGTCAGAATTATAGGTGATTGATTTATGCTAGTTATCTTCACATTACCATGGTGACTTGGTGTACATTGGCTGGCATTTTTAAATTTATTAAAAATGTATGATAAAAGGTCAATGTTAGTTCACAAGATGATGGAAATTATGAAGGCATTATGGCCAGGGAACTCAAGAAAATTTGGGTCCTGCTCTAAGACTCAGCTGCCTCTTTCTGTGAGGTTATTAATGAAAATGCTGCCCAAGGAAAAATGGCAAAATGGAAGTAGGAGACTTGAGTGGTAGTTGGTGGTAGTAGAGCTTGTGCTAGTTGCTTTCCAAAAGCCCTGATGGGTGGGGGTTAGCCTACCAGTGCTAGAACATTCTTTAGAATGTAGGAATTAGAGCCTTCATCCTTGGCTTTGGACCTTAGTTGCTATTCTGGCACAACAGATTAACTTCCCAGTGGAAATCCTGTTTCTAGGTGCACTTTGGCCAGCCTAGTGTGGAGGAATTCCCATGGGCACTTCAGCCTCACAGTCCCCAGCCTCATCTCATCTCATGACTTCTCCTTCCTTTCATACTCATCAAGAATGTATTGGGGAAAACTTGGGGCCCCTGAAACACCTATAGTTTTTCTTTTGAGCAAAATGATCTTGTCTGAAATCTCCTGTAGAGAGAGGAACCCTAAGCAGATACTCATACATAGCACTTATATTCCCTTTGTATGACATAAAGATGTCAGTATAGTAGTTAAACTGTTTGAAGAATGATTTGCTATTTCTTTATCTTTTTCAGTCTTGGTTGTACTTGGCTCCTTCTTTTTTGTGGACCTAGCCGTGCATCTAAGGTCCTTATCTTTCTTTGTTTTTCTTATAAATTAAAGTGGTGGACTAATTATTTTTTCTTTTTTGAGAGTTTTTATTGAAATTCCAGTTAGTTAACATACAGTGTAATATTAGTTTGAGGTATACAATATAGTGATTCAACACTTGCATACAACACCTCGTCCTCATCACAAGTGCACTCTTTAATCCTTATCACCTGTTGAACCCATGACCCCACCCACCTCTCCTCTGGTAACCATCAGTTCTCTATAGTGGAGAGTTGGCTTCTAGTTATTAATGTTAGAAATAAATGGAAAACTAATGATGTAATGTATGGTGATTAACATAAAATGAAATAAATAAAAGAAAAAAAAGAAAAAAGAAATAAATGGAAAAACAATTTAGTAAAATTCAAACCAGGTCAAGTAAAATCATACTAGGGAGAACCTGGCTATTCAGCTTTGACCTCACCTGTGTTAGAAGAAGGCCGGATAAGGAGCTGTCACAGGTTCTTCTCTTTCAGAGCTTAACAGGAAGGTAAGACTGTCTCAGATTTCCCACATAACTCATGAGACCGATGGCAGGACATCTTCAAAGGTCCTGTGGTCATAGTAATTCTTTAGCTAGTTGAGACTTCAGTTTAATCAGTGTTCCCTTGTCTTTTTGTTGTAATGTTGACTTTTTCACCCCCATCTCTCGCTAGTTGTGATCTGGGTCTTAATTTCTAGGTGAACTAGAGGTTATGGTAAGTTCCCAGTTTTATATTAGATATATAAAAGATATAAGAGATATATGAGATAATTGATGAATCAGAGACCTTCAGGTTTTGAAAATAGATTTCATTGCCAAAATGGAAGATTTATGGCAAGCAGATATTGTGAATTAAAAATTGGGGGGTATGGTGACATAACAATAAAAAAAGTACCTATCCCTACACACTAAAAAAAAAAAAAATTGGGGGCTAAAGCATTGCTTACTTTTCACTTCTTTTTTTTTTTTAAAGAATTTATTTTTTTGAGAGAGAGAGAGAGTGCAAGCAGCGGGATGGGCAGAGGGAAAAGAAGAGAATCGTAAGCAGACCCCATGCTGAGCAAGGAACCTGATATGGGGCTAAATCCCACAATCCTGAGATCATGACCTGAGCTGAAACCAAGAGTTGGATGCTTAACCAACTGAGCTGCCCAGACGCCCCAGTACTTTTCAGTTCTCTGCAGCAGAATTATCAAGTATATTGTATTAGTTTTCTGGGGCTGCCATAATAAAGTGCCATTGATTGGGTGACTTAAGCAATGGAAATTTATTTTCTCACAATTCTGGAAGCTGGAAGTCAGGGCAAGGTATTGGTAGGGTTGGTTTCTTCTGAGGACATTCTTTTTGGCTTTGCAGTATCTTCACAAGATCTTACATCTGTGTATGTTTGTGTTTTAATCTTCTCTTCCTATAAGGACACCGGTCATCTTGGATTGGGGACCACCTGAAAGACATTTTAACTTAATTACCTCTTTAAAGACCCTATCCCCAAATAAGTCACATTCTGAGATGAGGGGGTTAGGATGTCAACTTATGAAATCATGGGGAAACACAATTCCATCCAAAACCCCAACGTGTTAAACACCAGATTCTTAGCTCTTAAGAGTCATCACTTGGAATCCACATATATCCCAGGGAAGAGATGAAGGAGAAATCAAAGCAATGGGACATATTTAGATAACAATAGAGAGTCTCTTGCAGGGTCCTTTAAGTCTGTGAATCTGACAGTAGATTGGACATGGGCCCTGTGCAATATGAGGACTATACTGGTGCTCCTTTTGCTCTTGAAATTAAAAAGAGCAATAGAAAATGGTGGCATTGTATTTGTAGACATCAGAGGACTGGATATTGCACTAAGTATTTTCCTGGAGGTTATTTAAATGTTTTTTAAGGACCTAGAGTGGCTCATTCAAATAGATGAATGATGGTCATTAAGGAGGGCACGTGATGTAATGAGCACTGGGTTTTATATACAACTGGTGAATCACTGAATTCTACCTCTGAAACTAATAATACACTATATGTTAATTAATTGAATGTAAATTAAAAAAAACCAAATAGATGAGTGAGAGAAGCCAGGTTGGTGGAGAGACTAGACCAACATCAAAGGGCTGTAGCAAGAACCCTTCATGTTGGCCAAGGCTGATATCACCATTGGATCATCATTACAGAGCATAAGAAGACATGTGGGCCAGTCATCAATCTCATAAGCATGGCCTAGTCATCACCCATAGTGACAAATGAATGGGAAAAGGTCAGATGTCAGCAACTGAATCAGCATAGTACCAAAGTACAGACTAATCTAAACAAAACAAAACAAAAAACAAACAAGAAAAATCCTGTTGGGTCTTTGAAGACATCAGGGGAAGTTGTGTAAGTCCTGAGAGTTTAGAAATGGGACTTGGAAGGAGCAATGATATCCGTGAAAGGTGGGAAATGAATGGAGCTCAATTATAAATAAAAATACACAACTAATGAATTGTTGAACACTACATCAAAAACCACATGTATTTTTATTTATTTATTATGTTCAATTAGCCAACATATAGTACATCATTATTTTTTTTAAAAGAACCTCTTTTTTATGAGGCTTTGTAAACCAAAAGCTTCTTACTAATAGTTTACATCCACTGATTTTTCTTTTCTTTTTTTTTTATTATGTTCAATTAGCCAACATATAATACATACATCCATTGATTTTTGATTCTGTCTTCAGTGGCCATAGGGAGCATTTCTGATTACATAGAACAAATTTTCCTTCATTCTGAAAAAACTAACAAATAGAAAACACATGGAAATACAGGCATCTTTAGAGAGAGGAGCACATAGGCAAGGAGTTTCAGGAAGCGTTGTTTGATGAATGCAACCTGAGTTTATGAAAGGCAGGAAGAGTAGAGAACAGAACACTACAGAGGCATAGAGCTGGCTTACTAATAGTCAGTTATGTGATTGATGTTAGGTTTTGTGAATCTAATGACTCCAGAGCCCAGGATATCCAGCTGTTGGGAGAATTAATAAAAGAGACCCGAGTTATATCATGGCATGATCAGAAAACATTCTGATCTGCAGTTGGGAAGCTCCTAGTCTAATAAGGAGGTAACACACACACACACACACACACATTCACCCAACCACTTGCAAAAAAATCTTCTATTTCAGATAGAACAGAGTAGTTATAAATGCAAAACATTTTTTTTATTAAAGATTTTGTTTATGTGACAGAGAGATAGGGAGAGCAGGAATACAAGCAGGGGGAGTGGGAGAGGGACGAGCAGGCTCCCTGCTGAGCATGGAGCCCAATGTAGGGCTTGATCCCAGGACCCTGGGATCATGACCTGAGCTGAAGGCAAATGCTTAATGACTGAGCCACCCAGGCACCCCAATGCAAGACATTTTTGCACATATATAGATTTCTACATAAATGTACAAAAATTGTATGGTGACTAACATAACATAATAAAATTTAAAAAAAATAAATGTACAAAGATTCTTTTGTAATTCAAGTGACCAAACTTGGATGAATTTATAAATGAAGGAAATATGGGAGGTTCCCTATAAATATGGAAGGAATAAAGGGATGTGATTTTCTGGAATAGAGAGATATTGAGGTGATCTACATTGTAGCATAGGTACCGAGACATGGAAGGTACTGTCAACCATGGTATGACAGAGACCACAGGTTGGAAAACTACAGGGTGCAGCTACAATTGAGCAAAGAGTATATTTTCCCAAAAAATTTTTCTCACATGCTGATGTGTGTGTGTGCATGTGTGTGCACCTGTGAGTTTGTGCAGGTGTGTGTACATGAGCACCCACACCCACACTTTGATATCAGAATCCACGGATTTTGTTGGCTTGTGTAGTAGAAAGCATATCCATTTGAGCCTTAATCCTGCTTATCAGTTTCTCTAAGCCCTGTTTCATGTCTTTGTTTCTCAAACTATAGATAAATGGATTCAACATAGATGTCAGTACAGTGTAGATGATTGTTGCTACTCGGTCTTTGACAGTATAGGTGGACAAAGGGTGGAAATAGACATAGCCAATACTCCCATAAAACAGAGTCACCACTGTGAGATGGGAGCTGCAGGTGGAGAAGGCTTTGCATTTTCCAGCCACTGAGGGAATATTGAAGACAGCAATGGGGATTCTCAGGTAAGAGATGACAGTGCAGATACATGGGGCCATCACAGAAGCCATCCCTTCTGTCATGGCCACGATTTTGTTGACAGAAGAGGAAGAACAGGCCAGTTTTAGAACAGGGTTGACATCACAGAAAAATGTTGGATAACGTTTGATGCACGGAAGGTGAGCCGATTCACCAGGAGGGCATGTAGAAGGGAGTGGAGGCAGGAGAAAGCTATGGAGAAGGTCACTAGCAGCATACAGTGTCTGTGGTTCATCACAGTGACATAACGGAAGGGGTTACAAATGGCTACAGAGTGGTCACTGGCCATAGCTGCCAGGAGATAACTGTCTATGTTTCCAAAGACCAGGAAGAAATACATCTATGCCAGACATCCAGCATAGGAGATGGTTTTCACCTCTGATAAGTTCACTAACATCTTGGGGACTATGACTGTTGTGTAGCAAATACCAGCAAAGGACAAGATGCTCAGGAAGAAATACATGGGGTTTTGGAGTTTAGGATCAGAGCGGATAGCCAAGATGATGAGCAGATTCCCCACCAAGGTGACCAGGTACATGATAAGAAAGAGGGCAAAGAGTGGCTTCTGGTCCTCAGGGTGAGAGGACGGTCCTACGAGGATGAATTCAGAGAGTCTTGTCAGGTTGGACATTCCCATGGACTTGTATGCACCTACAGGTAAAAGGTCCTGTCAGTTAATGTTCTTATGTCATCTAGGACATGCATCTTTCCATCTGGTTCTTACAATGAGAACGAGGAGTTGTAAAAGGGCATTTACCCTAATGATTTTCTTCATGAATATGAACAAATCAGAGCCAAAGGTGTATTTTCACTTGTTCTTTTAGAATCTTTGTGATAGAAATCTATAGAAAACAGATTGAAGGTGGGGGGCACCTGGATGACACAGTTGGTTGAGTCTGACTCTTAGTTTTGGCTCAGGTCATGATCTTGGGGTCATGACATCCAGCTCCACATTGGGCTCCATGCTAAGCCTAGAGTCGCTAAAGACTCTCTCTTCTCCCTCTGCCTCTCTGCACAGTGTGCTCTCTCTCTCTCTCAAATAAATAAATAAATCTTAAAAAAAAGAAAACAGATTGAAGGTGAGAGGGAGAAGGAGGAGGAGGCCTATAGAAGGCTTGATTCCCTTTTCCTCCTTGGTCTGTGGCTGATAATCACAGGAACCACAGATGCAGTCTATGAATCAGGTTCAGGTTAGCTTCTCATAAAGATTATCCTTGGCAAATGCACATCTGTATAATCATGAAATAGCTATTTCACCTAGTTTGTGGTTGATGAAGAACCATCCTTTTAAAAATAAGATGAAAATAGAGAGGGAGGCAAACCATAAGAGATGCTGAACTCTAGGAAGCAAACAGAGTTGCTGGAGAGGAGGTGGGTGGGGGAAGGGATAATTGGGAGATGGGTATTAAGGAGGGCACTTGATGTAATGAACACTGGGTGTTGTATGCACCTGATGAATCACTAAATTCTACCCTTGAATCTAATAATACAGTGTATGTTAACTAAATTGAATTTAAATAAAGAATATAAAAAAGAACCATTATTTTAAATCAAGATGCTTCTTCCCACATCATTTGCAGTGGAAGTACGGAAGACATACAAAACCGTTGAATTGAATGTAAATAGTTCTAGGGCAAAGAAAGATGGAGAAGGTAAAGTGAGAGAGAGGGAGTGAATTTTCTTGTTCTTTGGCTGATATTTCACACCCTGAGGTCAGGGGAATGTGACTCACAAGTAGACTGGATAAAGAAGGATTCAACTGTAGAATGAATATATATATATATATAGATATATATATAGAATTGATATATATATATAGAATATATATATAGAATGAATATATATATATATAAATCTCAACATTTTGCTCAAAGATAAGTTAGCTCTCTTAGTGTCCAGTGATGACTAATTATCTGTCTGAGATCAGATATTCACACCTTCTGATCAGGCATTCTCAAAGTTCACTTCTTACCTGGGAAGGACATCAAAGTCTTGCCTCATCTATTCAGCTCCCTGGAATGATTAGTGAAAAAGAAGACAAACTGTGCCAAGAGACCACATATAGAAAATGTGTCTGATTGTAGAAAATCTAATGCTTCTTAAATCTGAATGCTCCTTTGCATGGATTCTTACCATCCTTCCCAAGGTATAGATACTTACAGCCCTTGCTTCCCTCATGGGAGTATCCGCTGATGCTGTGTCACTAAATCTCTGGTGTTTGGTGGGGGAGAGAATAAGAAGAAGAACACACATTAACTTTGTGCAGGATTGTCTCCAAGGATCCAGAGGAATTACATAGGTTCTCCCTCTCCAAGTGGCCCCACATCCCTGTCTTCAACAGTCTGTGCATAGAGTAACATGTGCTTAGCCTGGTGAAGGCGTCATGATAGATAATAATTTTCTGTCCCTGGCTCTTGCAACCTCTCTGAGGGCTTACCTTGGTATGTCCCATGTAGCACTGAGGATAGGGTACCAGGCAGGGACATCTGGGCCTAGTTTCTTTCTTGAACTGTGAAGCTTTGATTTGGACTTCCCCTTAGTGCCTTCATTTGTCTTAAGGACAACTATCTCAGAGCACCTCAACATCATGAATATCTTCTGCTCTCCCCTCCTCAAGTTTATTTTGATTTGTTATCAAAATATTGACATACAATAATATATTAATTTCAGTGCTAATACAGTGAACTGTTAATACAATGGACTTAGTTTTTGAACATTTATATGCATTCCAAAGTGATCACCAGGATAAATCTAGCTACCATCTGTCACCATACAAAGTTGTTACAATATTGTTAACTATATTCCCTATTCTGTAACTTTCATCCCCTTTAATTATGTATTCTATAACTGGAAGTTTGAGCCTTTTAATCTTTTTCTCCTATTTCAACCAGTCCCCCTCCCTGCCCACCCTAATCGCCCCTGGGAACTACCTGATTGTTCTCTGTATCTATGATCCTGTTTGTGTTTTGTTTTGTTTGTTTTGTTTTTTAGATTCCATGTGTAAGTGAAATGATACAGTATTTGTGCCTCTGTGTCTGACTTATTTCACTTAGCACGGTCCTCTAGGTTTATCCATGTTGTTGCAAATGGCAAGATTTCAGTCTTTTTACTGGGTGAATAATATTTCATTATATATATATCTTCTTTATTCATCTATTGATGGAGAGTTAGGTTGCTTCCATATCTTGGCTATTGTAAATAATGCTGCAAAGGTGCTTGTATCTCTTTCAAATTAGTGTTTTTATTGTCTTCTAATAAATACTCAGATGTAGAATTGCTGGATCTTATGGTAATTTTATTTTTAATTTTGGGGGGAATCTCTATGCTGTGTTTCATAGTGGTTTTACCTTTTTGCATTTCCCCCAACAGTGCATGAGCATTTTCTCTTCTGCGTTCTTACAGGACTAGTTATATCTTGTCTTTTTGATAATAGCCATTCTTACAGGTGTATTATTATGGGGGTTATTTTGTACATAACTAGGTTTTTTTTTTTTTTTTCTCTTTCTGCTTCATCATTGACAGTTTGAGTATAATCAGTTTTGGTGCTGGTCTCTTTGGGTTCATCTTATTTGTGATTCTCTGTGCTCTCTGGACTTGTATGTCTTCACCAGGTTAGGAATGTTTTTAGCCATTATTTCTTCAAGTGGTTTTCTGTCCCTTTCTTTCTTTTTTCTCCTTCTGGGACCCCTATAATATGAATGTCAGTATGCTTGATGTTGTCTCAGAGGTCCCTTAAACTATTATTTTTAATATTGTTTTTCTTTTTGTTGTTCCAACTGTGATTTCCACTGCTCTGTCTTCCAGATTGCTGATCCATTCTTCTGCATCATCTAATCTGCTATGATTTTTTCCTAGTGTATTTTTCATTTCAGTTTATTGTGTTCTTCAGCTCTGATTTGCTATTTTTTATGTTTTCTATCTCTCTGTTGAATTTCTCACAGTGGCTCATCCATTTTCCTCCTGAGTTTGATAAGCATCATTATTACCATTACTTTGAACTCTTTATCTAGTAGATTTCTTATCTCTTTTGTTCAGTTCTTTTCTGTGGGTTTTTTGTTCTTCTATTTGGAACAGATTCTCTACGTCATCATTGTGCCTAACTCTCTGTGTTTGTTTCTATGCATTAGATATGTCAGTTATGTCTCCTGGTCCTAATGGAGTCACTTTATGTAGAAGGTGTCCTGTGGGGCCCCATAGCATAAACACTCTTGGTCACCTGAGCCAAGTGCCTTCAGGGTATCCCCTATGAGGGATGCATGCACCCTCCTGTTGTGGTTGGGTCATGATTGGTGTGTATTTGCTGGTGTTTTGCTGGTGTGGGGGGCTATCCCCTGGCATAGCAGTCTGTAAGGCTTGGCTGCAATGTTTACAGGCATGCTGATGAGTGGGGCTGGCTCCTGGTTTGTGTGGCTAAGAGGACTGGCCATGATTACTGTGGTGCATGGTAGGTGGGGCAGGCCTCTGGTGCAGCTGGCTGCAAGGTCTGGCTTTGACTGTTGTAAGCACTCTAGCGTGTGAGCCTGGCCCTCTGGGCTTTGTTGCCTGCCAAGGCTGCCCATTATGTGTGGTTGGGTCAGAGGCTTCTTTGCTTCTCTCAAATTTAAGTACAACTGCTAGTTTAGTAGCTGTGTCCTGTAAAGAATGGGAATGTCATAGACTTTTAACCCAACTTTAGGTCACCCTTCCCTTGTTAGCCAATTCTCAAGTCTGCTGCTCAGATATTTGATTATGATCCTTTGCAACCACCACTCGGGAAAGCCACCAGTTTTAGATCTTTTACTATTCTGAATTCATGAAAGCACACAGAATCTATACATCAGAGTCCCAACATGCCAGACACATATTGCCCATTTCCTGTCACTTAACTGGTTTATTATCCCATCTTACAATTCAACTACCTCAATCTTTGATCTCCTTTCTCCTGGGTCTCTAGGTCCAAATGCAGCCCCCCTACAGGGAGCATTTCTTGATTATCTGATTGAAATGAAGTATCTGACTTCTCTATTCCCTTAGTACCCAAATTTCCATTAAACACAAATCATGTTCATTTTCATATAATTATCCAGTTAAAGGAAAATAATTTGTATTTATGTACTTAGTAATTTATAGGCCTTTCTCATGTAAACCACAAAACAACCTCATAACATGTGTACTTATTACCTTCATTTTATAATGACTTAGAAAAATAAGGTAACTGGTGAAATATAACTTGAACCAAGGGCTGTTTGAAGCCAAACCATGCAGTCAATCCACTGCACAAAAGGCCTCTCTGTTTTGCTTTGACAAAATTAAAAACATTTTAAAAATTGGTTTCAGAAGTAGAGTTCAGTGATTCATCAGTTGCATATAACACCCAGCGCTCATTACATCAAGTGCCCTCCTTAATGCCCATCACCCAGTTATCCCTTCCTCCCACTCCCTTCCCCTCCAGCAACCCTCAGTTTGTTTCCTAGAGTTCAGCTGCTCTTATGGTTTTCCTCCCTCTCAATTTTCATCTTATTTTATTTTTCCTTCCCTTCCCTATGTTCATCTCTTTTGTTTCTTAAATTCCATATATGAATGAAACCATATGATACTTATCTTTCTCTGACTGACTTATTTCACTTAGCATAATACCCTCTAGTTCCATCTATATCATTGCAAATGGCAAGATTTCATTCTTTTTGATGGCTGAGTAATATTCCATTGTATATATTTTATGTTAGGAAACAGCTTTCAGATGACTAATGGATTCAAAATTTTGCCCTATTTTTTTCTTTGCCAGATTAAACTTGAAAGCAGAGACTTTCAGCATAAAGTCTACTATTCCTTGGTCCCCTGATTCAAATCTAGGCCTGTTTCTAGACACTGTGAGCTAAACTGTTCATGATCCAGCTACCATATTTTATGGATTATATGACCCATTTCCTTTTTTTTTTTTACATTTTAACATCTCATATTGGGATGCATCTAAATCTATGGCATGTCACAAATAATTGGTGGCATTTTTTTTTCTCAACAGTACATTAAAATAATGTATCTTACAAGTGATGGTATTTTAGATTCAGTTAAATACAATAATTTGGAATCAAGGAAGTCAAGAATAATGCTCCTTCATCTATGTTTGTCCCAGTCAGTTTATAAATATTTGTTATGCATTTCCCATGAGCTGCACTTTGTTATTCACTGGAGATATATAGCACTGAGGAAAAGAAATATTATTTTTCCCTTTGTATCTTACAGACTAGGTTTCCACAGCACTTAACACCCAGCCTTTACTGCAGAGGGTACTCAGGAAATACTTATGAAATTGACCTAACCATGGACAAAGTAACTACCTAAGCAATATATTTTCAAATGTTAGAAGACAGTAACTATTATTCTATTAGTTCTCTGGTCCTACAGTTATTTCATCTATTTCTTACTCAGTTCTTTCCCATCATGAAATATCAATACTTATTCTTATAATATTAGAAAAAAACATAAAATATTCATTTTAATCATGCTATTTGTATCAAAGAGGAGACATACTGAATGACAACCACCAGGTTACTGTAATTCACACTCATTCTGCTAGTCACTCTTTCTCCTGTGAACTCTATTATAATTAGAAAGAATAATTAGTAAGTTTTAATTCTAAAGAAAATATTTTGCTATTCTAGAGAAGAAGAAACCAACTACCATGGAGGAAGTAGGTTTAACTTTTATCAAAATAATGTGCCTTTAGCTAATTACTGTTGCCATTAAAGACAACATTCTAAATACATTGCTATTTTTAAAATGTAATTTAATTTAATTATGTTATGTTAGTCACCATACATGATTAGATTTTGATGTAGTGATCCACGATTCACTGTTTTCTTATAACACCCAGTGCTCCATCACTGGGCTAACCCATCCTCCCATCCCCCTTCCCTCTAAAACCCTCAGTTTGTTACTCGGAGTCCATAGTCTCTCATGGTTCATCTCTCCCTCCAATTCCCCCCCCTTCATTTTTCCCTTCCTTCTCCTAATGTCCTCCCTGCTATTCCTTATGTTCCACAAATAAGTGAAACCATATGATAATTGACTTTCTCCGCTTGACTTCTTTCACTTAGCATAATCTCCTCCAGTCCCATCCATGTTGATGTAAAAGTTGGGTATTCATCCTTTCTGATGGCTGAGTAATATTCCATTGTATATATGGACCATATCTTCTTTATCCAGTCATCTGCTGAAGGGCATCTCAGCTCTTTCCACAGTTTGGCTATTGCGGACATTGCTGCTATGAACATTGGGTGCATATGGCCCTTCTTTTCACTACATCTGTGTCTTTGGGGTAAATACCGAGTAGTGCAATTGCTGGGTCATAGTGTAGCTCTATTTTTAATTTTTTGAGGCACCTCCACACTGTTTTCCAAAGTGGCTGTACCAACTTGCATTCCCACCAACAGTGTAAGAGGGTTCACCTTTCTCCACAACCTCTCCAACACTTGTTGCTTCTTGCCTTGTCAATTTTTGCCATTCTAACTGGTGTAAGGTGGTATCTCAATGTAATTTTGATTTGAATTTCCCTGATGGCTAATAATGATGAACATTTTTTCATGTGTCTGTTAGCTATTTGTATGTCTTCTTCAGAGAAGTGTCTGTTAATGTCTTCTGCCCATTTTTTTATTTGATTGTTTGTTTTTTGGGTGTTGAGTTTGAGAAGTTCTTTATAGATCTTGGATACCAGCCCTTTATCTGTAGTGTCATTTGCAAATATCTTCTCCCATTCTGTGGGTTGTCTCTTTGTTTTGTTGACTGTTTCCTTTGCTGTGCAGAAGCTTTTTATCTTGAAGAAGTCCCAAAAGTTCATTTTTGCTTTTGTTTCACTAGCCTTTGGAGATGTATCTTGAAAGAAATTGCTGTGGCCGATGACAAAGAGGTTACTGCCTATGTTCTCCTCTAGGATTTTGATGGATTTCTGTCTTATATTGAGGTCTTTCATCCACTTTGAGTTTATCTTTGTGTATGGTGTTAGAGAATGGTTGAGTTTCATTCTTCTGCATGTGGCTGTCCCATTTTCCCAGCACCATTTATTGAAGAGACTGTCTTTTTTCCATTGCATATTTTTTCCTGCTTTGTCAAAGATTATTTGACCATAGAGTTGAGAGTCCCTATCTGGGCTCTCTGTTCTGCTGCATTGGTCTATGTCTTTTTTTGTGCCAGTACCATGCTGTCTTGGTGATCACTGGTTTGTAGTATAGCTTGAAATCAGGCAAGGTGATGCCCCCAGCTTTGTTTTTCTTTTTCAACATTTCCTTGGCAATCAGGGTCTTTTCTGATTCCATACAAATTTTAGGATTGTTTGTTCCAGCACTTTGAAAAACGTCATTGGAATGTTGATTGGGATGGCGTTGAAGGTATAGATCACTCTGGGTAGCATAGACATTTTGACAATGTTTATTCTTCTGGTCCATGAGCATGGAATGTTTTTCCATCTTTTTGTTTCTTCTTCAATTTCTTTCATGAGTGTTCTATAGTTCCTAGAGTATAGACCCTTTACCTCTTTGGTTAGGTTTATTCTGAGGTATCTTATGGTTTTTGGTGCTATTGTAAATGGAATCATTTCTCTAATTTCTCTTTCTACAGTTGCATTATTAGTGTATAAGAAAGCAACTAATTTCTGTGCATTGATTTTGTATCCTGCCACATTACTGAATTTCTGTACGAGTTCTAGTAATTTGTCAATGGAGTCTACACACAAAGTATCATGTCATCTGTGAAGAGAGAGAGTTTGACTTCTTCTTTGCCAATTTGAATACGTTTTATTTCTTTTTGTTGTCTGATTGATGTTGCTAGGACTTCTAGTACTATGTTGAACAATAGTGGCGAGAGTGGGCATATTACTCAGCCATCAGAAAGGTTGAATACCCAACTTTTACATCAACATGGATGGGACTGGAGGAGATTATGCTAAGTGAAAGAAGTCAAGCAGAGAAAGTCAATTATCATATGGTTTCACTTATTTGTGGAACATAAGGAATAGCAGGGAGGACATTAGGAGAAGGAAGGGGAAAATGAAGGGGGGGAGTCGGAGGGGGAGATGAACCATGAGAGACTATGGACTCTGAGAAACAAACTGAGGGTTTTAGAGGGGAGGCGGGGTGGGGAGCTGGGTTAGCCCAGTGGTGGGTATTAAGGAGGGCATGTGCTGCATGGAGCACTGGGTATTATATGAAAACAATGAATCGTGGATCACTACATCAAAAACAAATGATGTATTGTATGGTGACTAACATAACATAATAAAATTAAATTTAAAAAAAAAGGCAAAAGTAAAAGATTGGAAAAGATATTCAGTGAAAGTAGTAACCAAGAGAGAGCTGTGTTAATATCAGACAAAACAGACTTTAAGTAAAAAAGTTGTTACAAGAGATAAAGAAGGACATTATATAATGATAAAAGAGTCAATACCTCAAGAAGATATAAATGCTGGGACAATACTCTTATCTATCGGAGTTTTTTTTTTTAAGATTTTATTTATTTATTTGATTGAGTAAGCAAGAGAGCACAAGCAGGGGGAGTAGCAGAGGGAGAGGGAGAAGCAGGCTCCCTGCTGAGCAGGGAGCCTGACTCTGGGCTCAATCCCAGGACCCTGGGTTCATGACCTGAGCCAAAGGCAGATGCTTAAAACCGACTGAACCACCCAGCTGCACCCTTAAAGAAAAGGCGGAAAAAATGTACAAAAATTCATAATGATTGCAATTGGACAAGTCATATTAAGACAAAATAAAATATCAAAGGTAAAATATGGAATCATACTCATCTAAGGCTCCTCTTTGAGAATGAAAAAATAAAATCAGAAGAATTTTTCTGTAAAGAAATAATCAACTCTAATCAAAGGGAGAGAGATAATAAAACTTATCATTGCAATCTAAAAGAACTTTTTTTCAGGTGTTAGACTGCAAAATACCTTAGTCTACAATAAGAAAAAATAAAAACCAATGATCTTTTGCTAATCACCTAACCATATTGAAAACAAGGTCTTAATGTAAATTAAACTTAAGTATGCTTGTCGTAAATTCAGGTTTGTTTTGTTTCATTTTCATTCCAGTTAATGTTAAAAATAACATTATTTTTGCTTTTAAATAATAACATTATTTATCTTAAAAAATAACATTATTCTTTTTGCTCTTAAATTGTTTTCTGTCTTGGGGCACCTGGGTGGCTCAGGCGTTAAGCGTCTGCCTTCGGCTCAGGTCATGATCCCATGGTCCTGGGATCGAGCCCTGCATCAGGCTCCCTGCTCAGCGGGAAGCCTGCTTCTCCTTCTCCCACTCCCCCTGCTTGTGTTCCCTCTCTCGCTGTGTCTCTGTCAAATAAATAAATAAAATCTTTCAGAAAAATAAATTGTTTTCTGTGAGACACCTAAAGTAAAAAATTGGTCTTAGATAATCATAGAAAGCTGTAAAACATGACTAGGAAAGAAGATAATGATTGTTCATAAAGTGCATTTTTTGGGTTCATTGGTGACTATATATCTAAATCCAAGAGGAAGTCTTTGGTTTAAAATGTTTTTCTACTTTTCTGGATATTTCTTTCTCCAAAAATTATAAATGAGCAGAGCAGCTTTCAATTTTGGAAAAGTACTGCAATAGTATTTCTTCTGATGATGTTAAAAAGGACACTTTGAATTAAATTGCTCTGTTTCTAAACCTGAACATGCCTTGGAGCTTTAAGTATAGTCCAGCAACTTGTATTTTCCTTTCCCTGGTCTCCTGGAAAGCTCGCGACTTTGGAGGTAGCACATCTGTCTTTGACTCCCTGGTCCATACATCACAAACTCAGTGACATCAGCCCAGTCACTTTTTCTTATTTGAGTCTCAATATATTCATCTTGGGGAGCTTGAACTCATGACCCTGAGATCAAGACCTGAGCTGAGATCAAAAGTCAGCTGCTTAACTGACTGAGCCACCCAGGTGCCCCTCAATATATTCATCTTTTAAATAGGACTAATAAAGTCTACCTAATTGGGTCCTGAGCATTAGAGATCACATGAAAAAAGCAAAGCCTTGCTGATTTAGACATCCCCCCAAGATTATTCCTTAATTCTTTTTAAAACATTCATTACACTTGTAATTACTTCTGTATCAGCTGGTCTGGGAGACACATGAGGGAAGAAATATATATTATCTTCTCTATTGTTGGGTCACCAGTGTCTAGGACAAGGACTGGTATTCAGTAGATTCTCAATGATATATTTTTTTAAAGATTTGATTTATATATTTGACGGAGAGAGACACAGCGAGAGAGGGAACACAAGCAGGGGGATTGGAGAGGGAGAAGCAGGCTTCCCTCTGAGCAGGGAGCCTGATGCGGGGCTTGATCCCAGGACCCTGGGATCATGACCTGAGCTGAAGGCAGACGCTTAACGACTGAGCCACCCAGGTGCCCCTAAATCAATTATTTTAAAAAAGAATTAGATATTATTATAATTTTATAGATAAGGAAGTAAAACCTCAGAGAGGCTAAATAATTTGCCAAATCCACAGAACTTGCAAGTGGTATGTCCCAGAATTATACTCAGTTGTTGTTTAGCTTCAGTGTTCTGGTCTTGGCCATTGCATAACCCTTAATTATTATAGGGAAATAATAATATGATGATGGTGTAAATGACTGGGATAATGGTACACAGTGTCTGCCATTTGGGGTTGCCTGGGCATAGACAATGATCTTACGTCTCCCATTTGGAAGAGTGGAGTGGAGTTGTTGGGAGGAGCTTACAGTGCTTTTAACTTTTTCTTGAGCTCGTGTCCACACTTTCTTGCTTTATGGGAGGCAGATGTTGTACTGGACCTTCCTCCAGGAGACTCTAGGGGAAAGGTCTCTGGGGCCCCACAGCCTCTATATCTCACCCAACCTCACCAGCCCTGACTTCAGGTCCCATTCACCGATCTGTCCTTCAGCACCATGGCCAGATCCCTGGGTCAGCCAGTAGGCTGGAGCCACAAAGTCCAGAATTAGAGCAGTTCTTTCTTGTCAGGTGAGTGTGAGGGTAGAACTAGCCTTCATTCTCCATTTTGTCTCTCCTTGACCCATTCTTGTATTTCTCTGTCTTTTAGATATCTCTCACTCTGAACCCATTTTGTTTAACATCATCCTTTGTACTTTGTATCTTCACAGCCATTACCCTCTCTCTCCATCCTGACAATCTTTTTTACCAGCTCGCCCTTCTGTTCCTATTCTTGATGTTCCATTTCTCATACTTGCCTTCACTTTCCCTTTATATCCACCATTTCATGACACTCTCTATTCTTCTCTCCTTCTACCCTATCCACATTATCACCCTCCTCTCACTCTTCATCCACATGCCTTTCTCCTTTCTTCTTAAAAAAAAAAAAAACAAACTTATTTCTGCTCATTATCTATGCCCCAGTCATTAAAAAAATTCCCACCCTTGGGGCGTCTGGGTGGCTCAGTCGTTAAGCGTCTGCCTTCGGCTCAGGTCATGATCCCAGAGTCCTGGGATTGAGCCCCACATCGGGCTCCCTGCTCCGCGGGAGGCCTGCTTCTCCCTCTCCCACTCCCCCTGCTTGTGTTCCCTCTCTCGCTGTCTCTCTCTCTCTGTCAAATAAATAAAATCTTTAAAAATAAAATTCCCACCCTTAATTCTGCTCTTCTCACATCAAAATTCTTCCTATTTTTTCCTTATGTTTCTTTCATTCATCCATTCACTCTACTCCTTTTCCCATTGTGCGTTTCTCTTCTCTCTCTCTCCCCACCACTTTGCATTCTTTCTTCATTATCTCTTTCCATTTGTCCTTTCCTCCACCATCTCCATTTCCATGTTTCTGACTCTCACTGTTCTTCCCAGTCATCTCTCTGTGACAACACACAATTATTTTTAGAAGCCTGAAATTTTAGGAAGTAATGTTTAGGAGAAACTCTCAACTGAGAGTAAATTTCTGCTTTTCAAGAATTATTTTCTGAATTTTTGTCAGATACTTACAGCTTATACACAACACACACACACGCACACACACAGTTATATAACATTCACATTATTCATTCAGAATACTAGCAGCTCTCTGAGTAAAATGGAGTGCACTTTTGGCGTCAGCGAAGAGAATTTTTATGTGTTAACCCTCCTGTGATTTTGCTATCTCCCAGAAACCTTTTCATGCCCTCAGCCCATCCTTGATCTCACCTAAGGCTGAGATGGAACATTCTCCAAATAAGCTCCACAAACTCCTTTGCATATATTATCATATCACTTACCACACTGTTTTTCTTTTTTTTTAAATTTTAATTTTTATTTATTTGACAGAGACACAGCAAGTGAGGGAACACAACAGGGGGAGTGGGAGAGGGAGAAGCAGGCTTCCCACAGAGCAGGGAGCCTGATGTGGGGCTCCATCCCAGGACCCTGAGATCATGACCTGAGCCAAAGGCAGATGCTTAATGACTGAGCCCCCACACTGTTTTTCATCCAGTGTTTATCTTTCCCTCTTTCTCCACTGTGGCTTCCTTATGGCAGAACCACTGTGTGGTTTGTCTTAACGTACCATCATAGGTAAGAAATCAATACTTGTAGAACTGATGAATTAATCAACAAATGGATGGATAAATAAATGAATGATCTTCTGGACTGTGTGATTACCTTCTGCAGTTGATCTAGCTAAAATTATTTTTGGGGAACCATAAGCAAACTCAGGTATTTAGATTAATTTTTAGAAACTTCATCCCTTCTGTTGTTTCCTGTCAGATATTTCCTGAGGCACAGATTTCAGGGTTGCTAATCCCTGCTTGGAGTAACAATTGTACTTTGAGAGCAAAATATTCTTTGGCAATTATTCTTATAAATTATTAAAAATCTCCAGTGTGAATGATTCATAGTGATTAGATCTACGTTTTGTTCCCCACTCCATACTCCACTTCCTTTCCTGCTTCTCTTTTGAGTGTCCTCCATCTCCTTTTCTCTTCCAGTCCTCATATTCTCTCTATATCCTTCACCTATATTATTAACCCTCCCTGATATACTCTGATTCATTATGTGATTCATTTTTTACCAAAACTGTAGGATGAATCCTTCAGCCCTTTACTGTAGCAGTGAAGTTGGCCAGGTTTGAAGATGTTGATTTATGAATAATTAGCATTAAGTTGGTCAGTGAGGCTCTAGGACTGGATATGTCCTTCAGGTTTGCTCTTGAAGAGTCTGCACAGTGAAGGGAATGGGGGAAGAAGGGAAAAAAATATAGAAAAGAGCTAACCACTGAAAGGAGAATGAAATTCACAATTTACAGTATTCAGGAGATTGGAAAAAACCAAATATCAAGAATATGTGGGATAGTGATTAAGAATGCCATTGATAGAGAAGGAAAATCAAGGGTTGAAAGAAGCAGTGGCTGATATGTTGACCATTCTCTGTGTTAAAATTCCAATTCTGCCACTGACTTGCTGTGCAATATTAAGCAAGTTGCTTAATTTCTCTATGCCTCAGTTTCCCCATGTGTAAAATGAGAATAAAATAGTATTTACCTCATAGAGTACAGGTTTAATAAAATCATGCATGTAGAGTGTTTTGTACTATTTGTCATGTAGCAAGGGGTCCACAAATGTTACTTATTTTATTATTACTACTACTACTACTATTACTACCACCGTTACAGGTCATTGTATATGATGAGGACTGTCTATTGATAACCTTGGAAGCAAAATTTGAATAAATTACTTTATAAGCAAACTATATTTAATTAAACTAACTATACAAGATGGAGCAAATGGTTAATAGATTATGAAATATGAAATATATATTTTTAAAATTTTGAATATTCATTTTATTTCTTTTCCTTGTCATTACTTCATTGGCTAAGACTTACAAAGCAATGTTGAATAAGAGCTTTTGATAGTAGTCATCCTTGGCTTGTTCCTAAACTTCAGTGAGATTATTTTAGAGATGCACCAAGTATGACTTTCACTATAGGTTAATACTAGATGAACTTTATTGGGTTATTCTTTTTATTTCCAGTATGCTAAGAGATTTTGGTTATGAATGGGTATCAAATTCTCTCAAATGCACTTTCTGCATCTTTTGAGGTGATCACATTTTAAAAATTTTGTAAACAGTAATAGGCATTTTATTTAATTCTTCTAACAACTTTGCAAAAATAGCTTCTATGTCAATCTTAGAAATCCATGACTCAGACAAGTCAAGAAACTTGCCCATATGAGAGAGTTAGTAACTTGGAGCACAGAAATATAAACTATGTCTGCTTTGACCCATACCCTGTAGCAGGAATAACTAAGCAACACAAATACACATCACAGAGAATGGATAAATACATTGTGGTATATTCATACAAGGGACTATTACGTAGCAATGAAAAATAAATAAGCCGCAGCTGTACCCAATAATATCATTGAATCTAAGTAGTATAATATTCAGACATAAAATTGAGTAATCCCTAATTACTTAAATTTTATTACCCTTTTATAAATTTCAGATCATTTCAAACTTAACAATATTCTTCTTGGAATACCTATAGTAAATATATATCAAATATAAACATGTATTGATGAAAGAAAGGGAATGATTAATCCAAGATTCAAGGGACTGGTTACCTTAGGCAGGAAGTGTCAGGGTGAGCTGATGTATACATAGATATGAATTTATAATCAGTGTTCTAGTTTCTGTGTTAAAATCAAGTTAACGGGTGTTTATAATAGTATTCAAAACTAAGGGAGCAAGCAAGCTGGTGATGCTTGGACTGATGAATAGGGTGTAGCATGAGTGAGGGATTATGATTAATCTAGTCCTGGGCTCCTGAGCCTGGAGAAATGTAGGCAGTTATGAGCCCTCCACCTTTGTCTATTATAGTTTTGCTGATGAATTCTCCCTTCTATTCCAGAGTCCTGTCTAAACTTTGTCCCTGGCTGTAGATTTCTAGAGTCAGTCCCAAATGAAAGAACTTCCATTAGAAACTTAATGTAGAATTTAATACAGCAAGACAGAGAAATACGAATGGTAACTGGAAACAGGGAACATGCCTGGAGTTAGGGGAAGACAATTTAGAGAAATGTCTAGGCTCATTGGCTCATTATAGTTCTGATAGTTAACATTTCACATGTATTTTGACATCTTCCTCTCTTCCACAAGATTTTAGAAAATTGTTTTGGAAATAAACCTCTGGCTCTCCCAGTTCTAAGATAGATAATACCTAATTCTGGATTCTCCATGAGTGTCCCAGTGTTGTGTGTGTACAGGGATTGAATTAACTGAGGTGGATGTTATTCTGAGCTAGAATGGTATACTTAATCTTATGAAGGAATAAATAATGAAAATATAAGAAAATTAAAGCTTCTATGTTTTTGTTTCTATTCTTACCTTTACTCTTTATATATTTTAGTAAGAAAAGTTCCACAATATAGAAAAATGTGTGGAAACCAAGACAATACATATAGTCAGCATCCAACTTTAAAAAATACTTAAGATTCACCTTTTTTGGTTTCAATTCTTTTTTTTTTCAATTCTTATTTTTAAAAAACTGGATGGCTACAGATACAGTTAAAACCCAAACTACTGGGTGCTTGGGTGGTTCAGTTGGTTAAACGTCTGCCTTCAGCTCAGGTCATGATCCCAGGGTCTTGGGATCAAGCCTGCATCAAGCTCACTGCGTAGCGGGGAGTCTGCTTCTCCCTCTGCCCCTATCCCCACTCGTGCTCTCTCTCTTTCTCTCTGTCTCTCTCTCTCTCTCAAATAAATAAATAAAATCTTTAAAAAAAACCCAGACTACTTCTCTCTCCTATCCTCTATCCTTTCCTCCTTCCCCAAAGGTAACCACTATTTCAAATAAAGCATTCATTATCCTATGCATGGTTTTAGTATATATATATGTATATATATGTATACACACACACATACACTATACAGTATAGTAACTATACATACACTATACTATACATATACTATATATGGGGTAATATGTATATATTATACATATACTATATATGTATATACTATACATATACTGTATATATACTATACATATATATGTATATATACTACACAATATTTTTACATGCTTTAAATCTTCATATATGTCATATTTTCCTGTCATTCTGAACTGGTATTTTTAAAGTTAATATGATGTTTTGGAGACTTATATTTATTGATGCGTGTGGCTCTGCTTTCTACTAATGTATACTATGAGTAAACCACAAGTTACAATAGGTATATGCAGTTGTGGTAGTACATTTGACTGAATAACCTCTCCTTCAAACACTGAGAAGGTCATCTCTATCATATATCACAGTTTCTAGACATTGTGAGTTTGCTTTGGGGCTGCCATTTTCTGTATTCCACAGGCTCACTTAACCACAGAGTGAGTCTCAAGAAGCTTGAGAACCAATCTCATACAGATTTCATTGTCAGGACATGATGTTTTTAAATTGGAACTCAAAATGAAAAGATAGTTTAAAAAAACATGTAACAAAATTACAACTCTAAGTATTATGTCAAGAAAATTTGAGTAAGGGAGCATGTGCATGGAGGACAATTGGAGAAGGCTGCCTCTACAGAACCCATTGGGATAAAGATGTATGAGGCCTTCTAGAGTCTATTGTTGCTGAGAAGTCTTCTGTCAGAAAGTCTAATCTTTCCTTTGTAGGTAATCTTTCCTTTCTCTCTGCTTGGTTTTAATATTTTATCTTTGTATGTAAGTGATGAATCACTAAATCCTACACTTTGATATTACACTGTAGGTTAACTAACTGGAATTTAAATAAAACTTGGAAAAAAGAAAATAAATTAATCAGTAAGGTAAAAAAAATTTTATCTTTTTATTTGCTCTATAGCAATTTCTCTAATGTAGTGTCTATGCAAGGATTTTAAAAAATTTATCTTGTTTGGGAGTCATTGTGATTCTTCAATCTGAGGCCTCATTTCTTTAATTAAGTCTGGAAAATTCTCAGTCTGTTTCTTCAATATTTCCTTTCCTCTATTTTCTCATTGATTTTTTCCTTGGATTTATTCAGTGTATAGTGGATCTCCTTATTTTTTTTCCCCCAAAAGTCTTGACTCCTCTTCCCACATCTTGGTCACTTTGTACTCTCTTCTGGGTATTTTTCTCAGAACTTGCCACTCTCTTCAGTCATTGTCCAAGCCATCCACTGAGTTTTTATTTTGAATGTGAATATTGTATTGTCTAGTAATTCATTTTTGGTCTTTTCCAAATCTGTTGTATTTTACTTTTATAAAATCTTATTTCTTACAGTCTTTATTCCTTCTTTTAGATACAAAGTATTTTAAACATAAATTATAATTCCTAACAGATTATTTAACTTTATGATATTTAGGGGGAGGTAATTCTATCACTTGTTGATTGCTGATTATCTTCATAATAAATAGGTTTTGTGTTTGTTTAGTAATTTTGAATTGTGAGCTCATCTTTTTGGTTGGTTTTTATTTGTGGGATTCCTATACAGTCTGGAGTCTGCAACTCCTTGTGGAGAAGTTTTATATTTGCTTCTAAAAGGTATCCCAAGGCTTTTACCAGTCTGGGAATGATTTTTATGTTAGTTTTTCAGTTTGAGGGTCTAGGATCATATGTGTCTTGTAATTAAGCTTATCCATTCCATGTGCTGTACAGACCGATAACTGCATTCCCATGGGAGACATTTCCTCTCCAGGAAGTACAGGATGAGAGATACGAGTTTTCTTTGGGTGTCCTGTAGACACTGGTATATATACATTTTCCTGTTTGTGTATATTCTTTCATTGAAGGCTTACCCTTTAGAATGTCCTGAATTAATGTGGTGGTGTCTACCTTTTGCCTCACACAGGCCTCCACTCTCATGTCCTGTTCCACCATCGGGGTTATTTGTCTAGCTTCTGGACAATGAAGACTAATGGTATACCCCTCCCACCTACCTGTTACCACCACCACTATGCCATTGTGGACAGTTTATTGTATTTTATTTTTTGTTATGTTCAGTTAGCCAGCATATAGTACATCATTAGTTTTTGATGTAGTGTTCAACGATTCATTAGTTGTGTATAACACCCAGTGCTCATCACAACACATGCCCTCCTTGTGGACAGTTTAGAGGTTAGTTTTTCATATCCCTCCTTGATTATCAACCCTTGTATTTCCTTTACATTCTTAAACACTCAGTTATGAACTTAAAAGGATGATTGTTATATTTTCTCAAAATTTATACCTATGTTAAGTGGGAAGGTGCTTAGTACCTCATATTTCAGCAAGGTGAAGCTTTCAAAATAACATGTGAAGATCTACAGAAATGTGAGAGCTTACCATGTTCAGAAAACTAAAAAAGAACTGTCTAGTTTTAAACATACTGGGTAGATGTCTCAGCACGAACTTGGTAAGATAGGTTAGTTATTGACAACAAAAGTTCTTTAAAAGCCAGATGAAGCTATTTGGATTCTATTCTGAAGGCCCTGACTCATTAAATAGGGAATCACATGTTGAAAGTTTTCTTCTGGCATCGGTATGGAAGATCTATCAGGGGAGTAAGTAGAGAAACTAGTCATGAGGCTATGAAGTTAGCACTGGTAGGAGATGCTGAAGCTTAAACAGTGTGAGTGGATTAAGGACAAAGGATGAACATAAGGATAAATGTGGAAGTCAAGGAGTGATTGAATATGAGGAGATGAGAGAGAGATTCCTCCAGCTTTTGCTTTGGACAACCAGATGGATGATTATGGTGATGCCATTAACCAACAAAATGGAATCAAGAGTAAAAACAAGTTACTTTATGACAACCTGAAGCAATTTCACTATAAAAATCAACTATTTATAATAAACCATTTCTTTATATGTTACATATTAAATGATACATTATGTCCCTTACAGGTTCGGAGAGAAGAAATCACGAGGATTACAGTGGGATGAAGTGTGAATTGAAGATGAAGAGTTAGAGCCAGTGAGTATAGGAATTTTTTCATGAAGTTTGCCATTGGAAGGGGATAAGCAGCAGTAGGATGAAAAGACACTATTGAATGAAGGGTTTATAACTGGCTGAGGGACTTTGTCAAGGTTTATAGATTATAGAAAATGAGCCACTAGAGTGGATGAAAAGGAAGTAGGAAAAAATGCTTTAATAAGTTACAGGAGTGAAGTTATAGACCTAGCAGAAGGGCCATGTGGTCAGTTGAATTTAAGTCATTAAGGAGCTTGAATAACATAAATAAATCAACTAGAGCTATTATGATCCCCAGCCTACTACCTATGACTTGCTCTTTGATTCAAACTCTCTTTCAGGCAGGCTCATTGTCACTCATCATGGGCTGCACCCCTAATGCTTCACATTCTCCAGTCTTCTTGCTCCTTGGGTTCTCAAAAGCTAGAGTCTCCCCAGGTCTCCTTTTCTTCCTGTTCCTGGCTATTTACCTGGTCACCATAATAGGGAACATGACTCTAATGCTGCTTATCTCCAGGGACTCCAGGCTCCACTCACCTATGTATTATCTGCTCCGTGGTCTCTCCATGATAGACATGGGGCTGTCCACAGTCACCCTGCCCCAGTTGTTGGCCCATCTGGTCTCTAATTACCCAGCCATTTCTGCTGCCCGCTGCTTGGCCCAGTTCTTTTCCTTCTATGCATTTGGAGTTACGGATACACTTGTTATTTCTGTCATGGCTCTAGATCGTTACGTGGCCATCTGTAATCCCCTACACTACCATTCAATGATGAATCGCCAACTCTGTGCCTTCTTACTGGCCTTGAGCTGGGTGGTGTCTATAGTGCACACCATGCTGCATGTGGGACTTCTCTTGCCTCTTTACTGGGCTGGGGATGCTGAGGGCAATGTTAAACTTCCCCATTTCTTTTGTGACCACCGACCACTTCTGCGAGCCTCTTGCTCTGACATACGTTCCAGTGAGCTGGCCATATTCTTGGAGGGTGGCTTCCTCATGCTAGGTCCCTGTGCCCTCATTGTACTCTCCTATGCTCGCATTGGGGCCACCATCCTACGTTTGCCTTCAGCTGCTGGTCGCCACCGTGCAGTCTCCACCTGTGGATCCCACCTCACCATGGTTGGCTTCCTCTATGGCACCATCATTTGGGTCTACTTCCAGCCTCCTTCCCAGAACTCTCAGGAAAAGGACATGGTGGCTGCTGTGATGTGCACTTCCATTACACCTTTGGCCAACCCTTTTGTGTACAGCCTCCGCAACAAGGATGTCAAGAGTGCACTTCACAGACTGCTTGGACGGGGGAGGGCGGACTCCTGATAAGCCTGCTGAAGAGCCATTTTGGTTAGTTAAGGAAAGCAGTGGGAAGGTTTGAGCATGGCTGGTTTTGGAGAGACGAGGGAAGGATGGCCTGGCTAACTTATGGAACTCCAGATTCAGCTCGTGATGTGGTGATCTGACAGAGTGGTGAACACACGCCACACGTGCTCAGGGCTCCTCATCAGCCTGCCTCGGGAACCCCTTCCCCAGACCGTTTACCTTCAGTTATCAAAGTGGATAATAATGAGTCACTAGGCCACAGTTTTGAAGAAATATGAGAATATTACTGTGAAATCTGAACTGAAGCAGAGACAGTGAAGTTAATTAGGTCACGTCTAACTTGATGTGCTTGCTTGTGGGAAGTGTGCTGGTGTATATCAGAAAGTTAGGGGAAGGGAACAGTTTAGGTAAATAGGGATGGCAATTTTACACCTGTTCCACTCAGCGAATATTGGCCCAAAAGTGAGCGTGAAAGGGGCCATGATTCTGCTATTCCACATCTTAGCCTCAGTTTCTATGGGCTTGTCATAGTGTGAGCATCTTATTCTGATGTGTGTAAATTCTATTTCATATATTTTAAATTAATTTTATTTACATTTTCATAAGATATACAAAGAAAATGCAAAGCTAAGTACTCTGCTGCATAAGGAACTATAAAACAAGGAACAGTGAACTATTTCAACAATGAAGAAAACAAATTGGCTGTGCTTATTAGCTTCTTGGGAGCTGGACATTGACTTCTATTTTGCTAGCTCTTATGAGATTTACAGTGATAATTAAAAATACTTCTTGAGCTCCTTTTTTATTGAAGTATAATTGACACACAGTGTTACATTAGTTTGAGGTGTACAACGTAGTGGTTTGATAACTGTATGTTATGTTGTGCTCACACAAGTGTAGCTACCGGGCGCCTGGGTGGCTCAGTCGTTACGCGTCTGCCTTCGGCTCAGGTCATGATCCCAGGGTCCTGGGATCGAGTCCCGCATCGGGCTCCCTGCTCGGCAGGAAGGCTGCTTCTCCCTCTCCCACTCCCCCTGCTTGTGTTCCTGCTCTCGCTATCTCTTTCTCTGTCAAATAAATAAATAAAATCTTAAAAAAAAAAAGTGTAGCTACCATCTGTCACCGTACAACACTGATAGTACCATTAACTTTTTTTTTTACTAAGATATAAGTGAAATATAATATTGCAGGTTTAAGGTGTACAATATGTTGATTTGATACATTTATGTGTTGCAATATTACAGTAGTTCCCCTTACCCTTGGGGGTTATGTTCCAAAATCCCCAGTGACTGCATGAAACAGCAGATAGTACTAAACCCTATATATACTATGTTTTTCCTATACATATGTAACTATGATAAAGTTTAATTTATAAATTAGGCAGAGTAAGAGATTAACTGTAATAAACAATAACAAAACAGAGAACAATTATAACAATATGCTGTAATAAAAGTTATGTGAATATAGTCTGTCTCTCTGAAAATATCTTTTGTACAGTACTCACCCTTCTTGTGATGATGTGAGGTGATGAAATGCTTATGTGGTGAGATGAAGTGAGGTCAATGATGTAGACATTGTGGCAGGATTAGGCTGCTGTTGACCTTCTGATAATACATCAGGAGGAGGATCATCTGCTTCTGGAATGCAGTTGACCACAGGTAGCTGAAACTGCAGAAAAGGAAACCACAGATAAGAGGGGACTGCTGTACCACCAAAGTGTGAGCTAACACTTCTACCAAGTCATGTAATTTTCATCTTTTTTGTGGTGGGAAAAATGAAGATCTAGTCTCTTAGCAATTTTGAAGTTTATAATACAGTATTGTATTTTGTATTATATTATATATAATAGATATATATTATTTATATATATATAAATCTCACATCTTTTTAATCCATTTTTTCTGTTGATGGACACTTAGGTTGTTTCCATATCTTGGCTATTGTGAATAATGCTATAAGCTTTTGCTGTGCAGAAGCTTTTTAGTTTGATATAATCTCACTTGATCATGCTTTTGTTGTTTGTGTTTTTGGTGTCATAGCCAGAAAATCATTGCCCAGACCAATGTGAAAGAACTTCTTCCCCATTTTCTTCCAGACGTTTTACATTATCAGGCCTTATGTTTCTGTCTTTAATCCATTTTGAACTAATTTTTGTGTATGGTATAAGATAGGGGTTCAGTTTCATTTTTCTCTATGTGGCTGTCCAGTTTCACCAACACCATTTGTTGAGGAGATTCTTCTTTCTTCATTGAGCATTCTTCATTTCCTTGTCAAAAGTCAATTGACAAAGTTAAATGGGTTTATTTCTGGACTCTCAGTTATATTGCATTGATCTATATATCTCTCCTTTTGCAAGTACCACATTCTTTTGACTCCTGTAGCTTTTCTTAAATGGTTTTCTTTTTTTAAAATTTATTATTATTTTTTATTTTTTTATTATTATGTTCAATTAGTCGGCATATTGTACATAATTAGTTTTTGATGTAGTGTTCAACGATTCATTAGTTCTTGCCTATAACACCCAGTGCTGATCACCACACGTGCCCTCCTTAATACCCATCACCTGGTTACCCCATCCTCCCACACCCCTTCTTTCTGTAACCCTGTTTTTTTCATGGAGTCCAGAGTCTCTCATGTAAATGATTCTTTTAATTTCAGGTGTAGAACTTAGGGAGTCATCATTTACGACACCTAGTCGTAATCACAAGTGCCTATCACAAGTGCCCTCCTTAATACTCACGAAAAAGAAAAAATAAATAAATTTAAGTTTCATACTAAAACAAATTATTTTAGGGCACCTGGGTGGCTCAGATGGTTAAACGTCTGCCTTTGGCTCAGGTCATGATCCCAGGATCCTGGGATCGAGCCCCGCATCAGGCTCCCTGCTCAGCAGGGAACCTGCTTCTCTCCCTCTCCCTCTACTGCTCCCCCTGCTCGTGCTCTCTCGCTCTGTCAAGTGAATAAATAAAATCTTTAAAAAGAAACAAATTATTTTAATACTATCAAATGGCCAGTCAGTGTTGAAATTTCCAGTTGTTTCATAAATATAATAAAATGTTTTTATAGTTTTTAAGAATTAGGACCCAAATAAGGTTTACATATTGTGACTGGTTATTTGGTCTTTTCAATCTCTTTCTTCTCTCTTTCTTTCCTCCCTTCCCTTTTTTCTTCCTCTTTCCCCTGCTGGCCTCTATCTCTGGCAATTTACTTGTAGACGATATCATGTAATTTTCCTGTGGTATTCCCTATAGTCTGGATTTGTGTGAGTTCATCATTATATTGCAGTTTAATGTGTTCCTCTGTGCTCTGTATTTTCCATAAGTTGGAAGTTGGATGTAGAAGCTTTATCAGATTCATGTTTGACTTTTGGAAAGGAGAGATTACTCCATAGGTGGTGTGGGAGATGTAATGTCTGGTTAGGTCACTTTTTGGTGAAATTAGCAGCTGTTGCTTATTCAATGTCTAGATCTACTCATTAGAGCAATAATTAAAGCAGAGGTATATGTGTATGGAAGGGGTAAGAAATCAGGTGGAAGGAGGAAAGAACAGTCTAAAATCCAGACTGTCTGCTCAGAATGAGACTGATAGAAATGAATCACATCCATTTGACAATGCCATCAGCCTGTATCCACTGGGGAAATAAGTCACTTTCCCAAAGAAAGGAGGGCTTTTAGAAAGTCAAATAGATCCTCTGCAAACAAAAATAAATGTATTACATTTTTTGAGGAAATTAATATTATTTTGATTGAGTAAAATCTCTTTGTTTCCACTGAATTCTGATCATATTTGTCAGTTAATCATTTGGTTTTCTAGTTTGTAACTGAGCTGCTTCTGTGCAGGTTAATGGTGGACAGTACTGGTATGTATCCAATTTATAGTCATTTCCACAATATCTAATCTATATCAATAAGCCATATGTCGTTACTACTTTATAGTAGGACAAAGAATATCCAATTGGCATATAATGTCAGATTTTTCAGGGTGGTGCTCCACTTCCTGCTGCTGCTTTTATACTCAAAGGCTTGTTCAAATCAGGTATTCTGTGGATGATAGTTCTAAAATAGATCAGCAAAATGGGTAGATGAAATTCAGCAAAGGATGCAATTGGATGAGGACAGGAAATGCGGAAGTCATTGGAGAGGAGAATAGAAACGTAGCATTGGTCAGAGTTGTCCCACTGGTATTTCATAAAGCCTCATGCCTTGCATCTAATTCAGCTGAGTTAAGCTGTTTGGATTAGTAACAGACACTCAATAACAGGAAGGATAGGTTGGGAAAACTGGCTTCTTGAAATGATGAAATAGGAATCAATTTCCTCTTGGGGTTTTTCTTGCTCAACTATTGACATTATGCAAGGAAGGCTATGGTGTCCCTCAAAGGGTAGACCTTCCCTATAGACACAATTGTTTTCAGAAGCTCTATGGTGAGATCTAGGTATAAGGAAGGAGAAGGAGCAGACTCTGGAGCTATAGTCCCAGCTGATGGAGGAAGGTAGATGGGCTCAGCCCCTTGAATTAATATTTCATCTGAACACAGTTGGAGGCTCTTGGGGTTGGTAGAATGAGTCTGTGTAAGTGATGCTGCTTCTTTGGGATGAGCTACCATATAGGAAGGCTTTTACAGAAAATGATGAAAAGGGAACGTGGTGAAGGAGCACAGCTCTATTCATACTTTCTATCTTGAGTGTATGGTGTTAGATACAGAGAAAAGGTGAGAATAAGGTTATACTCTGCCCTCATAGTAAACAGAAAGGGCACAGAAAATAATCATAATCCTCTTTTAGAAAATGGTGTGATATTGGTGCCAAGAAGATCAAAGGATAGAATGAAGTACAAATATTATAGTCAAGGGAAGCAATGGGATAGAAGCATTGTCAGTTATAACAGAAAAAAATAGGATTATAAGTGAAAATATGAAGGCTTAGATGGAGAATATAGTCATGAAATCAGAGAGGGAATGGGAAGACATTTCACAGTTCTCTGGTGCAAGAAATGTGTGACAGAGGACCGAATTTTTTTTGTGATAATTTGGAACATACATTTTTGAGAAAGAGAAAAGGAGGTTCTGATTTATGCATCTCAGATTCAAACTTTATGATTCATCAACACAGGGGAACAGACTAGAAATAGAATTTAGACCAAGAAGCATTTAATAGAGCATATTCCTAATATTTAGATATTGATAAAGCAGTGAATGATCTCATGTCTTTTGGTTCTTCCATCACGGAAGAAAGATGAGAATAAGCAGGATTAAGGCTTGACACCCTAGCTCTGTTCCTTCTCCATGATTTTAGATGTCCCCGAAGAACCAGGTGGAAATGAGGAAACCTGAGATCCTTTTCTGTTTCATTCCAGGGATTCTTACTTTTTTTTCTCTCTCTCCAATTTCAATTTAGTTTACTGTCTTAAGGTGTTCAAATCTGTATATGTGTATATCTTCATACCTTTCCTAAATGGACTACTCCTTTCTCTATCTCCCCCTAGCATCAGCATCCTTGATCCCTCAAAGTTGTCTAAACAGGACCTCCAGAACTTAGACTCTGATGAGACTATTGTTGAGATATTGGGAAATAGAAAGTATACAGAAATGAGTCTTTTTTTCCCCTTATTTATTTATTTATTTATTTATATTATTGAAATGAGTCTTGAAGAAATCAGCCAACAAGAGCACTACCACTGCTTATTACTCTTTTTGCATATGATTAGTTTACAAATGCAGTTTTGCTTTTTTTGGAAGAAAATGGACTCTATGTTATTACATTCTTCCCATAATCGATAAATCTATACCCTTTGCTACTTTTTCCTTCTTGGAGATCTTTTTCTTTCACTCTTTACCTGTGAAGGGACTTATCCCATCTCTCTTCCTTCCCATCCTTTCTGTTCACCTTCATTTATATCTCCCTGTGGAAGTCTTTGTATGGCTGCTGCCTTGAATGAGTAATAGGATTGCAAGAGGGTATAGCTTGATCTATATCCACAGACATAGAGAAGGATACAGGAAGAAATAAATACTAAAAGGAAAATATAAGTTTTTGTTACCTTTTAAGCTCCTGTTTCATGATCTTTAGAGTAAAGAAAATCGCCAAGAGAGATGTCCTTAAAATAGTTTTGATTCTTTATCTGAATATTAGGAATACTCTCCTTTAGTGGGGTATAACACTGAATTTATCAAAGAATAAATGCAACTGTAGCACATCATTTGGCTCTGCGTGAAAAATATTTATGTAGTTTAAACTAATGTAAATGTGGTCTACTAATTTTTAGCTTTTACCTGGAAAGTTAACTGTGGTTACAACTCAATTTATATGTCTTCAATTTTGACAATGTACAAGTCAAGATACAGCTTTCCAAAGGTTGAAGGGTACAGGGATGAGGAAGAGAAGTGGAGTCTGAAGTTGATGGAATAAGAAATATAGATTTAAGTATACCATTTAAAAGCAGAAAAGCAACTAATTTAAGAACTAAAATAATCATCAAAAATTGGGGAAAGGATGAGAGAAGAATGGGGACAATGTAAACAAGGTAAAGCTTCATCTTTCATAATAGAGAGCCAGAAGATAAATTGATAAAACTGGTACATAGATGCATAAACAAGTGGTTTATGATTTAGAGGCATAGAGGTGTGAACCACTGGAAGAGATAAAACTAAACATGAAGTAAAGTTAGGGTTAGAGACTCTGCTTTTTATTGTATATTCTTTTTACTTTACTATTTTAACAATTTTTCTCTCATTCATGAAAAAATACAGTATTTCACTGAAATATCCTTATCCATATAGTGGCCTCAAAATGTTACCTCTTTGGTGTACCATGTACATCTGCCTACAGGGAAAACCTGAGCTGAAAGGAAACAAGACTCCCATCCATTGGCAGATTACATTATTTATTGAAAATTAATCATTGCAATGAGCACTGGGTATTATACACAAACAATGAATCATGGAACACTACATCAAAAACTAATGAAGTACTGTATGGTGACTAACATAACATAATAAAAAAAGAAAAAAAGAAAATTGATCATTAATAAAATCAATGATGATGTTAATCATTTCTACTCTCATCCCAGGTAAGTTTAGTTGACTTAATGGAACAAGAATTCCCCTACCAAAAGAACAGTAGCTTCTGGACATACAAAGTTAGGACCAGATCTTCACTCCAGTGCTCCATCAAAGATATAGAGACTTGGACATCTGCCTGGAGCCTTGACATAGTTCCCTTTTCTTTACAACTCTGACAATCAGCAAAATGTGGTGCTTAGGGCGCCTGGGTGGCTCAGTCGGTTAAGCGGCTGCCCTTGGCTCAGGTCATGATCCCGGGGTCCTGGGATTGAGTCCCGCATCGGGCTCCCTGCTCAGTAGGGAGCCTGCTTCTCCCTCTCCCTCTGCCTGCCTCTCTGCCTACTTGTACTCGCTCTCTAATAAATAAATAAAAATCTTTAAAAAAAATGTGGTGCTTGGGCACCTGGGTGGCTCAGTTGGTTAAGCGACTGCCTTCAGCTCAGGTCATGATCCCAGGGTCCTGGGATCGAGTCCCGCATCGGGCTCCCTGCTCTGTGGGGAGCCTGCTTCTCCCTCTCCCACTCCCCCTGCTTGTGTTCCCTCTCTCGCTGTATCTCTCTCTGTCAAATAAATAAATAAAATCTTTAAAAAAAAATGTGGTGCTTATGTCTAATAAAACTATACAGGGTTGAGTCCAGGTTTTTGCCTCTCAGAGCCAATAAGACCTTGAACAAAGTAGTCTCTTTGCTTTAGCTCTCTCATCTGTAATATAAAAGTAGTTTGTACCATATGGTATTGTTGTGACAATTAAATGTATGATATTTGGTATGCTCTTCAGCACATAGCAAACCACAAAGAAATTCTGTATTTAATGATGCCTTCTTTGTTATACAGGGACCATGTGTGATTTATCATACTGCCCTTAATATATATCACATCAAGAGATTGTAAGTGGTCAATAAATGAGCCTGGAATAAACTAAAGAGTGTGGGTGGGTACTTGAGTGGATGGATAGAAAGATAATGACAAAGGAAAGAGATGAAAGAAAAAGCTCTTTTGGAAACTAGGGGCATCCATGCAAGAAAAGATGTTTCCTAAAGCTATCCTAGAGTAAACTTGAGCATTATTTGATCCTAACACTTACTGTTTGCGGGTGATATTGATCATGTGTTATGGCCACTAGAAACAGGACAGAAGTAACTGAATTTGTCTTATTGGGCCTGTCTATCTGGCCAGCGATGCAGCCAGTTATTTTTGGGATTTTCCTTGCCATGTACCTGGTAGCACTTCTGGGCAATGCCCTATTAGTAATTGTTGCCCTCACAGACCCCAAGCTTCAGACACCAATGTATTTCCTGTTCAGTCAGCTTTCCTCTATTGATATGTTTCTGACAACCATCACTGTTCCCCAACACAGCACACACTGTCTGTAAACAGAACCATCTCCTTTGATTGCTGCATGATCCAGCTGTTCTTTTTTATGGCTGTGGGCAGCATGGAAGGTCACTTGCTGGCTGCCATGGCCTATGACCACTATGTTGCCATCTGTGACCCCTTAAGATACTCTGCCATCATCAGCCATCACCTCTGTCTACGCATAACCTTGACCTCATGGATGGTCGTCAGCCTAACAACCTCCTTTATAGTGTGTTGGTCACCCGCTTACCTTTTTGTGACAACCAGGTCACCCACTTCTTCTGTGACATCACACCCTTGCTGAAGTTCTCCTGCACCCAACCAGTGGTCAATGAAATGCTAATATGTACTGAGGGTGGAGCTGTCGTGGTCAGCCCCTTCTTCATTTTAGGCTCCCATGCCCGCATTGGCGTTGCCATAGCCTACATGCACTCAGTTGCTGCCCTGTGCAAAGCCCTGTCCACATGTAGCTCCCACATTCTGGTTGTGCTGCTCCTGTATGGCTCTGTGATCGGCATGTACCTCCGGCCATCTTCCAGCTATGACTTGGACCAGGATCGCCAAGTTGCCGTCTTTTACACAGTAGTTACCCCTATGCTAAACCCACTGATCTATAGCCTGAGGAACAGGAAGTTAAGAGAGCTCTGCAAAGGCTTTTCAGGAAACTCTGCATCTCAGGAAACTTCCAACGTGGTTCCTAGGTAAACAGGGGATGGCAGCACATCTCCTGAGCCCAAGGAGTTAAGATCTAACTTGAAAATGCCTCATATAGATGGGTTACATTCCTAATAACTGGTATGGTTCACATTCCTGTGGAATAATTTTCCTTGTTGGCTCCCTCTTTTTTGGATTCGGGAAGAAGTGAGTTCATGAATAAATAGTTCTGGTCCCCATTGACTGACCTAGAATCTCATCATATTGGAACTGAACAGATGTTTTTATTGATTTATTTTTTAAAAAGATTTTATTTATTTATTAGAGAGAGAATGGGGGAGGGGCACAAGGAGGGGAAGAGAGAGAATCTCAAGCAGACTCCATGCTGAGCACAGAGCCTAACGTGGGGCTCCATCTCACGACCCTGAGATCATGACCTGAGCCGAAATCAAGAGTCAGATACTTAACCAACTGACCCACCTAGGCACCCCCTGGACAGATGTTTTTAGATCACCAAACCTGAACCTCTCATCTTTCAAAACTAATATGGGGCATAGGGGATTACTAAGCCAAATTATTATACATCAGTAAGGCCTGCAGAACTTCGATTATCTTAGTGATGTTGTGGCGTTCTGACAGGTGTAAGGTGATATCTCATTGTAGTTTTGATTTGCATTTCTCTGATGATAAGTGGGGGATGATGAGTATCTTTTCATGTGTCTGTTGGCCATCTGTAGGTCTTTGGAGAAATGTCTGTTCATGTCTTCTGCCCATTTTTAATTGGATTATTTGTGGGTCTTTGGTGTTGAGTTGTGTAAGTTATTTATATATTTGGGATACTAAGCTCTTATCAGATATAACATTGGCAAATATCTTCTCCCACTTAGTAGGTTGTCTTTTTGTTTCATTGAGTGTTTCCTTTGCTGTGCAGAAGCTTTTTATTTTGATGTAGTTTCAATAGTTTATTTTTGCTTTTCTTTCCTCTGTCTCAGGGACATATCTAGAAAAAAGTTGCTATGGCCAATGTCAGAGAAATTACTGCCTGTGCTCTCTTCTAGGATTTTTATGGTTTCCTGTCTTACATTTATATCTTTAATCCTTTATGAGTTTATTTTTGTGTATGGTACAAGAAAGTGGTCCAGTTTCATTGTTTTGCATGTAGCTGTCCAGCTATTCCCAACACCATTTGTTGAAGAGACTATCTTTTTCCCATTTCATATTCTTGCCTCTTTTGTCAAAGATTAATTGACCATATAATTGTGGGTTTATTTCTGGGCTCTTTATTCTGTTCCATTGATCTATGTGTCTATTTTTGTACCAGTACTATATATACTGTTTTGATTATTACAGCCTTGTAGTATATCTTGAAATCTAGGATTGTGATAACTCCACTTTTGTTCTTCTTTTTCAAGATTGCTTTGGTTATTCAGGGTCCTTAGTGGTTTCATACAAGTTTTAGGATTATTTGTTCTAGCTTGGTGAAAAATGCTGTTGGTATTTTGAGAAGGATTGCATTAAATCTGTAGATTGCTTTTGGTAGTATGAACATTTTAACAACATTTGTTCTCCCAATCTATAAGCATGGAATATCTTCACATTTATTTGTGTGGTCTCCAGTTTCTTTCATCAACATTTTATAGTTTTTAGCATATAGGTGTTTCACCCAGGAGAGTGATTTTTGAGTAGACCATAGAATAGCCTAAAACTCTTTTAAAATTGTAATAATTTTACAGTCTCCCGTTATTTTCAACTCACAGTAATAATAAGCAGTTCAGTACTTACAGTGACTGAATTATTCCATCTGAACTTTTATGTCACTCCATAAAAGACAGTATAGGTCACTGGTAATAGAGACTGGGAGAGAGAGTCTTCACAGTGGCTCTAACACCAGAAGTAGGTGGTCCCATTTGGGACATATGGCAAGTAGAGTTCTTTAAGCACACTGATAGACTTGATGTAATATGTAAGGGGAAAAGAAGAATCAAGGATGGACTATGGAAATGGGTGGAACCATTTATTTATATGTGACAGTCTCTGTATTGTTCGTGTAAAGAAACATACCTTTGAGAGATAAAGGGGGCAGTATAATTATAATTACACTGAAACAATAGAAGTAAGTAGCTCTTCGGTGCAAACATGATTTTCCAGAAATTATTCTCCTTGAAGAGGTCAGGATGAAATAGAGTTCAGAAACCCAAGGGAAAATGCTAAGGGGTTTTGTTGAAGGTGGTGTAGGGTCATGTTCAGGGGGATGGACTCTGGAGCCAGATAACACAAATTAGAAACCCACTATTGTCATTACTTGCCATGTGGTTTTTTTCTCAGGCTATTGGTAACCAGAGTCGTACCTGGACCTGCTCTTATAGTTATTATGATTTCAAGATAACCTCAGTGATAATCAGGAAACTTTGAAAAAACAAGTTTTATTACTCTCAGGTCCTGGAAAGCATATTGCACACCTGGGGCCACACATGAGGTCACAGGTAGAGAGAAAGCATGGGAGAGCATGGGCTTGGTGTTCTGTTTTTATTGAGGTTGAGGGAAAGGGCCTTGGGTTTCACAGGTTGATTCTATGGGTGGACTTAAAACATAAGAGCAGGAATTTAAAGTGTGGGAAGAGAAAAAACAAATAGTCCGTTAATATAAATCAACCAAGATTTCTGAAACAAATGAGCAGGGGGGCAGTGGCATAGGAGGTTGGAAGGTTCTGGCTCTTTACTAGTCAGTGTGGCTGGCAATGTATTTATTGAGATAGCCTTTTGATGTGGAACCCAAAATCAACCTCCAAAATCAAAGCTAAGTCAAGTCCTTGGTCTACAAAAAGTAAAACCAACTGTAGGACTTACACTATAGTGATCTTTGACAATGATCCAAATACTCTGCCTCAGTTATCCATCTGTAAAGAAGAGAGAAACAGTATCTATAATTTAGGATTGTCAAAAGGATTTTATGAATAAAATCTATGTAAAGCACTCATAATAATAGACCAGCTCATGAGTACCATATGTGTGTATACTATTATTATTATTATTACTACCAATAGCCTACAGATGAAGAAATAATGAGAGAAAAGAACAAAGAGTTGGTGGCTAAAGGTTTGGATATCTGTATGTACCTAAAGGCTATTGATGAAATGAGAGTAAGGCCAGTAATTAATCTGCCTCATTTTTTTAATTGACTGAACAGCAGTTCATAATATGTGTGTATTGTTTTGGTTGAGATTTCCTTCAAAGTACTGAATAAAAGACAACCCCAAACCTCAGTGGCTTATAACAACAGACATTTATTTCTCAAAAGTCTGCAGGTGAGGGGCACCTGAGTGGCTTAGTCGTTAAGCGTCTGCCTTCAGCGCAGGTCATGATCCCAGGGTCCTGGGATAGGGCCCCGTGTCAGGCTCCCTGCTCAGTAGGAAGCCTGCTTCTCCCTCTCCCACTCCCCCTGCTGTGTTCCTGCTCTCGCTCTCTCTCTATCAAATAAATAAAATCTTATTAAAAATAAAATAAAATAAAATAAAATAAAGCATACCATTCAACATTTCTGGATGACAACTCAGCCTTATCTTTTAAAAAAAAAAAAGTCTGCAGGTTGAAAGAGGGAACTGTGTTTCAGACCCTGGGTCAAGTTCAGGTCTGGTCTATGTGTTTCTCATTCTGAGATTCAAGCTAAGGGGCCTTAGCTACATGAGATGAGCTTTTCTTCTCGTGGTGAAGGCCAGAGCTCAAGAGGGTAAACCAAATGATCTGAACCCATTCAAATCTTTTTATTGGAAGCAGCATTTGTTATGCCTGTTCATAAACTGCTAGCTAAAGCCAGCCCAAAGTCAATGGGATGGAGATGCGTATTCTGCCCCAGCAAAGCCATGGCAAAGACAGGAAAGTAAGGAAGAACTGTGAACAGATAACACTATCTATCTAACTACAAAACAAAATGAACCAGAATTCCATTAGCATGCATGAAGATGATTTCTAATTTTTCACTATCCTAGACAAAAGTGTATTGAACATAAAATATATGAGTGTATTTACATATATATATATAATATATTCATTCCTTATATATATTAATTCTATGAGATAAACTCCTAGAAGTGGAAGTGTATCATCTAAATACAAAATTGTTTCATAGCATTTCCCAGTTGCTCTTCAATTATTAATATATTAATTTACTCTCCTGTCAATTTCTTTACCTTAAGAAAGTTCTTTCAGTGGGGGCATTTGGGGCTAGTTAGAAGAGGCTACAATGCTAACAGCTGAGGCAAATCATTTGGTAAAGTAGGTTCAGCCATGGAACTGACACCTAAAGACAGAAAGGAGGAAGGTGGACCAAGGAGGCAGGAAAGAAAATAAGGGGAAACAGTGGAATCCAAAAGAAGAATATTGGGTATATAAGATACTTTCTGGAAAATGTGAAGAACCAGAGTTAAGTAACCAAAAGTTGGTTTCATTGCCTTGTTATTATCATTTTATAAATGTTAGGCCCCCTTTATCTTGGAAGAATTTATTATCCTGATGCAGCCAACTGGAGTGTAGCTCCTCAAACCAGTTTTGATGGTAACCAAGGCTTATATATAGGTCTCAAGAAACGCTTCTTCTAGTTCATTACACAGATTTGCCACAGTTTTAGCTTCTTCTCAGTTCAGTGCCATTAACTGCTTATATCCTATAAAAGAAACTTTCTACTGTCAAATGGCCTATAAATCAGCCTGCACTTGCAACTTCTGCCCCACGTCCAGGGAGGTCCTTCTCACCTTTTCCTTTTGAAAAGGAAACTGGAAACACCCATGAAACTAAAGAATTGACATTTTAGTAGACATTTTGGCTCTTGGACCTATTTCTCATTTCCAGAACTGATCGATCAGCCCTAACCTGCCTCGATCAGCAGGCAAATGCCCAGTGAAATAGTCAGGTTCCACATATCAGCTACAGAGAAGATTAGGAGCATGCTGAGATAAAAGGAGTTAAGTTATCCTTGAATGGTGCAGCTAATGAAGGTTAAGAAAATGCAAGTTGGAGACCCCTTAACATTATTTCACTGATACTGACTACTAAATTAACTCATACAAGTACAATAGATGCACAAGAATGACAGTGCTTAATTCTGCAACATTTGTAACTTCTGACCCTATACAGTAAACACTTGTCATCATGTCCCTCTTCCCATACTGGAGTAGTTCCACCATTTCATTTGTCTTGGTGGGAGGCAGAACCTCTCTCCCACTTAGAGAAAATAAAAGCAGCAGTATTGCTTGCTCAGTTTCCCTGGGAACTAGAGCAGGGACATGTGACCAAGTCTTGGCCAGCCGCATGGATCACCTTATTTTGATCTAGATGTATTGGTGTAAAGAACAAGAAGTAGGCAATTTTTTTCTGGAGGTGGTCACATCTGGTTTTCAGGCCTCTGGGGGCTATGCGCAGTGACTATTGCTGATAGTATTGGTGGCAGTATAAGTGAAAAGAGTTTAGTGTCTACAGCAGTGACCTCATCAGACAATTCTGGGATATGATTTTGACTGTGGTTCTGACTATATGACCTTTCTTAGTCTTGTCCATTTTATTGAGCCTGGTTGCTTAGCCTTTGTGGAAATTCAGGAGTTCCACATACACTTTCAATAAACTTATTTCCCTCTATGAATCAACCAGAATTATTTTCTGTTGCCTATATCTAAGTATGTTACAACCCTGTTGTTTAATGGCAGGCCCAGAGAACACTCAATTATAACTAAAGTCATGCTAGTGGCTTACGCTAAATACATGGTCTCATGTGCTTTGGTTTAAGGGATAGGTCAGGACAATATTCAATGGGAAAAGCCATAATATGTAACTAATTTAGGTATTTCTGGGAAGTTCTAAAGGAAACAGATGTGTAAGGGACAAAACTGTTTTCCCAGAATCACTGGGAAAACTAGGAACTGTGTTTTGGGGTTTTGTCTAAAGAAGTCCATATTCTGCTCACCCATTTTCTGAAGGCTCCCTTGACATCCCCATTCCTCAGGCTATAAATGAAGGGATTCAGCATGGGGGTTACCACCGTGTACGTGACTGTCAGGATGCGACCCTCAGTCACTGAATAGCTGGTAAGGGGCCTGAAGTAGACCCATGTGAGTGTGCCATAGAAGATAGCCACCACAGTGAGGTGGGAGCCACAGGTAGAAAAGGCTCTCCACTTGCTCTTGGCTGAGGGGCTCCGGAGGACCACTGAGATGATGTGGGCATAGGAGGTAATGATGAAGGCCAGAGCACCATTGATGACAATAACACCCTCTGTGTGAATCATCAGGGTGTTGAGGTAGGGGCTGGAGCAGGAAATCTTCATCAGAGGGTAGAGGTCACAGAAGAAATGGGGGATCTTGTTATCTGCACAGAAGATCAATCGGCCCATGAGAAAGGTGTGCAGCAGGGCATGAAGATGGGAGAGGATATGGCACAGAACCACCATCTGTGAACACAACGTTCTGGTCAGGATCATAGGGTAGCGGAAAGGGTAGCAGATGGCGATGTATCTGTCATAGGCCATCACAGCCAGAAGGAAGTTTTCCATGGCTGCAAAGCAAATGAAGAAATAAGTCTGGGCTAAGCATCCCATGTAGGAAATAGCCTTTGTAGGAGAGAAAATGTTCTGCAGCATCTTGGGGACTGTGGTAGAAGTGGAGCAGACATCTGCCAAAGCCAAGTTACTGAGGAAGATGTACATGGGGGTGTGGAGGCGTGGAGTATAGATAATCAGTGTGATGATGGCAAAGTTCCCAGAAATGTTGATTGCATACATCAGTAGAAAAAGAAGGAAGAGTGGAATCTGCTCTGGGTGGGTAGAAATGCCCAAGAAAACAAAATGGGATACACTGGTCCAGTTGGTATTGACCATCTGTTGCCATAAGAATAAACAGGATTATCACTTTTTATTGAGGTATATAATTGCCATATAACATTATATTAGTTTCAAGTGTACACCATAATGATTCGATATTTGTATATATTGCAAAATGATCGCCACATTAACTCTAGTTAACATCCATCCCCATACATAATTACAAATTTTTTTCTTGTGATGAAGACTTTTAAGATATACTCTCTTAGCAACTTTTAAATATGTGATGCAGTATTATTCAGTATATTCACCATGCTATACATTATATTCTCATGACTTATTTTATAACTGGAAGTTTGTACCTTTGAACTCCCTTCACCCATTTCACCACTCCCTGCCCTCTGCCTCTGGCAACCATCAATCTGTTCTTTGCATCTATGAGTTTGTTTGTTTTTGTTTTTGTTTTTTTTTTTAAGAGAGAGAGAGAGAGTGTGCATGAGCAGCAGGGTAGGGACAAAGGGAGAGGGAGAGAGAAAGAATCTTAAGCAGGCTTCACACCCAGCACAGAGCCCAATGTGGGGCTTGATCCCACGACCCTGAGATCATGACCTGAGCTGAAATCAAGAGTTGGATGCTTAATTGACTGAGCCACCAAGGTGCCCCAGAGCCTTTTTTCCCCGTTAAATTCCTCATATAAGTGAGATCATGTGGTATTTGTTTTTCTCTGATTTATTTCACTTAGCATAATGCCCTCAAGGTCCATTCGTGTTGTTGTAGATGGCAAGATTCCATTTTTTTAAATGGCTGGATGGTATTCCATTGTATATATATACTACATCTTCTTTATCCATTCATCCATAGTTGAACAGTTAGGTTGTTTCCATGTCGTGGCTATTGCAAATAATGCTGCAGTGAACATATATCTTTTTGAATTAGTGTTTTGGCTTTCTGTGAATAAATACCCAGAAGTGGAATTGCTGGATCATATGGTAGTTGTAGTTTTATTTTTTTTGAGGTACTCCATTGGATATCTGAGCAGGCTGTTTGAATTCTATCACTTTTGTCCTCCGATATAAACTGCACACAGTGTTGATAATGGGATCAAGTACTTAATTATTTTCCAAAATAGTGAGGTATGGATTTTTCATTATCAACAGCATCATCACTATTACAAATTGTACAGATGCACCAGTATTATGAATTAGAAAACTAAGGTATGGAAAGCTTAACCTTTTTTTGCCCATGAAGGGCAAAATCTGATCTTAAAGTCATGCTTATCAGGTTCCAAAGTCTATGCTAGTGACACTATATAGCATGACTCCTCAAATAAAACCAAGGCACCTTATTCATGGTAATAAGACCTCTTGATGGGCTATATAACCAGGTAATCTGCCTACTAAAAGGGATTTCAGAGGTTATTTGGTCCAACAATTTCTATTTTGGGGAGTGCATACTCCTGGTGGTACCCAAAGACTTCTCAAAGAGTATACAGACACATCTTAGGAGAAACCGTTTCCAGATTCTCAGCTTCTATATTCCTCTTTTCTGAAATCATTTTGTCTTCAAGATATTGTGAACCTTATGCATTATTCTGTCTTCTGCTTAGCAAATGAAAGACATACTTTCATCCAGGGGCACCTGGGTGGCTCAGTTGGTTAAGCAGCTGCCTTCAGCTCAGGTCATGATCCCAGGGTCCTGGGATCGAGCCCCGCATCGGGCTCCCTGCTCGGCGGGGAGCCTGCTTCTCCCTCTCCCTCTGCCTGCCTCTCTGCCTACTTGTTCTCTCTCTCTCTATCTCTCTGTCAAATAAAGAAATAAAATCTTAAAAAAAAAAAAGACATACTTTCATCCATCTGAAATCTTACTAGATGTACTGGCTCAGGATAGAAAAACCTCAAAGGAATCTAATGAATGGACAATCAGAACATGAATAAAATGGATGACTTTAATAACCAATAATAAGTCCTTTTTTAGATAAGAGGTTTCCAATCTTTTGTTCTCAAAAAAGCCTTGGTTTCCTTATCTCTAAAATGGGGGAATATTAATAACACATCACTCATGAAGTTGGTATGAGAATGCAATAAGAGTGCCTGGTCCATGGCAAATGCTCAGTAAATGCTGGAAGTTATGCCTATCAGTTTTTCAGTCCTGTTCTACTCTTCTCCAGGTTTTTCTGGGAGTAAGTGTTTCTGCTATCCAGGTCTCTCTACAGTGAATCTGCTCCGCATTGTCACTGTCTTAATCTGAAACAAATAATACATTATATGTTAAAAAAAAAAAAAGAAGAAGAAGATAGTAGGAAGGGAAAAAATGAAGGGGGAGAAATCTGAGGGAGAGATGAACCATGAGAGACTATGGACTTTGAGAAACAAACTGAGGGTTCTAGAGGGGAGGGGGTGGAGGGATGGGTTAGCCTGGTGATGGGTATTAAAGAGGGCACGTATTGAATGGAGCACTGGGTGTTATATGCAAACAATGAATCATGGAACACCACATCAAAAACTAATGATGTAATGTATGGTGATTAACATAACATAATAAAAAAAAAAGTAAAAAAAAAATGTGGTTCCCAAGAACTAAGCAAAGTTCTGTGAGTCCGGTCTTTCGTCACAGGGTCATAATGATCTGGGCTGGTCATAAATCATAGCCTTTTGGGGGAAATGAGAGTTGGCGTTGTCCATGGCTAACCCAAGATTTCTTTTTTTAAAAGATTTTACTTATTTATTTGAAAAAGAGAGAGCACAAGCAGGGGGAGCAGCAGACAGAGGGGGAGGGAGAAGCAGGCTCACTGAACAGGGAGCCCAATGAGGGACTCAATCCCAGGACCCTGGGATCACGACCTGAACTGAAGGCAGACGCATAATGACTGAGCCACCCAGGCGCCCCTAACCCAAGATTTCTTAAACTTTACAGTTAGATCATTGGGGAAAAAAGTGTGAACAATTAAGAACAGCCTCTCTGTAAGGCACTTGCACATGCATTATCTCATATAATCATCAGCAATCCTGAAGACACTTCCAGCAGCAACAGTCACTCACTATTCTCATCTTCCAGATGAGGAACCAAAGCTTTGGGATGTGAAGTGATTTGCTCAGCATAACTCAATGGCAAGTGGTCTGGCTGGGCTTCACCTTACAGCTGGATACCTTGAGTTCTCTACATGGGCTACATCACACTGCCCATTTAGTTTACTTAGCTCTTTCCCCATGGAAATGGATTTATCCATCACTGCTGGACTGTCTGCTTTTATATTTCAAACTAAAGGATGTCACCATGATACAACTCAGGAGAGTGAACGTGAGACTTTTCAATTACAAAGATCTGGAAATTTATAGTATGCTATTGAACTATTGATTTCAATGTGGTATGATAATGAATGAGATCTAAAAGTTGTAGCCACTCTTTTAATGAGCACTTTCTGTAAACCAGGAATTGTTCTAAGAGCTTTACCTATATGATTTTTATTTGGTGACCACAGAAACTCTGTGACATAGGTATTATTATCTCTGTTTTATAGGTGAAGAAATTGAAGCTCAGAGGGGTTCTGTGACATGCTCAAAGTCACAGAGTTAGTAAGTAGTAGAACTAGAATTTGCATTCAGTTTCATTTAAGCCCAGAGTCTATGCTCTTTTTTTTTAAAGATTTATTTATTTGAGAGAGAGAGAGTGTGTGTGTGTGCAAGAGTGAGAGAGAATGGAGGGAGGGGCAGAGGGAGAGAATCTTTAAGCAGACTCCCCATTGAGCGTAGAGCCTGACATGGGGCTCAATCTCATGACCCATGAGATCATGACCCTGAGCCAAAACCAAGAGTCACAGGGAAAGGGAGGGAAAACTGAATGGGAAGAAATCAGAGAGGGAGACAAACCATGAGAGACTCTGGACTCCGGGAAACGAACTAAGGGTTACAGAAGGAGGGGGGTGGAGGGATGGGGTAGCCGGATGATGAGTACTAAGGAAGGCACGTGTTGTGATGAGCACTGGGTGTTATATGCAACTAATGAATCATTGAACACTATGTCAGAAACTAATGACGCACTATATGTTGGCTAACCGAACATAAAAGAACAAACAAACAAACCAAGAGTCAGATGCTCAACTGACTGAGCCACCCAGACGCTCCTCAATGTCTATGTTCTTAACCAGTGGACTATGCCATGCCTTAAGCATTCCCTAACTATTCCAGTTCCTGCTTTACTCTATGTTTCTTGTTTTCCACTGTGCTATCTTGTGCCTTTGGCCAGTGATATGTGTCTATCACGTTTTTTTCCTACTTTAATTCTCATTATAGAATTAGAGAGTAGATATTATCATTCCCATTTTCAGATTATTAAATTGAGAATCAGAGGGATGGATTAATTTCCCCAGAGGGATGGATTAACTTCCCCACAGAGCATAGGGTTGGATCATAGAGCTAACTCAGAAGTGATGCTCCTTCTGTCCCAGCTCATCCATTTAGCACCTAATGTTTTATTCTTGTCCTGTGCTTCCTCCCCTTACTAGTCTGTCATTGTAATTGGAGCCTCCAAATCAGAGCAGGGGGCCCTGAGTTTATTTAGAAAACATGAGATGTCTCCCCTCAGTTCTTAGGGTAGTTGTAAAAAGTTCTAAGAAGGGAATGTGTTATGGTGAGCCCTGTGAATTGTTTAAGACTGACGAATCACAGATCTGTACCCCTGGAACAAATAATACATTATATGTTAATAAAAAAAAAAAAAGAAGTGAATGACCTCTACCAGATAGTTTGCAGGCTATGCCTGCTCCCTGGGGCAATGCCCATCAAGCTTCTGTGACAAAGCTGCTCATAAGACTGGAGAAAGCCCCAGAAGTGGTTGGAGGGCGGGCTGCCTGGAACCTTGGAGTCCTCCTCATCTCCCTCATAGCTGCTGGAGATTACCCTACCTGACGCATAGGGCAGCATATCAGCTCCTTGTGGGTAAAGGAGAATAATGTGGTATGGGGCAAGGGCTGGGAAGCCAGGAATGGGGAACTACTAGAGAAGAGTCTTTATATAAGAATGTGGACAGAGAAAAAGTAGTGTGTTGTGTGAGAATAGTTTTAATCCAAGAATGGTAAGATTTGGGCTTTGGTCTCAGATTGCCATGAAACTTTTCTTGGGGGCCTTAGGAAAATCTCTTCATTCTTGGGAGCCTCAGTTTCTTCTTTTGGGAAATGGGAAGAAGAACCCCTGCTTTCAATACAAGAGGCTTTGTAAAAAACAAAAACAAAACCCCAAAAAATCCAAAAAGAGACTGTGGACTTAAAGGCCCTGTAACAAGTCTGTGAAACAGTGCAGGGTTGTTTGTTTTAAATTCCTGTAGGAACTTGGCTTCCCTATCACAGAATAGGTCCCCACAACTCCTGGCAGTCAGAGCCACAGACTTCCCTGATAACAGAGTTGCCTCTCTTTCCAAAATGACCTTGATAAATAGAAGAGGCACTTGGATAACACGACTTAGTCTATTCTCTGGGTTTCTCAGTTTGATCACTAATTCCTAGAAGTGGAAAGAAAAGTCTGGGTCAGTTTTTAAGAAAGATGAAGTTGACAACTATGTCCAGGGGTTCATTTTAGAATCATCCAATCCTGATTACCCATGATACCTCCCCAAGTGATTGAAGCTTTCTGGGATTCCATCAGATATTTTCTCTTTGACTCACGAAAATTTCCCTGAAAGGAAACACTCTTGACTGTTTAAATCATTCAGTTTGTTTGTTTTTGGTTTTTGGTTTTTGTGTGCGTGTGTGTGTGGCTAGGTTTTAATAAAGGGAGGGGAGAGTCCATGAAGACATAGCATGTCTGAGGGTGGCATAAGGAAGAGGCACTACGAAGGGAAAGAAAAGGAAAAAAAAAAAGAAGAAAACTTAGGGAGTCAAAGACAAACTTCACAAAATGCACAATACTGTGCAAAGGATCCAATTTGAGAAAGATGGTTATCCCTCCGGAAATTGCAGAGAGCAATTCTTGCGGGGGAATTACCTGACTGGCTCAGCAACTGCAGTGTGCTTGTGAAGCCCTGAGTGCAGAGACTCACCTTATTGTGGGCCTCCAACTGGACTGGAACGGGCTGGGCTGGGTACTTCCTCCCTCAGGCAGCATGTGTCATCGTGTCTTCTTTTAACAGTAGCATAGAGCCAACCACTCTGGGAGGACAGAGGAAGTGGCCCAGCATCGCAGAAAGGAAGGCATCAGGAAGGAGTTCAAGGGAAAGGGCAGCCAGCCTCATGGGGGGAGGGGGTGTGGGGCTTCTGCTGGTCAGGGGCAGGAAGGCATGCCTGGGAAAGGCACTGGGAGATTTTATCCCATGCTTCTGCATGATTCCATGGTTCTTACTAGCACAGAGCCCCAAGCGTGTCATTGTCCAAATCTGAGGCTGTCCCTGGGGGGTGGGGCCCAAGAGGCAGAGCTTCCAGTATTAACATTAGTGACTGCCTGTGGCTTGGCAGGTGATCCCGGGACTGGTCAGGACCTGGGAGATCGGCCTGGACATGGATTCTCTGACATGGACTCCAAAATTTGACTCTGAGAGGTCCTTGAAGATTCGCCTCTTATTTTTACATTTCACTTAAGTTATACACCCTTATTTAAAAATACTTAGCAGTGAAACATGTATCAAGTGAAAAGTGAGAGTCTGTTTCCCACCTTCCCCATTCCTCTCCAGGAGTAATTGCTGTTAACGTTTTGACATGTACTTACCCAGACACTTTTCTATGCATATATGTATATGTATAATTTTGTTTTTACAAAAAAATGGAGTCATTTGTTCTGGAGCTTTCTTTGTTTCTCTCATCCATATATCACAGATCTCCTACGTCACAATCAGACCTACCTCGTTATTTTAAAAGTAATGATTATCGGATGTTCTACAAGTTGTAGAGATTCCTTCCTCAGGCCATGTATCTCCTTTTTTGGGGGGCTATCACAAAAGCAATGCTACATGGATATTCTTTTTACAGATGTCTTTGTGTATATATTTTTTTCTAGAAATGGAAATGCTATATGAAAGTATATGTGCATTTTTAATTTCAGTTGGCACCACCAGATTATCCTCCAAAAAACTGGAGTCAATTTATACAGCATCCAAGAGCACATAAGAGTGTCCTTTTCCACACGTCCTAACAGCACTGTTTGCAAACTCTTTTCTTTTTTTTTTTTTTGCAAACTCTTTTCTATCTCTCAGTCTGATGATGGAAAAAGAAACTATACTTTATTACAGTTTTACTTTTTTTCCTAGTTGCTGGGGGAATTTTTTTGTATTTTTGACCATTTTAGTGTTTCCCTTCTTTGAATTTTCCAGCTAAATCCTTCCCCATTTTTTCTCTGTGGTTGCTCTGTTTTTATTATTACTTTGCAAGGGTTATAATGTGCTTAAGAAATATTCTGTTATGTTTTCCTTCTTGATCTGACTGATAACTCTCTGTTCTCAGTATGCAGCTTGAATAGATGTTTTCCCTTTTACTTATGCTCTCTTCATTCTGGGAACACAAATCATTCATCTCCCTAGAAAGAGAAATGGAACATTCTTATCAGCTCTCATGTCAGTCTGCTCCCAAACATCTGAAACTTACATGGACACAGATGTCATGGAATGCACGTAGTTGGCAATCAAAATAGGTTACATAAGTTGAGTGTTTACTATGAGTCAGGCCTTCTGTTTAAAGTGCTCAGATGCTTTCGTGTCATTTAGTCCTCCCAGTGACCATATGAGCTACCCCCACGTTCATTGCAGCATTAGTCACCATAGCCAAGATATGCAAACAACCTAAGTGCTGCTGACAGATGAATGGGTAAAAAAATGTGATAGACACCCAATGGAATATTACTCAGCCATACAAAAGAAGGAAATCCTTCCATTTGTGATAACATGGATGAAGCTTGAGACTATTATGCTGAGTGAACAAAGTCAGATAGAGAACACAAATACTATATGATCTCGTTTATATGTGGAATCTAAAAAAGCCAAACTCATAGAAACCAAGAGTAGATGGTGGTTTCCAGGGGCTGGGGCAGGAAGTGGGTGAATGGGGAGAGCTTGGTCAAAAGTATGTCCTTCAACTGTTATTAAGATGAGTAAGTTCTAGGGATGTAATGTACAGCACGGTGAGTGTAGCTAACAATACTGTTGTATATTTTAAAGTTGCTAAGAGCGTAGATCTTAAATGTTCTCACCACACACACACACACACACACACACACACAGTAACTATGAGATAATGGATGTGTAAACTAACTTTACCGTGGTAGTCATTCCACAGTATATATGTATACCGAGCCATCAAGTTCTACACCTTAAACTTACACAGTGTTACAGGTCCATGTATCTCAGTAAAGCTGGAAAAAACAAACAGTAAAAAAATTTTAAATGGGAAAAATTAAATTATACTGTTTGGGCACAGATGTGTATGTGGTAAAATTAAAAGGGAAATCAAAGAAGTGATTAACATAAAACATAGAATAATGGTACTTTCATGGGGGAGAGGGGAGTTGCAATTTGACAGAGGCACAAAGGCAGGTTCTGGGAAGCTGGCAATGATCTATTTCCTAAACAGGTGGTAGATGCGTAGGGTTTGCCTTGGGAGAAATCATCAAACCATAAAAACAAAAATTAGAAATTAAAATACATTTTTAAAAATTTCAAAAAAATTTAAATAAATATTCCAAATAAAACTCACTCACTTATTCATTAATTTCTATATTGATTTCTTTATTCTTTTATTTAGCTAGATCTTCTGGGATATGGTAGTGGATAAGACAGAGCTCCTCCTTTCATAGAACTTAAAATAAAGCATAAGAGATGTTATACACTAGACTACAAGCTCCATGAAGTCAGGGGCAAGGTGTATTTTGTTCTTCATGGTAGCCCCAGTATCGAGTGTCAGGCACCTAATAGGAACTTAGTACCTATTTGTAGAACGAATGGAAGAATAAGTAAAGTAGTTTCTTAGGCAATTACTTGTTAAAATATCATTGAGATAAGTGCATTGAAAGAGAAACACAGGGAGTTTGGAAAATGTGAATCACAAAGATCTAACCTAACCTCCCTGAGGAAATGATGCTTCAGCTGAGATCTGAGAAGAGGAGGAGAAGAAAGTGTTTTATTGTTATTCGCAAACAATGAATCATGGAACACTACATCAAAAACTAATGATGTACTGTATGGTGACTAACATAGCAAAATTTAAAAAAGAAAAAAAAAGAAGCATTTTAGGCAGAAGGAATTTTGGGGGAGCCACAAACATTCAAACTATGGCAGTGTTGATCCAAATTATTACAAGGAAATAAGATTGCTGCTAATTAATGAGGGCAAGGAGGTATATGTCTGGAACTCATGGGATTCACTGGGACACCAGCAGGTGCTTTCATGAATGGTTGTAATGAGTTAGACCTATAATGGGTAGTGTGGGCAGAGAACCCTGATTCTGATTGTTCACTGAGGACCCAAAGTTATGATAAAGCACAGGTGCAGTGTTTCAAAGTGATAAAATAAATATTACAGAAGAAGAAATCAGAGCACCGCTAAGAGTGAATTGTTGTTAGATAAATTCTATAAACAATATGACATAATTGGTAATAAAGCTCATGTGCTTGTGACACTCAGCTAAGGCTTCCAGGGGTGTCTTTTCCACACGACCTCTGCTTGAAATGCTTAGGAGGATGTAATTTATACAGGGAAGATAAGAGAAACAACTTTTTAAATTGGGGGCCCCCCAGCATTACTGGAATTTAGATCCACTCCAATTCACAGATTTTTTTTGTCAAGTAATTGTACAAAGACCTTTAACATTGTAATAATGTTCTGCAACCACAGAGAACTGCACCAAGCACAGCTAACAAGGCCATGGAAAGCAGAGTCAGAGAACCTAAAGTCAGACGTGAAAGACACCATTGGACAACCAACCTAGATCAGTAGAAGCACAGAACAAGTAGAAGGGAGATCTGGTGGAGGAGATGACATTTTAACTATAATCTTGAGGCAAACTGTAGCAGTGGGGACTACAGCTTGTCCTACTAACCCTTCTATTATCTTTTTTTAAAAGAAAAATGGCACTCAGTCACCACTTTAAAGGAGCAGTGACAGGGTGTAGTGAACTTAACGTAGGGTGCGAGAGGGTCTGAGCGGTGCAAGGGGTAAACAGTAGTAGACACTGTTGTTACCTCATCCATGTACCCTCAAGTCTTATCATTGTCATGATACTGACAGGAAGTATGTGACTTTCCCCCACATACTTTCAGATAGCAGCATATCCGTCTACGTCTGAGAGCTATTTCTGGCAGCCAGAGGTGTCCCCGGGAGTCCCATGAGTTCCAGGTAGACATGCATAGCAGAGAAGAAGTGCTGAGGAATTAATGCTCCCTAGGAGCAGCCTGCAGTCTCAGCTGTGGGAGTTGGGTGGGATAACTTAGATCCCTCGGGTAGGATAACTTAGAGGTATCTGTTCTGCACTGGTTCCAGAGTTCCCCAGCAATAGTAAGGGCTAGTTATGCACAATGGTAACTCACGTGGTAGTGTCTCTTTATTGCCTACCTTCCCTTTTCTGTCTTGGTTCCCCACTCCCTCCTGGTGTTTCCTAGGATCGCCTCCCAAAGGAACTGCTTGTATTCAAACTCTTGTCTCAGGACCTGTTTCTAAGTGAACCCAAATAGATTCCAATATTATGGCTTAAAAACACCTTGTAAAGGTCCCCCTCTGGGGGGGACATGGGCACTGGGCCAGGACACGTCAAATCTCTCATTTCATGGTGGATGCCATTTGGCAATGAAATGGCCTAAAATATGCCTGCCAAATTCTATATGTCTTCTTTTTAGTAAATGTGAAGAACTACAACCTTTAAAAAGCATATGATTCAATCGGCTGCCCGATTACTCAGCAGGGAGGGGTCAGGCTCACAAGACCTACAACAACGAGAAGAGCTGCTATGAAAACAACAGCTGTACAACAAAATGAACAGTTATTTTTTGGGTCCCTCCTACATGTCAGGGATCATGATAAGCACTTCAGTTACAGCTGTTCAGTTATTTACTGTTTTTTCAAAGTTATAAAAACATATTGTTACCTCATTATTACGTACCAGGAGACTCAGAGATGTTAAATAACTTACTCTAGATTCTCCCAGACTCTAGATATGTGCTGGGGCTATGATTTTTCAGATTGTTGGGGGTGTTTGAGGGATCTCAATAAACAACACCTGCTTTCCCAGTTGGGTTCTAAATCAACTACTGAGTAAGACAAGGGCAAACAAAAGATGGGGGCCAAATTGCTACTTTACTCCTGATGATATCTAGGTTGGAGACATGACTTGAGGTGAGAACCTAAATGTTTTTCTGACTGACCCCAGAAGCAACTACTGCTGGAATAGGGAGGGTTCCCAGGTGTGTATGAGTGGCCGATTTGCCCTTGGAGGTATATAGCAGAGCATATGCTCCCTGTGAACAGGCTGGTCCTCAATAAGAAACAGGGATGGTCTGGGCTGAGTGTGCCCAAATTTCTTTTCTGGGGCAGAGTGAGTAAGGGAACAGACTAGGGCAGTTATTACACAAATTGAATCTCCTCCACTTTGAGGTACAAGTCAAGCTGAGTGAAGAAATATTCTTCCCAACACTAGCACACTCTTCCACCTATATTAAATCAACCTTTGGTGACCCACGTGGAGCAAATATGGAGGAATTAAATAATCACTGGAAGAATTCTCCTTAACGGGGCGCCTGGGTGGCTCAGTTGGTTGAGCGGCTGCTTTCGGCTCAGGTCATGATCCTGGAGTCCCGGGATTGAGTCCCGCATCGGGCTCCCTGCTCGGTGGGGAGTCTGCTTCTCCCTCTGACCCTCCTCCCTCTCATGCTCTCTGTCTCTCATTCTCTCTCTCTCAAATAAAAAAAAAAAAAAGAATTCTCCTTAACATGGTTTCTACCTCCATATTCAGAGACCTCCAAAATATTTACCAGAGCGAGCAATCACCTAGAAGAGCCTTCATAAATGACAAGAAGACTGGAAACAGGGCTTCCAGAGAGGGAGTGATTGAGGGTTGTCCCAACAGAGAGAGGGAAGTCCTAAAATTAAGATAAATAACAGAACCGAAGATTTAGATTCCATAAACATTTGTGGAGCACTAACTGTGACCCAAGTAAGCTTATATATTATTTATTATTCATTACTCTTATTATGTAGTTGTTTTTCCCGTTTTACAGATAAAGAAACCAGACCTCAAAATGGAAGAATGTTCCCCAAATTACATAGTGTGAGAGTGGAGGGCTTTTGGTTCTGATTTGTAACTTCTGATTTCAAGTCTTTAGTTCTTGTCACTGTAACACTAAATATTATTGGAACTGGGGTATATGCATGTAGGGTGTTAGACTAACATAATTCAATCACTTTATTTTATAAATGTTTCAGGAAACCAAGGCTCAGAGACAATCAAGTGATTATCCACTGTCACCCAGTTCATTTCTGACAAAGTCCACCCTAGAACCCAGGGCTTAAACTAACGCCTCATTCTGATGTTTCAATAGAACACTGCCTGTTTAAATATAAAGTGTCAGGTTACTTCTTTTGTATTTATTGCTACCAGACATAATGGATCCTATATTCTTGGGCCAAGGACATCTTCCATAGTTCAGTTATAACTTGACCTAAACAAAAATTTGGACCTTCATTTTCATTTTATATGTATACAAGCCCCCCACCCCCCACAGGCTTTGCTTAGAGACCAGTAAAAATAACAAGAGCCATTTTGAGAGTAGGTAGTAAACTACTCAGAGCGTGGGCATTTCACAGAGATGATCTGAGGTTACTGTTATCACTGTTATTACTGTTATCACTGACATCTATCCTTAGATGTCAATCTGTACTTTGAAATATAAACCTAAGAAAAAAGAAGTCTCTAGTGCAGGGAAGCTCCAGTGGTTAGGCTATCAGGAGGCCAATTTCAACTCCCAGCTCTGAGTCCTGGAGTCAGGACTGTAAGGTCCTAGGAAAGAATGTTAGAGTGTTTTTCTTCTGAGTAGTTTTCCCAGAGCCCCCTTCATATCCCTGTTTCTTAGGCTGTAGATGAAGGGATTCAGCATAGGGGTGACCACTGTGTACATTACTGAGAAGACTCTGTCTTTTCCACCTGAGGAGGTTGACGGAGGACATAAATAGACCCCGATAGCAGTGCTATAAAACAGAGAGACCACAGAGAGGTGGGAGGTGCAGTTGGAAAAGGCCCTTTGCTTACCCTTTGTGGAACTGATTCTTAGAATAGCCAAAGCAATATAAAAGTAAGATGTAAGGATGCAGGTGAAGGGTCCAATTAGCAATGTTCCTGCCACAAGGATGAGCACCAGCTCATTGACATAAGTACTGGAGCAGGCCAGATTCAGGAGTGGAACCAGATCACAGAAGAAATGGGGGATGATATTGGGGCCACAGAAAGAAAGCCTCATCACCAGGAGGGTATGCACTAGGGCATGGAAGGTAGTGACCACCCAAGACCCAGTCACCAACAGGATACACCGTTGGGAGTTCATGGTCATGGCATAATGGAGGGGGTGGCTGATGGCCACATAGCGGTCAAGTGCCATCACAGCCAGGAGAAAGTTGTCCAGATCTGCAAATAGGCCAAAGAAATAAAGCTGTGTCAGACACCCACCATAAGAAATCAATTTACTTCCTGAGCCAATATTATCTAGCAGCTTGGGAATTATTGTGGAGATAAAACCAATGTCAGAAAAGGACAGGTTGGCTAGGAAGAGGTACATGGGGGTGTGGAGGTGTAGGTCAGAGGCAATGGCCAGGATGATGAGCAGGTTCCCCACGATGGTGACCAGGTACATGCCCAGAAAAAGCCCAAACAGGAGAGGCTGCTTCTCTGGCTGCTCAGAGAAGCCAGTGAGAAGAAATTCATAGATGCTGGTCTGATTTCTTCTGTCCATGTCTGGAATTCTGTATGAAACAAATTTTTATTATAAGTAGCAAAAAAGTAAAATAATGCTGTGTATATCATATTCCTATTAGAAACCTCATGTGGTTTAGACAATTTTGTTTTGGCAAAGCTCAAATTTATAATTGTGTGTGTTAAAAAAGACCATTTGGATCAAACTCTTGTAAAGTTATAGATTGGTGTCAGCACCTGACCAGCTATCCAAGGCTCCTTCAAACTACTCCAGCTGTCCCCATGACACATGGCGGTACCTGGTGAAAAAACAAGTGTGCTCTGATCGCACAGATCCCGTCAGCTTTTTTCATTGAAGAATAATATAATTAAGTAAATAATGTTTTACTTATATTTAACAATTAATTAAAATGAAATGAAAATAATTAACACTATATATAATAATTATAAATAATTATGTAACCAATTTAAGATTTTTTAAGGTAAAAATTCAGAACAACATATGTATTTATAATTCCATTTTTGTTAAAATTAAATTACTCCATTTAGTCCCTTTTTTAAAGTTTCCAGCTCTTTGGGGCACCTGGGTGGCTCAGTCAGTTAAGCCTCCGACTCAACTTCCACTCAGGTCATGATCTCAGGGTCATGGGATCCAGCCCCATGTCCGGCTCCCGCTGGGTGTGGAGCCTGCTCAAGATTCTCTCTCTCCCTCTCTCTCTGCCCCTCCACCCCACTCATGCTCCCCCTCTCTCTCTCTCAAATGAATAAGTTTAAAAAAATCTTTAAAAATAAATAAATTCATTTTTTCATTCATTCCAACTTTATCAAGATAAAATTAACAGATAAAACTGTATATATGCAAGGTATACAGTGTGATGTTTTAATATACATATACATTGTAAAATGATGATCACAGCCAAATTAATTCACACATCTTTTGCCTTAGAGAATGTAAATACCCAATTTGGCAGGTACAGTTCTCATGGCAAGTGAAGATTTTTTTTTTTTTAAAGATTTTATTTGACAGAGAGAGACACAGCGAGAGAGGGAACACAAGCAGGGGGAGCGGCAGAGGGAGAGGGAGAAGCAGGCTTCCCGCTGAGCAGGGAGCCCAATGCGGGGCTCGATCCCAGGACTCTGGGATCATGACCCTGCAAATAGGCCTTTGGCAGATGCTTAACGACTGAGCCACCTAGGCGCCCCGGCAAGTGAAGATATTGATGCTCTTGGCTCATGCATCTGTCTCTTGTGAGTGTGATTGATGTGAGTCAGTCCATTTCAGTTTAACCCAATGCTTGGATAAGATCCAGTTTCTATACTTGGCAAAGCTAATGGCCTCAGACCATGATTATTACTCTGAGAGGCTCAGACTCTTTTCTTTCTGGTATCTCTACCTCTTTCACCACTAACTGCAACCAAGTCCAGACTCAAGAGCTTAGCAAATAGCAGGAAGTACAGTGATATAATTCATTGTTTTCATTTAATCATGTCACCTTTACAGTCAGAATTAGAAACAAAGGAACATTTATTCCACTTTTTGCTTTTCTTGCTCAAAGGTAATTAACCTTCAGGAATCGAATTATTTACTAGAAGCGTACAGCCCATCAACAGTTCCATTGATTCCAAAGGAAAAATTTACAAAAACAAATTAATATTCTCAGAATTCTTCTGATATTCTGGGCAAATAAATTAATACAACCTAAAACAATTGACTTTTGGGAAAATGATAGGTCCTTTGGTCTCCACTTTATTATGACAGATGGTCTAACACTATGGTTAGTGGTCCAAGCTGTGGGAGGGTGTCAGAGCCACCTGGGGCACTTCCTATACTTCTCAAAATTGAATCCCCACTATATCTATATACTTAAAACCGCTACATGAGACTCATTTATTTGTCTCCAAGGAGAGTATTTAGGTTACATAGCGTAAAGGGAAAAATTTAGTTTGTACTCAGAAAATTTTGACTCACCTTCTCTATCAAACATTGTAATATGGCTTCGAATAATTCACTTAACCTCTCAAACTTTAGTTTCCCCCTCTGTGAAGAAGGGTAACTGATGTCATAGGCTGTTGTGGGTCTCCTTCTAACCATCAGAAAAATGTCCAGGCTCTTTCTTATCATGACATAATTAGCCCTTCTTGAGTCTGTCTCCATCTTTCTGTCCAGTGACACTTCCCCGTCATGCTCCCCCCACCTCCCCCGCCCCGTCTCACCTATGAAACTGCTCACGGTCGTCAGCTCACTCATCCTGCCTGCGTGACTTTGGTAGTTAGCCCTTTCATCTTCCTAGATATTTCCTCCCCCTCTCCACCTGGCAAGAGCTCGGGTGTCAACATTGGACAGTACTTTACATTCTCCTTTTGGAATTCATTGCTTTACCCTCTGTGCTCCCACAACCCTGTATTCTGGTCTTGCTGGAACACTTGACATACTGCCTTATAATTAGTTGCTCATCCCTATTAGATGGTGTGTCCCTCAGTGCCAGGGACTCATTTTTCTTCATTTTGTTTCTTCTTGTGTATGTACTTCGTATGTACTGTTGAATAAGATAGTGGATGCATGGGCAGTAAAATGGCTTCTTAAGCTATGATGAAAATTGTATGATGTTATCATTTAGCTACCAGCATTGCCTTTTACACTATAAGTAAATTACAGTTAATGGAAAAGGTGTGTGAAGATCTTAGGTTGCCTGGCATGCATTCTTTTTTTTTAGCATGCATTCTAATACATTGAGGGTATTCAAAATTGTGAAAAATTTAAAAAGTATTGTGAATGTTGAATTAGTAAGTCTAATTGGTTGCGTATCTTCACAAGCACTGAATGTGTGGTTTATATTTTACATTTGAATTAAATATTGTTGGGTTTTAATTTAAAAATGCAGAGAAAATTGATGCTTGGAATTCAGATTTAATAGGAACATATCTTCTCATAGGTCTGAATCCGTTCCTTAGGTGCCCCTTCTGAGTGTTGAGGAATGTTCCCCCAAATCTCTTGCTTTTCCATATTTGAAAACAGTCAGTCTGACCTGACATGCTCCATCCACATGTCAAGTCCCTTTCAGGAATATATAGAGGTTTCAGGAATGTAGTTTCAGGTACTAGAGGGTTAAATTCATAACCCAGTGAAATAGTCCTCTGGATCAAAGCTACTCTGCCACTCCACCCTTTAAGGACTAATGGATATTAAGCCATCTTATACAACTCAATTTTATGAATGAGTAAACAGAATCTCAAAGAGCTGCTGTAATCTGTCCAAGTTCAGCACCACAACTGATACCAAAAACAAGACTCCTGAAACAATTTCCAAAGGACCATTCTGCTTCTCTTGACTGACAGGGAAGGGGGAAAGCATGGCCAGTGACTTACGCTCAGTCCTGAGTTGGGCCCAAAAGAGTGTCTCATTTTTTCACGTTAAGGTAGAGATTTGACTCATCTGCTCTGGGTTCTCACTTGTCAAGAGTGGAGAAACCATATTTGATGACCAGATGAAAAGACAGCATCTTCCTCTATATTTAAGGCATAAGGGACTCCTGGGACATGGAACCCTCATCTACTCCAAGGATGGAGAAATGAGAGCAGGCCATCCTAGATCCTGAGTCAGCCAAACTGACTAGAAACCCAGAAAAAAAGAAGCTATCTACCTGCAGTTTTTGGAGCAATACCCAGAGCTCCCTGCTGGAAGTTGCAGAGACATCTGGGAACACCAGTATTCCCAGATGAAGTATTCACTGTGGGAAACACCTTCGTCTGTTGCCAAGTCCTCAAACTCTAAATGAACTGCTCTGTGACTTTGGGAAGTTCACTTATCCTCTCTGGACTTTGATTTTCTCAGGTAAGTAAGTCAGAAAACAATGTTCTCTCACAATAGAAATCTTCGAGTTCTATTTTTAACTTTTTAGAGAACCTCCATAGCAATTGTACTACTATATATTTACCCAAAGGATACAAAAACGCTAAACCAAAGGGTACATACACCCTAATGTTTATAGCAGCATTATCTACAAAATCCAAATTATGGATGCAGCCCAAGTATCTGTCCACTGATGAATGGATAAAGAAGATGTTGTACATACACACACACACACACACACACACAGTGGTATATTACTCAGCCATAAACAAGAATGAAATCTTGCCATTTGCAAAAACAAGGATGAAGCTAGAGAGTAGTATACTAAGTGAAATAAGTGGGTCAGAGAAAGACAAATATCACCTGATTTCACTCATATGTGGAATTTAAGAAGCAAAACAAACAAGCAAAGGGAAAAAAAGAGGCAAACGAAGTAACAGACTCTTAACTGTAGGGAATATACTGATCTTTTCCAGAGGGGAGGTGGTTAGGGGGATGGGTCAAATAGTTGATGGGGACTAAGTAGTCCACTTGTTGTGATAAGCACCAAGTGTTGTTTGAAAGTGTTGAATCACTATGTTGTATGCTAACTAACTGAAATTTAAATAATAACAGAAAAATAAGAGCTGAACAAATAAAAAGGTCAATTTCATTCAGGCTAATTTCTATAAGGAGAACAACCAATATCTGAAAATTAAAATGTCTCACTTGAGTGGTTTTGCTTTGATTTTTATAGGGAAGGCAGAAAAGTTATAGATGGAGTGATTTAGTGTTGAGGTTTCAATCTGGGAAATTCTCAGTTGGCTAGCTGAACATTAAATGCTTCTCTATGTTTCTAGCTATTTTAAAGGAACAGAAAGTTCTAATCTTAGTTAATCATGTGAAATTATATGTGTGTGTGTGTGTGTGTGTAGAAAAAAAATCTTAGAGTTCCCATTTTTGCCATCCTAAGTGTATCAAGTGGTAGCTCATTGTGCTTTTATTTCACATTTCCCCAATCCTTAATGATGCTGAGCATATTTTCTTGTGCTTATTGGCCCATTCTTGTATCTTCTTTTTATGAAGAGTCTGCCCATTTTTATTGGGTTAATTGTCTTTTGATAATGATTTGTAGGAATTTTAATTCTGATTTATAGTAGATATGCTTTCTCATTTTTCCTTTAGTTTAAGACTTAAAAAAACCCCAAATTTTATCAAGATGTTTAACCATCCTTAATTTCCATACATCTTGCAGCATTTCCTAAAAATGTTTATCCTTTAAGGTGCCTCAGCTGGTTAAGTGGCTGACTCTGGATTTCGGTTCAGGTCATGATCTCAGGGTCCTGGGATCCAGCCCTGCATCAGGCTCCCCACTCAGCAGGGAGTCTGCTTGAGGATTCTCTCCCCAACACTCACACATGCTCTCTCTCTAAAATAAATAAATAAATCAATCTTTTTTTTAACATTTTACTCTTTTTTATTATTATGTTCAGTTAGCCATCATTAGTTTTTGATGTAGTGTTCAACGAGTCCTTAAAAAATGTTTATCTTTTAAGTGTTTCTTTTTTTTATTATGTTCAGTTAGCCACTGTATAGTACATCATTAATTTTTTATTTTTTTTATTTTTTAAAAATTTTATTATGTTATGTTAGTCACCATACAATACATCATTAGTTTTTGATGTGGTGATCCATGATCCATTGTTTTCATATAACACCCAGTGCTCCATGCAGTACGTGCCCTCCTTAATACCCATCACAGGGCTAACCAATCCCCCCTCCCCCTTCCCCTCTAAAACCCTGTTTGTTTCTCAGGTCCATAGTCTCTCATGGTTCATCTCTCCTTCCAATTCCCCCTGCCCATTTTTCCCTTCCTTCTCCTAATGTCCTCCATGCTATTCCTTACGTTCCACAAATAAGTGAAACCATATAATTGACTTTCTCTGCTTGACTTATTTCACTGAGCATAATCTCCTCCAGTCCCATCCACGTTGATGTAAAAGTTGGGTATTCATCTTTTCTGATGGCTGAGTAATATTCCATTGTATATATGGACCACATCTTCTTTATCCATTCATCTGTTGAAGGGCATCTCAGCTCTTTCCACAGTTTGGCTATTGCGGACATTGCTGCTATGAACATTGGGGTGCATATGGCCCTTCTTTTCACTACATCTGTGTCTTTGGGGTAAATACCCAGGAGTGCAATTGCTGGGTCATAGGGTAGCTCTATTTTTAAATTTTTGAGGCACCTCCACACTGTTTTCCAAAGTGGCTGTACCAACTTGCATTCCCACCAACAGTGTAAGAGGGTTCCCCTTTCTCCACAACCTCTCCAACATTTGTTGTTTCTTGCCCTGTCCATTTTTGCCATTCTAACTGGTGTAAGGTGGTATCTCAGTGTGGTTTTGATTTGGATTTCCCTGATGGCTAATGATGATGAACATTTTTTCATGTCTCTGTTAGCCATTTGTATGTCTTCTTCAGAGAAGTGTCTGTTCATGTCTTCTGCCCACTTTTTGACTTGATTATTTGTTTTTTGGGTGTTGAGTTTGAGAAGTTCCTTATAGATCTTGGATACCAGCCCTTTATCTGTAGTATCATTTGCAAATATCTTCTCCCATTCTGTGGGTTG